>NC_058089.1:110845711-111180711 GCF_014858855.1 Bufo gargarizans
AGTGTGAGTCACTGACAGCTGTCTCAGCCTCTCCTTTCTACGTAACTGTCTCATTGCTAGAGAGGGCCGCTGTGCCAGTGATGTTTAGGGAGGCTGAGTTACAGTGGTGCCTTGGTACATCTATCATTTTTTTTTCTTCCCTTTTTTGGCCCCATGCTGACCACAAACTAAGGGGCCCTATTACCTCTGTACACTATCACAGTCCATCTGTGCCTGGACGTGACTGAGTTAACTAACTGAAAATTACCAGCCACGGTGATATCATCAAAACATCATGGTAACGGCAAAATCCGGGGTTTGTTCTGGATAACATCTGAAATTCCCATTTTTCCTTTAAACTGAAATTACAGGATGTTAACACTTTGAGGGTCAAGGAGGCTTCATCTGTCCTGAGATTAAGGGAGTGCATCATCTTATACTGGGAAGGATTACTCCTGCAAAATAGAAAAAAAAATGATTCCCAGACTCCAGTAAGTCCTAGAGTTATCCTCATATTACTATGTACATCCATCTGACAACCACTATGGCCACTATTACAGTTTAGCGGTTGTGACCCTGCCAGGGGCAGATTGGCCATAGACCCTACAGGGAAATTTCCTGGTGGGCCGATGCATAGGAGGGCCACCCAAGCCCACCTCACTGCTGCAAGCTGGGTACATAATGATCTGATTCTCTCCCACTCACCTGGCCAGCAGCCGTAGGTGTCTTCAGGACATCTATACAGTTGAATTTAGTGGCAGTATTTTGTGCTGCACTGTGGTATTTGGTTCAGTTGGGAGGTATGTTGCTTTGCTCTATGGTATTGTTGGCCCTCCCACTTCTTTTGTCCCAGCCTAATTATGGTGCCTTCTTTCAATGTGGACCTACCTGCAACATCAGGCCACCTTTTTTTCCAGGGCCACTTTTAGTTCCCAGTCCGCCCCTGGACCCTGCTCCTTCAGGCCTCTTATGGCACATCTGACTATATACCCAGTTCTTATGACTAGGTGCTGCCATGTTGGATGATATGTAAGGCTCTGTGCACATGGCTAGCCAGGGATGTGAGCGGCTGCTTGTCTGCTGAGCTCCTGTGCACTCTTGGCTGTTTATCCTGAAATTTCTGAATCCCCTCGCTGCAAAAGTATTTACCCTGCTCCTGACCTCTTAAGGATCCCTCTGGTACCTGGCAGGAAAAATACCTCCTCGCCATAACTATAAAAAAGGAGACGAAAAGTGCAGATAAAGACATCCAAGATGGCGCTGGAGTGGCAACTCCTGAGCCGCGCAGTGGAGGTGCAGCGGGAGGCAGCGGCAAAGTTAAAAAAAATATGCCCACTCAACATCAACACTAGCTTCAAAAGGAGCTCACAAGAAGCAGCTGCCTCCACAAGATGAGTCAGGCCTGGACTCAGATAATGAGGCAGTCGGTGCCAGAGCAGAGGCCATATGTAGCCCCAGTAGATATAGCGTCTTGCAGACACGTGGCGCAGAAGTGTATTTGGGGGCCCATGACTCGGACTCAGAGGAGCCAATGTGGCAAATCGTTGAACACTCTTACAGTACAGGTGGGAACAATAAAAGAGGACATTACCATTGTTAGACACAACTTAAAGAAACTCGCTGAACGCACAACAGCCCTGGAAGATCTTATGGGGGATGTGGAGGACGCCATAGAAACACTCAAAAGTGGTGTAGTGGAACATGCATGAACGTAGGACTCTGTGGCAGCCAAGCAAGATGACTTCGAAAACCAGCTACGCCGGAACAATGTGCGGATGGTAGGGGTGCCCGAGAAGTTAGAGGGGGTGAACCCCACAGAATTCTTTGAAGCATGGCTGAAGGAAAAGTTTGGAGTGGAGACTTTGACCCCACTATTTGCTGTTGAAAGAGCCCACAGAGTCCCAACTCGCCCATTACCACCGGGGGTGCCACCACGGCCTGTGCTAATGAAAATATTACACTATAGAGATCGAGACATTATTCTTAGAAATCTAGAGACTTGCCTGAACTCTCTATCAATGGTCACAAGGTGTCGCTCTTTCCCGAGTATCCCCAAGAGGTACAGAAGAGAAGAGCGAGATTTCTGGATGTAAAGCATCGCTTGAGGGGGCTCAATAGCCCATGCTGTACCCAGCAAAACTTAGAGTGGTTGCCCTAGGTTCCACCAGCTTTTTTGAGGAATCAAAGGAGGCGATGAGATGGCTGGATCGGCATGAACGCCAGTTGAGAGAAGACAGGAACTGGGAGGATTAAATAAACAGACTCGCATCCAAGCGCAAGTACCATGAAGACACACAATGAGACTGAGTGTATGTGGGCATGATGGCGCGGGGGATTGTTGTGTAGGGTTAACATGGTATGCTGACAGGGTCATGTAAAGGGAGAGTACGGATATCACAGACTGCAGCAGGGAGTATATAGGAATGGATGGCCTTGTTCAAAGGCTTGCCGAGGGACATGCAGGGAGCCAAGGAGTAGATGGCTTTATAAATCGTGGTTATATATAAGCATTGTTCTGTATTTAATGCTGTTTTGTTGACATCTGTATAAGGAGCGCCACCCTCTTACTGGTGGGCTAGCTAACCAGTCTTGGCTGACTCTGCCAGCAGCTACTATTTGGTCCCACAGACCTACAGGTGCCTTAGTGGGGGCCTGCTGGGAAGATCAGCACTTCAAATAGCCTTTCTAGAGGTAAAGTTTAGGGACATTATGGGTTTACAACCTGGGGGACTGCAACTATAAGATATGAGGTTTTGAGAAGTACAATAAGGGTTTGTGCTATAACCCGAGAGCACGGCGTATACCTGCCACTGACTGTGGAGTTACACGAGGGGTTCATTTATGTTACTATGGGATGTATATGGCTAGTTCGCTGAGGCTTTTCAGCTGGAATGTCAGGAAGCCAATAATAGGAGGGCTATAATGTATAGTATGAAACAATAACAACCTCTGATATGTTGCCTTCAAGAAACATACTTAATGGAGGACCAGACCCACTTACTCGCTCTGCTATCATGCCACTGCTATCATGCCACCTACTCTGTCTATGCAAGAGGAGTAAGTGTCCTTATCCATAGGAACATAGCAATTGAATGTATATCTAAAAAGATAGATGAAGATAGATGGGGATATATATGTCTGCAAGGCAAAATATTTACGGTCCCCTGTATTATAGTAGGCATCTACTGTATATCTCGCTGGTGATTAGGAGGGTTCTTTCTTTTCTGGCTGAGTCACCAGACATCCCGGTAATATTACTTAGGGACTTTAACAATGTAATTTACCCGGCTTTAGATAGATTCTGTCCTAATACCCAACCAACACCTGGGGAAATTACTCTATTTGGGAGATTATTGCAGGAGGCCCTCCTGCTGGATTATTGGAGGTTGAGGAACCCGCAGATAAAACAGTACTCCTGCTACTCTAGTACTTATGGATCACTATCCAGGATAGACTTAATACTGGGCAACACCGCGATGGGACAACTAATTCAGGGCATACACTATCTTCCCAATAGAATATCAGACCATTCCCCTGTGCTTGTCACGGCCACCTTCCTTCCTCCTGTATTGCGGGGATACAGGGTGTGGAAATTTAACCCATACTGGCTTAATGTGCTGGTGGATGTGGCGGGTATAGGGGACAAACTGAAGGAGTTCTTTATAATCTCCCCTTGGAACCCCAGCTCATAGTTTGGGACACTATGAAGGCTTTCCTACGGGGGGTACTAATTGTAGAGGTAAACAAAAAAAGAAACGAGACTATGTCCAAAGTAAAAGGCCTCCTACTAGATGTAGAGAGGGCTGAAGCCAGGCATATTGTAAACCCATCTATTGCACAAGAGGAAGAATGGCGAGGAGCACAACAGAGGCTGAATGAACGCTTGCTACTGAACACAAGAAATAAACGTTTTTTTCAGAAACAGACGTATTATGAGGAAGGAGAAAGGGCGGGTAGATTACTGGCTACGGTTTCTAAGGCGCAGCAACAATCAGCCTATATAGCTGCTCTCCGCAACCCTGAAGGAGAACTCTGTACAGCTCCTGGAAAGGTACTTGAGATTATGCACTTGTTTCTTCCTCCCTGTATAAGTCTAAAACTTCTGCATCTGAAGCGGAGACCCAGGAGTGTCTCGACCGGCTGAGACTTCATACCCTTACTACAGAACAGAGAAATATGCTAGATGCCCCTATTACTCTAAAAGAAATGGAGGAGGTGGTGGGTAGTATGTCTAATAATAAGGCCCCGGGGAGATGGATTGCCAGCGGAGATATATAAAACCTATTCCTCAATGCTTTTACCCCATTTACTAGAGGTTTATAATGAGGCCAAAACCTCCATGAATGATGCCATAGTGGTGGTGCTCCCTAAACCGGGTAAAGACGTCCTAGCAGCGGAGTCCTATAGACCCATATCCCTACTCCAGGTAGATGTTAAAATATTAGCGAAAATACTGGCAAATCGCTTAAAGGGACTCTGTCACCACTTTCTAACCCCCACTTTTTTAACTATCGTTTTATTCATGGTGCCCTTCTGATTACAGTTGTCATCTTATATGTTAGATCTGCGGTGCCGTTTAGGTAAAAAATCGATTTATATCACCTGTCAATCAGCTAGATAAGGTGCCCAGGGCGTTCCTCTCCTCTTGAATCTGCCGCCGCCGCCGTTGGTTCCCAGCTCCTCCCCCGGTCTCGTCAGCGCTGCTTCAAACAACACAGATCCGCCTCCGGCTCTCCCTCAATGCCCCCTCCTTTTTTTCGGAAATCTCGCGTGTGCGCACAGGCCTGCGCCCGTGCGTACGCATCCTTTTCTCGCGCATGCGCATAACGCGAACTTAGAGCGATGATGCCGAAAGGATGCGTACGCACGGGCGAGATTTCCGAAAAAAAGGAGGGGGCATTGAGGGAGAGTCGGAGGCGGATCTGTGTTGTTTGAGGCAGCGCTGACGAGACCGGGGGAGGAGCTGGGCACCAACGGCGGCGGCGGCAGGCGGCAGATTCAAGAGGAGAGGAACGCCCTGGGCACCTTATCTAGCTGATTGACAGGTGATATAAATCGATTTTTTACCTAAACGGCACCGCAGATCTAACATATAAGATGACAACTGTAATCAGAAGGGCACCATGAATAAAACGATAGTTAAAAAAGTGGGGGTTAGAAAGTGGTGACAGAGTCCCTTTAAACTCTGTAGTAACGTCACTTATTCACACTGATCAGGCTGGCTTGATGCCGAATATGTCCACAGAAGTAAATATTCCTTGATGCGGCCTAATGTCTGCCCTGGAGGATGGAACTTTCTATACACTGGGTAGTCAGTATCCGCTATTGCGCACCATACATGGAGTATGGTGGAAGGCTGGAGAACTGGCTGGAATTACAGGGAATACAGAACATACCCCAATATGACCTAACCGTATGTATCGGGAACTAGATAAAGTGTCAAATGTGCAGGCATGGAAAGTGTACGGGCTCAGACGTATCACCCAACTATTTGCTAATGGTACTCTCAAGGCATTTACTCAGCTACAACAGGAATGTAGCCTACCTAAGACATTCTAGTATTTATACCTGCAAGTAAGACATGCCCAAGACAGTCCCAAGAGAAACCGGCTGCTATAACACCTGCGTCGAAACACACCATCATAGACCTCGCTGCCACGCATGGAGACACTAGTGGTGTAATCTCACTCCATTATAGAAGTCTTATGGAAATGCAATGTAAGAAACATCCCATGCAGATATATGAGAAATGGAAGCTAGACGTTGCAGACTTGACCGAGCAGATGTGGGAGGAAGTGTTACAGGATTTCCCTGAGGTGGCAGTAAGTGAGGTTCACAGGGTCTCTCAATTATATTTGCTCCATAGAGTATATAGAACCCCGGTAGCGATGAAGAAAATGGGATATCGAGAAGATGACTTGTGTCCGAGATGTGGGGGTACCAACTGCTGATTTAATACACCTCATGTACCAACTGTCCACGGCTAAGACGCTACTGGACACACGTTGTGGGAGTATTATCCACAGTGTTCCGCATAAGAATAGATCCGTCAGCACTGATATGTATTATGGGTTGTGTGAAAACGCTGCCCGTGACACCAGGGAGGAAAGTAGCTATTATACGTATTCTATACCAGGCAAGGAAACTTATCGCATACTATTGTATTGCTTTAAACCCACCAAAGGTGCAGGAACTTGTAGATAAGGTCCATCATTTGATAGAATTGGAGAGATTCGTATACCAGAAGAGAGGCACCATTAAAAAATGGGAGGAGATACAGAACTCATGGATGACACATTACAATATTACTTAACACCCTTTCGGTTAAATAGGACAATAGGTAACAGGAGACGTGTCTGCAGGGTGAGGAGGTTAGAGAGTGAGACTCTGACAGGGCCTGTAGTCTAGAGAAGATGGGGATTGTAGTAGAAATGTCGAGCGAAGGTGGCAGCTAGGCCGGATCGGATGAGAGATAGGGGATGGTCTGCTAGCCGGAAATAGTACACGATGAGTGCATGGGAATGTGATGAGAGTCTAATTGTGTGTGACACCGGTGAACAGCAGAAGACACGATCGAAGAACCACACGGAGCCAAGAGACAGGATATGAATCCGAACTTTAATGCAGAACCCTTAACAGAAACGTTACTATGGACAATCTCTATGTTGCAGACCTGGAAGGGCTGGGATCGGGGCCTGATTGCTTGTATTCCAGTTGTTTTTCAAGAAAAATGTTAATAAAAATTATCTGATTAAAAGATTTTCTGACCTTCACCTGGAAGGTACTAATGTGTGCATACATCACCCATTGACTGCCTTTGTTAATGGACATCTGTCAGCAGCTTTTTACCTATGACACTGGCTGACCTGTTACATGTGAGCTTGGCAGCTGAAGACATCTGTATTGGTCCCATGTTCATATGTGTCCGCATTACTGAGAAAAATTATGTTTTAATATACGCAAATGAGGCTCTAGGAGCAACGGGAGCGTTGCCGTTACACCTAAAGGCTCAGCTCTCTCTGCAACTGGAGTGCCCTCTGTACTTTGATTGTGCCAGGCTGTGTAAATGTGATCACTGCCTGGCCCCGTCAATCAAAGTGCAGAGGGCGCGGCTGTTGCAAAGAGAGCAGAACCTCTAGGCAGGCTCGGACTGGCCCACCGGGGAAGTGGGAGATTCCTTGGTAGGTCCCCAGTCTCCTGCGCTCGGAGATAAGATGGAGTAGTAATTATTTCTCCTTTCTCAGGAGAGATAATTATTGTAGCCTCTAGGTGGCAGTATCCCACAGTGATGCAGCCTCCTACTGGTGTAAATTGTACAGGAGGCCCCGCAGTATCTTCTAAACTTCCCGGGCTGCTGGCAGTGAAGGAGGAGAGAACATGTCTGGCCATCCTCCTGCCCTCCCTGTTGTCAGAAAACTGTGGTTGCTGGAGAGAAGGACTCCTCTGCGGTGCTGGGCTGATTTCTCAGGTGTGTGACAGTAGTGAGCTGTAGGAGACTGTAAGGGGTAAATAGGGGATTAGTTTATAGCAGACACAGATCTATGAATGTGTGCTGCTCTCTGCAGAGTTCAGAGTGGCATTGGGGGGACTCTGCCCTAGGTCCCCCCAATGCCTCTGCTTTAGGTGCACCACCATAAATGCCCCAGCTCCAGATGCCCCCACTCTAAATGCACCGCTAATATTGCCTCTTCTCCAGTTACCCCTGCTCCAGGATCTCCAATATTACCCTGCCTCAGGTGATCCTAATTCCTCTGCTTTAGGTGCACCCTTATAAGTGCCCCAGCTCCAGATGCCCCCACTCTAAATGCACCACTAATATTGCCTCTTCTCCAGTTGCCCCCCTAATACCACGGCTCCAGGATCTCCACTATTACCCTGCCTCAGGTGACCCGAATGCCTCTGTTTCAGTTCTGACCCTCCGTTTGTGCCGTTTACTCACGTTGCTCCTCTAGCGCCTTTGCTTGGGCTTTGTTAAAGGTTGTGACCTGCAAAGGGGATTGGACTTATGCCCGAAAAATTCTGCACAGTGAGTCACATTCTCTAGTATTGACACGTATGGTTTACATGGCGGTAGTGATGATATTCCGTAATTTACAGGCATCACTGCTGTCATGTAAAGAGATAGTGGTGGTGCAGTGTTGGAGGATTTAAAGGGGTTGTCCAACTTTTTAAATTATCCTCTCCACACCAAAGGGCATAACCCCCACTGATCCCAGGAACGGGTCCTGTTCCCCCTTTTTATGGTGTGGCAGGCCAATCATACGCCCTGCTGCACCATTTATTCTCTTTGGGACCACTGGAAATAGCCAGCGCTGTACTCCGCCATCTCCAGCGACCCCATAGAGAATGGATGGAGGGGCAGGGCATATGCTCGACCTGCCACTCAGTCAAGATGGGGGATCAGTGAGGGCTCCAGCGTTCAGACCCCCACAGATCACTTAGTTATCCCTGATCCTGTGGATAGAGAATAACTAGAAAAGTGGACACAGGTCCTTTAAACAGGCGAGCATTTCTATTTTAGTTTGACACATATTTTGGGTTAGATTTAAAAAAAAAATTTACACCCAAAGAAAACCTTCAAGGATAGAGAATGTGAAAAGCTCCAACAGTTATGAAACAACAGGTGATAAGTGTCTGATTGATGGGCGTCTGACTGCCGGGACCCCCATGATCAAGGGAACGTGGTCTTAAGACCCTTGTGTACATAGATTGGCAGTAATGTAATTGAATGTCTCAGGACCCCTTTTTTCATGGTCAGTGGGTGTTCCAGCAGTCAGACCCCAGCAATCTGCTATTTATCACCGATCCTGTAGATAGGCAATAGCTCATTATGGTAGGACAACCCTTTTAAATATACTGTAGATTATGTGAAATCTGAGGAGGTCAGGATTTGATAAATTTAATGCCAGACATTTATGCATAAAGGGGTTAAAGGGTTTGTCTCACTTCAGTAAATGGCATTTATCAGGCAGTTAATACAAGGCACTTACTAATGTATTGTGATTGTCCATATTGCCTCCTTTCCATCACATTAGACACAGCACATATCCGTGGTTACGACCACAGTGTCATCCAGCAGCGGTGGCCGTGCTTACACACTATTGGGAAAGGCTGGAAGTCCGCATAGGCCAACTCCTTTACCTATAGTGTGCAAGCACGGCCACCGCTGCTGGATTGCAGAGTGGTCAAAACCACGGATACATGCTGTGTGTAATGTGATGGAAAGGAGCCAATATGGACAATCACAATACATAAGTAAGTGCCTTGTATTAACTTTCTCTACATGATAAAAGTCATTTGCTGAAGTGAGACAACCCCTTTAAGTGTGCTACACTTAATAGGGTCAGGCATACATGTATTGGTGTGTGCATTGCGTGTTTCCTATGTGTGATTGGTGTGTGCTCTAAAGCACTTGCCAGGGCCTCTGGCTTCCCCTTTCAGCTCCCCCAACAGCAGGCAGTGCTCTGGCTTCCCCCCTCCCCCCAGCAAGGCCCCGATCCTATCATGAGGAGATGCCTCTAGCAGCAGCCTGCACGTGTCCTCAGGGGCTGCACTGCTGAGGAGAGGTCCATTTTTCAGAAGCTACAGCAGGATGTGCTGCTGCCATCAGAAGCCTCCCCAGTGCTCCCCTCCCCCACTCTGCTCCTCTTCCCTGTGCTGGCACAGAGTCCTCCTCTGCTGTTATGTAATCCATGTGCAGCAGTCGGGACAGAGGAAGGGGGAAGAGAGCCTGCTGAGGAGATGTCCTCCCATCAATCCTGACTGTTTACCCTGGAGACCTGTTCAGAAGGTAAGTGTGTGCCATTGTAATATGTGTGTGTTTACATGTATGTAATTATGTAGTGTACTGTATTCTGTACATATGTATGTGATATGTAATTGTCTAATGTACCTGTATATATGTGAATGAGTAAATGTATATATGTGTGTGTACTATATGTACAGTATAAATGATGTGTCTTTGTGTGTATATATATATATTTTGCATCCTGTTTAGCCAATTCCGTCTGATATCAGTTTTTTTTATGTGAAAAAAAGTTCTACATAAAGTCGTTGTTTCTTACCGAAATTTGGAAATTGCTAAAATGGATGCAAAATGTGCATAAATGAGCATAACGGATGCTTAAAATACAGGATCTGTTTTATTGCTTATTGCTGATCAGAAGAACGGAAAACTAACAGTAATGTGAACGCGGGCTTGGACGGTAGTGCTAAATAGTACATTATACCTACTAATGTCACCCCTTGTGTACATGTTGTTTCATAAGCACCCCCCCCCCCCAGGTTAAACGGTAGTAATGTGTAATGTAGCACCAGTGTACCTACAGTTCATGGGTGAGGGAGTGGAGGGCCTTGGGTAGAAGGTAGGAGAGACCAAGGATGGGCAGTGAGCGGGGCTTGGAAAGGACCATAGGGGCCCAATTCAGATTCCTGCTATGGGGCCCAATGAATTCTATGTACGTCCCTGCTTGTCTGTAATGCCGACAATAATAGGACATGTTCTATAATTTTGCAGAACGGACATACAGACACGGAATGCACATGGAGTCATTTCCGTTTTTTTGCGGCCCCACTGAAGTGAATGGTTTCACATACAGGCCACACAAAAAAAAAATAATGGTCCGGACATGGAAAAAAAATAAGTTTGTGTGCAGGAGCCCTAAGGTGGGCCCCCAGAATCAGTTACACTGGTGGGCCCTAAATACCCCAGTCCGACACTGCCTCTAGGTGTAACGGCAACGCCCCCGTTGCTCCTAGAGGCTCATTTGCATATATTAAACCATCATTTTTCTCAGCAATGTGGACACATATGAACATGGGACCAACACAGATGCCCTCAGCTGCCAAGCGCACATGTAACAGGTCAGCCAGTGTCACAGGTACAAATCTGCTGACAGATGCCCTTTAAAATGTAAAGCGTATACCTGTGTTATGGTTCTCTGTATAGGAAAGCGCAGTCTGCTGACACCCCCCACCCACCTAAGGCCAAAAGGACGGTCACCTGGACTCTGACGCACTGCGCTCTGCGGCTTATCTAGACCATAGCCCTGCAGAAGCTGTTTTGATGACTGCCTTCGATGTCACCCATCTTTCCCAGACACAGACAGAACTGCAACACCAGAAAGGAAGTTTGGTGATGTTTCAAGGACTGGTTGATTTTTTTTTTTGTCTCATTTGAGCTTTGTCTGGACTTAAAACAGACATGGGGGATCATTCAGATCTCTTAGGTCAGCTCTTAATTAGTGTAATGGAGTTGACTGACCAGAGACTGGAGATCAGGTATTCTCATCAGCGGTATCCACAGCGGCACTAGGGGTGCATGTAATAGCCTTGCAAGTGAAGCCGAAAACACGCACCTACTGTGTACAGCGTGATCATTCGTTGTGCTTTGGCGCAAGAAGGCAACGGGTCGGAAAGTGGGGACCTCTCTGAGTTAGCTCATCAGCCACAAAGATTTGTCAAAATTCACTTTTATTACGGCGATACGTTATTAGGAGGCTTTGTTGGATTTTGGAATATCTGCCCCCGTCGTTTCTCCTAGAACCCCTTTAACCCTTGGTTTGTCACGCCGCCCTGCCATAGTGATACTGTTGATCTACAGACAGGTGGCATTTATAGCATTGCACATACATTTCCCTCTTGTGGGTGTCTCCCCAAATGTACAGGGGTCCAGGAGCCGGGAAGTGACCTTGAACAGAGCAGAGTCTGTAATGGGCACAGCTGCAGACCCCATTCCCCCCCTGTACAGACACACAGCGTACACCCCCGGCACCCCAGTGATTCCCCCTCCCACCCCACAGAGTGGAGTAAAGTTACAACTCGCAACACTTGTGCTGTCAGTCACACCGGGAAAGGGAATCGGTGACACAGCCAGGCACACACACACAGACCCTCGTCCTTTTCCCACAGAGACAACTTCATTCCAAGCAGGATGCAAAGAGGGATCCTCCTGGCCATGTGCTGCCTGCTGTCCGCCTGCCGGCAGGTAAGAGATCTGCTCCGACTGATCCCGCAGGCAAACACCCTGTGCAGTAATAGGATTTCTCTCCATATTCACAGGGATTTGAGGAAAGCATTGAATAATGCTAAATGTAAGTACTGTCATATTGTTCTGATGATGTCAGACCCTCGCTGAAGTGATGGAAATCTGGAAGCTGTACTCGAGGTTTGGGCGCTCTTTTGAGGACATGACGCTGCTCTGTCCCAGGCATTAGTAGTGTCCAAGGGCACGGACGCCCAACCTGGTCATCCTCTGACATATTCCATTGAAGGAAATTGCAGAAAATTTTTGGTTGGAGTTCCCTTTTAAATGGCTAAGCCGGCTTTCATAATGACCCCATTGAACAATATGTAGGTATGGGGATATGTTTTCTCTGATGGAAAAAGTAGGCTGCAGTTATGGCAGGCACGGGGGGGGGGAGCGCCGTAAATGAGGGGCTGGTTACATAGGCGTAAATAGAGTTATATGTTTGGGAATGGGTACAGCACTTTTGACACCCATGAATGGCAGCCTGGGTGGGTGCACATGGATCAGTGTTGTGGTTAGGCTTCATGAACATGTCCGTATTTCCGCTCTCAAAATCCGGATACCTTCTGTTCCTATTCCGCCTTTTTCTTACTCACATCAATAGAAAGGACTATTCTCGTCCTCAGACGCAGACCAGAATAGGACATGTTCTATCATCGGTGGAATGGCCACATGGATCCTCAAAAAAAGACTAATGTGTATGGTCCCATAGAAATGAATGTATCAGTGTGCTATCTGCACAAAATGGTTATGTGCATGAGGTCTTACTTATGGGGACCGCCATATGACCCTCAGACCGCTGGACATAGATTTTTTCACCATGATTAAGATTATAAGATTGAATGTGCTGCATTTCCATCTTAGACAATGGGGGGATATTGCTAGGATATACCCCCATTGTCTGATAGGTGTTGGTCCCACCGCTGGGACCCGCACCTACACCGAGAACGGAGCCCTGAAAGTGGTGGAGGGTGCACTCTGCTATTTTAAGCGGCCCCATAGAAATGAATGGGAGCGTTGGCCAAATAAGCTCGGTGCGCTCCCGTTCACTGCGCTTGGGGTCCTCCAGCCACCACCTTCCATTCTTGATATAGCGGTGGGACCCGCACCTATCAGACAATGTGGACATATCCTATGCCCTCAATGTCTCAGATGGGAATACTCCTTCAAGTGTTAGATCAGGGATGCCCAACTTTTGGCCCTCCAGCTGTTGCAAAACTACAACTCCCAGCGTGCCTGGACAGCCTACAGCTATCAGGGCCTGATAGCTGTAGGCTGTCCAGGCACGCTGGGAGTTGTAGTTTTGCAACAGCTGGAGGGCCGCAGGTTGGGCATCCCTGTGTAAAATCATAATATAAATGCATTTGACCATATAGCATCCATTGCTTTCTCAAATCCAGTTGTCGGTGATGCCAGACTTGATACTTTGTTAATACATTGTTGTTGCAGAACATGTTCCTGGAGGCTCCTTCTAAGCGCTGTTCTAACCTAGCGGTGTCTTTCCAAAAATACTTTATGAGCTACTTTCACACTGGCGTTTTTGCTGGATCCGGCAGGGTTTAGCTAAAACGCTTCCGTTCTGATAATACAACCGCATGCATCCGTTAAGAACGTATCAGTTTGTATTATCTGTAACATTGCCAAGACGGATCCGTCATGAACTCCATTGAAAGTCAATAGGGGACGGATCCGTTTTCTATTGTGTCAGATTTGCTCTCCGGTACGAGAACGGAACGGAATGCATTTTGGAGCGCTCCGTTCTGTTCAGTTACGTTTTGTCTCCTCTGACAATGAATGGGGACAAAAAGGAAGCTTTTTTTTTCCGGTATTGAGACCCTATGATGGACCTCAATACCGAAAAATATTAACGCTAGTGTGAAAGTAGCCTTTGAACAGAAAATGAATGTGCCCTTCTACCTATAGGTGGTTGTCACCCTGTTTTTAAAGAAGAGAACTCTCCCTCATAGGTGAAAAATATGGCATACACCTAGAATTCCCAGTATACAGGACCAGCACACTGGGAGATGGCACTATATTCTGTTCTCTAACTGTGCTCAATATAATTAAAGGGGGGGTCCCACGTAAAATATTCTAAAGTTTTCAACCCAGCACCTGGATCTGAATACTTTTTAGGCTCCATACACACATCCGCAGTTTCGTTCCGCATTTTGTGAAACGGAATTGCTGACCCATTATTTTCTATGGGGCCTCACGATGTACGGCCCTGGCTCGGAAATGCGGATCCGCACGTGCTCTGTTCCATCTTTCAACTGCAACCAGCTGCAGCAGAAAGGACACCCCCCCCCCCCTTCCCCATGCAGCCAGCTTGAACTAAATCTAGCAGAGCAGTAGGAGCAATGAATAGGGGGAGCTCACGATCCATGTGAAGTACAGGCCTGGTTCTAGCTTAGAAAGAGATTGTCCTGTTCTATATTATATTTTTTACATTAATCATGGGATAACCCCTTTAAAGGGGATACTAGACACTATGCCAACAGGTTTAAGCAAAATAAGGGTGTGTTGCCTGCGCTGGCACATGCAGACCCATTCACTTAAATGGGTCAGTGATCCCTCCGCACGGCAAAAAAAAAAAAGAGCCTGTTCTATTTTTTTGCGGCACGCGGACACACACTGACGAAAACGCCTTGGAAGCGCTCTGTAGTGTTTCCGTCGCCATCTGCTCCCGTCCCTCTGCTTCGTATCTTCCGGATTGCGACCCATTCAAGTGTATTGTGGGCCGCAATATGGGCACGGCTGGCACACGTGTGCATTAGCCCTAAGAGGGTCTCATAGATTCCCATAGACACTTTGTGTGCCTCTGTGCAGTGCTGTATTACAGAAGTACTCTCCCTTATTACTTCCATGCAATGCTTCCATAATTCTCCATCCAATGGAACAGAATACAATTAATATGGGAGAAAACCGTAGTCAGGAACTAAAGGCATACAGAGGTACAGTAGTCTGCATTTGCTGTGAATCCTGCCAGGTAAATGCATCGGGGGAAATCCTCCTCCACATCATCTGCAATGTCAGAAGATGATGTAGAAAAGGACCCGGAGCTAGGACCTCTTCCAGTTGCCCAAAAAGGGAGCCACAGTACTCAATATAGTGCTCCGACTTGTGGAATTCCCCCTTTTTAACTAGCTGGAAAATGTATTTTAATCAAATTTATCTAAATGTAACCAAATTAATGGGGTTCCCCTTAATTTATTTTTCAGTTTTCTGTGTATAGAAAGCTGCAACTCTCTAATATAGGTTTTGTTTCAAATCTTACTATTTTCAAGATCTCTGCTTGCAGTCACTGAATGGATTATTTTTATTTGCCCTGGCTCAGAGCTCTCTATTGTAATGGGGTGTGCACCTGTGCTAGGGGCAGGTTTTTAGCCTCTGGGTGTTACGAGAATGCATCCATTCCTGATTATTGACATCTTGCGATATACTGTATATAGTAGGGTAAGTTCACATGTAACAGATTTACTGTGAAAAATATCAGAAGAAATCTGTAACTGCAAACCAGAACCTGTTGCAAAAAAAAGCATTTTTTTTTAATTATATATTTTATTTTTATTTATAACTTGTATACTCACCAATGCCCTGACTTTCCTGTGCTGACCCTTGCCTGGTCCTCCGTTGGGTCTCTGTATACTGGCCTCCTGCAACAGTGTGTCTGCATATATGACCACTGCAGCCAGTCATTGCCTGCTCCTGCATTACCATACTGTATTGTGTTTCTTTTTCAGTGCAAATCTGCTAGAAAACCCTGCAGCAAATGTGTCCCATGTGAATTCACACCTAGTATGCAGGTGCATGTTAGGGTACGCCTGCTGCAGATTTTCCGCAGGGCATCTGCTGGAATGCAGCAACTGCGAAATCTGTACCAAATAGCGCGCATTTTGCTGGCAAAGTCATAGTGTAAATACCCTGTGCATTGCAAAGGGGTAGATCCACGCCAGAGTCCATACCACATGTGTGGATTTTTACAAATCTTTTCCACAGCATGCAGATGATATTTTTTGTAAAAGCTCATCCACTTTGCTGGTACAATAATATGCTGCATGCAAATCCACAACAGAAAATCGTCAGCATATCGCTACGCGTGAACATACCCTTAGGCTAGGTCTACCCGACGACATTCGTCGATTGACAATTTTTATAATGATAGTCTATGGTGTCGCACTGTGACGTGACAGTCGTAAAAAATCCATTCGAGATGGATTTTCCTGCGACTGTTGCAGTGCGACGCCATAGACTATCATTATATAAATTGTCGCGCGACATTGGTGCGACAAAATGTTGCAGTGTAGTTGTGCCCTATCTGTCGTCTTGTAGACCTAGCCTTAATGTCCCATGATGAATACTACCAGTACTGCTGACAGCTGCAGCATTGCACTGAATATGTCCAGATGTCCACCATAATAATTCTTCAGCCCGTGTCATTATCATTTTCCCTTAAAGAGACAGGGCAGGCACAGATAACACCTCCGTGATGCACCTCTCCACCCCTTGCGGTAGCAGTTTGATTAATGGGAATCTTTATGATAATTTTGGTGTCTCTCGCAATGGCCTGTGAACCGAAACATATGCAACCAGGCTTTTATCTGTCTGCGGAGATTAATGATGCCTCTTCATTATTATACAATCAGCAGACGAGGGCCCAGCACGTGCTCGGGGCCCACTTCCAGTGTAATGATTAAATGACGCCACTGCTTTTTTTATTCGCATGATTAAAGGCGCATTATAGAAAATGCAGGTGGAAAAATTCACTGCAAGAACACAGACAGGACTGGAACTGGTGGGAATTCTGAGCTTATGAGCAACAGATGGGATATTAAACAGTCCCAGACGTTCCCCTGCACGTGACGCATAGAGGTAGCAGAGAGATAAGCACCTGAGCAATGGTGAATAAGGATAATCGTCTATGCAGGGACTCATTGGCTTTAATGGGTCAATAAACTATTTATTTGGCTCTATTTGCATGACCGTGGAAAATGGTGCCTGCCCGAGCATCACCGCAGACCGGGCTGGTATGTCAATTGAGGGATCAGGCCCGCAGGTCACCTCTAGGGAAATGGGAAAACCCTAAGACGTCTAGGATTTCTCGAGCTGTTGCTCTCTGTTGTCTGTCAGTAAGCTGATCAGCATGTCTCTCAGCTATATAATCAATCTGTACACAATGGATATTTGGCATTTCCCAGCATTGTCTGACAATGTGGAGTATGTGCCCCTTGGAAGATCAAAGCCCCTTGGCCTTCATCATTGCGTCTCGATGGCACCGTGACGGACAGTACACAGATGTGTCAGGATCAGGGCTCTTTTAGGACAATATGATGGCCGTAGCGTATACAATAAATATGATCCTAATCTCGAAGGTTCAGGGCACTTGGTCCGTTCACAATCTTAGTACTGATATTAACAGTAAAATTGTTACATTATTATGAAAATGAAAATAAGGCTTCATTCAGATGGGCGATTCCGTGTCCACGTTCGGTTCACGTCTGCACGGACTCCATTCTAACTACGGGGTTTATTCACACTTCCAACTTTTTTTATGTGAATCATGGGTCCACGGAAATAAACTTTAGAGCATGTTCTATTCTGATCTCAGATCACGGTTTGGAGATTTTGTTGGACTGCACCCTTAGCGGTCGTAGCGGCCACCGTCTTATTTATCAGCCCTGGCTTTCGGACGAACCACAGCTGATAAAACATACAGCCTAAGGATAGGGACCACCGCACAAACACTTCCCAAAGCAGACTGTTCTCATCTGCATTGTGGTTCCTTCATACATGGAAGGCCTTAATAAAGTGATCTTGCAAGATATTTTAACTGGTGACCTATCCTCTGGATAGGTCATCAATAGCTGACCGGTGGTGGTCCGACAACCAGGACTTCCGCAGTTCAGCTATTTCAGAAGACAGTAGCGCTGCAGCTTTCTCGCAGTTTTTCCTAGACCAGTGATGTCATGTTCATCGGTCACATGGCCCAGGCGCAGCTGAGCTGCCATACCAAGCATGGCAGTACCCCCGTTATTAGTCCAGGGGATCTGATGGTCACTGAGGTAGATGTGAACAGAGCCTTAGATGATTGAGGGTGGTAAGTTGTCTGCTTGCCACCCTCAATCATCTAAGGCTCTGTTCACATCTACCTCAGTGACCATCTGATACCCTGGACTAATAACCTCACTGTGGGGTTGAGGGAAAAAGGGTTTGAGTCCGATTCTGCTGCTCCAGATAAGTGGCGCCAATGGTGCCTCCATGTCAGGCCTGTTTCATTTGGGCGCCCCCTTAATGCCACTGTTTTTATAATCTGCCCGGAGCCCCAACGACCATAAGGACACAGCAGAGGAATCTCTGACAGCCATGAAATGTCAGGAACGTGTTGTATTTGTGACTCAGCAAGAGCCAAATGTTTCTCCATTTAGCTATGGTGTGGATGCCTCATATATCTGGGTCTTGGGGAGGATGACTTATACATTTGGTCTCATGGGAGCCTATGGGAAAGGAACTCAAATGGCCTGACTGCTTGTTACATACATATATCTTTTAAGATTTTATATATATATATATATATATATACTGTGTGTGTGTATATATATATATATATATATATATATATATACACACACTTTTGTAATCTTAATATATATATACCTATATGCATGATGAATGAGCTAGTGTTGGCGATGATGGGGTACGCATACATCACAGGGCTGATACATAAAATGCATGATAAGATTCATCAATCACATTTGAGCAGTTTCTGACTTTTTACTTGCTGTATACATAGAAATACATTTATTTATTATTTGCACTTATATAGCGCTACTATATTCTGCAGCGTTTTACAGATATTAGCATCACACTGTCCCCAATGGGGCTCACAATCTAAGTTCCCTATCAGTCTGTCTTTGGAGTGTGGGAGGAAACCGGAGAACCCGGAGGAAACCCACGCAAACATGGAGAGAACATACAAACTCCATGCATTGTTCAGCGTCCTATACATGGACTTTACATAAAAGTGATATCACAAATGATACCCTGACTGCAATTCTATAAAAAGGGCAGGAGTCAGTAATAGGACTCTACATCAGAATAAAGTCTCGCCACACACCCCGTCCCCACATTGTTCCGCTCTGTAACTCTCCGCCTTCTTACAATGCACTGTGAATATCACGGGCAGACAGCTGGACATATTTGTAATACTGGATCATAGGAGCAGATCTGAGAAATCACATCCTCCCACTTCCTCCATACACACAATACAGACATAGCACAGTGTCCATTACAGGCATCCAGCTATGTTTATTTGAATGGGTGCAGTGTAATACTACATTTCTCCTCCAGTGGCCGCTGTTCATAAAATAAGTGGCTGCATGCAGCTTGCAGCCGATCATCGGGTTAAGAGAAGTTGAGGCAATCATCTGATCAGTCGGCCTATTTATTTTAAGAAGCAGTCTAGTTAGGAGATCAAAGGGAATGTAGAAAAATATGGTTGCTTTCTTCCAGAAACACAGCACCTGTCTATGGGTTGTCTCTGGTATTACAGCTCAGCCCCATTTCTGACATTTTGCTACAGGTGACTTATCCTCAGAATAGGTCATCAGTATCTGATCTGTTCTATGTCTGCCCCATTCTCTCCTTTATTTGACCTACATTTATGGCAGGGATCAGAAACCTTTAGCACTCCAGCTGTTGTGAAACTACAACTCCCAGCATGCACACTTGCTCAGGTGTTGTAACTTTCATAGAAGTGAAAGGAAGGTCCTGGAAGTTGTAGTTTAAGAACATCTGGAGTGCCAGAGGTTGCTGATCCCTGATCTATGGTTGAAACCCTATGAGATGGTGAGAACAAGTATAAAGGGGCTATTGCAAAAAAAATTAACAAAACCACAACCTAATAATTTGCTGGAGATCATGAGCGCTGCTTGACACCACAGTCTGCTCGCTCCAGAAGGTATATTCCTGCTTCTCTCATAGGGTATTGGTGCCATATCTTCTTATCTAAGGCCACCTATTGGAACTGCAACACTGGCCTAGTGGTATAATGATCATCTGACCCAGTGGGGCTAGAGCTCTGCCATTTTTCTACCCCCTACCAGCAAGGGATATAGCAGAACCGAGTTCATAAAGGGATTCTGTCACCTCTTTTTACCCTATAGAGATGCGGACATGCACGGCTGGCATCAGCCTCAGGGAAGGAACTGCGCATGCGCAAGCTCGTGCACCGCGAGATTACGGCGATCTAACTTTGTGAGCAAGGATGAGATTCCTGGATACAGGCGGTGCTGGGCTCCTTCACAGGGGGGCATGGCTGGGCTCCAGAACGGTTAGTACAGCCCCTTGGGCTCCTTACCAGGCTGATTTACATATATATATAAAATCATTTTTTACACTCAATAAAACTACTCAGAGACACGGGACACGTATATTGCGGACATGCTAGCGGTGATCTAGCCGTGCATGTCCGCATCTCTATAGGGTAAAAAGAGGTGACAGAATCCCTTTCATCTTTTGTAGAGTTCTGATAAATGTTATCCGATCTCTCCTCAGTAGGGTTGAGCGAATCAGTTTCGGATTACTGTATCCAAACCCAATTCGTTAAAAACCACGTTAAGAATATGGGCTCTGTCCTACTGTAAAATGTATGTCCTCCGTGGAGGTCTTTCCAAAGTTTCAGCAAATATCTTGAGGCTTACTTCATCTCGCCTCTATTACGTGTCAGTTTGTTTATTGACATAAATTACTGTATCAAAATGCTAAGCTGAATTCAACTTCGTACCTCATCTGGGCTCCCTGCAGGGTATGTGGGGGAGACGTCATAGGGGTATTACCAGAGTTCACCAACTTCTTGATCAAAATGATCTTAAAACTTATGAGCAACTTTAGAGGGAAACTGGTTCACCGTCAGCGGACTTTTATAGGTACTTACAGTTGCACCATGCCTTCCGGGCTGACCATAATGACGGTATGTTGAGCTCTTTACATCAAACCAAAATTATTGCCCTGGTAGACCAGAGGAATTCTTCGTCTGGAGTTATTTCCCTGCTCTATCAGGCTATATTGGACCGATTTCTGCAAGAATACCCAATGAACAGTAGGGCAAAGTGGGAAGTAGAGATGGGGCTATTAGAGGAAAACCAGTGGCAGGAGATATTGGAGAGGACTCCTCAGCTCTCACTCAGTGAAGCCCACAGGTTGTCACAATTATACCTGATCCATCGGGTTTACAAAACCCCTCAGTTTCTGTTTTATATGAGACTCTGTTTGGACTCCAAATGTCCTTGATGTGGGGAGGAGGATGCGGGATGCGGGCACGTTACACATGCTGTGGTCGTGCTCGGCCCTGGAAAGCTTTTGGCGCGCTGTGCTGCATCTTATTGATTTTCTATATGAAGTTACATTGGATGTGACCCCATTTGTTTGTGTGTTGGAATACGTGGAAGACCTGCCAATCACTGAGCCCAGAAAAGTAGCTGTGGCCAGAATGTTATATATGGCTCGTAAACTGATTGCCCAGCATTGGCTGGACGAGTGTAGTCCTAGTAGAACTGAATATATAGCCAAGATTAATTGGCTAGTCAATTTGGAACGTGTGGTTTATAGTAAAAGGGGTGCTCTAACCAAATTTGAAAAGCTCTGGGCTCCCTGGATTGATGCCCCAGGGCTGGCGTCTAGGGAACTTCAGAGATACTGCTTGGGACTGGTGTGAGGGTACTAATGCCTGATGTGTGTATTTGGCTCCGTGATTGGCGGCCTATTGCGGGGCTTAGGGAATGTCAATACACTATTTAATTAAGAGAAGATGAGTCGGATAACAAAAGTACTCATCAATAAGATCAATGTTTTCATTCAAGCATATTGATGGGAGCTGTGGAGGGGAGGAGCATGTATTTGGCACGCTGAAATGATGGTGTGGTCGGGAGGTGAGGGGTGTGGCGGATGGAGAGCATCTTGTATGTAACATTAAAAATTTGTTAATAAAAGCGACTTAAAAAAAAAAAGCACTCCCACAAAATTTTTTATTTTCGGATTCGTTAGAAAGGTACATGATGTGAACTGTATTTGTGAGTTATCCCCTCCCTTCTGATCCTCAGCTGTGTCATGTGACCAGCACTCTGACTTTCCAAATAACACAGCTTCTTATGTGTGGACAGGAAGCCACTTTAACTATGTATTTCTATGGGATCCTTAATGTCAGGCTCATAGGAATGAACAGAGAAGTAACTGACTTCCTGTCCTGAGTGTTGGTCACATGACACAGCTGAGGGTCAGAAGGGAGGTTATAACTAACAAATACAGTCTCCGGTAAGAAGATTACCTTCACTACAGTTTATATCATGCACCTTTCTAACAGGTCAGTGAATAAAAAATTTTGTGGGAGTTCTACTTTAAGGCCTCATGCACACGACAGTATTTTTTTGCGGTCCGCAAAAAGGGGTTCCGTTGTTCCGTGATTCGTGTCTGTTTTTGTTTCCGTGTGTCTTCCTTTATTTTTGGAGGATCTCCAGACATGAAGGAAAGTTAAAAAAAAGTCCTGCCATGCAAATGTTAGGGAAAAAAGCAGACGCGGACGCGGATGACAATCTTGTGTGCATCCGTGTTTTTTCACGGACCCATTGACTTGAATGGGTCTGCGAACCGTTGTCCGTGAAAAAAATAGGACAGGTCATATTTTTTTCAAGGACTGGAAACACGGATCACGGATGCGGATAACAAACGGTGCATTAGCCGAGTTTTCCACGGACCCATTGAAAGTCAATGGGTCCGCAGAAAATCACGGAAAATGGAACAGCGGACACGGGACACAACAACGGTCGTGTGCATGAGGCCTTAGACTGTATCAGCAATGAATATTCCTATGAACGTTTGTTCAGCCATTGATCGGCCCATGTAGACAGATCTTAAAGGGGAAATTGTTGGCAAAGGATATGCCATAAATGTCCAATCTCGGGGACCTCATCCCCCATCTGCAGAACAGTGCCCCATCGTGAATGCACAGCTCACCACACATGCTCAGCTTTCTCCACAGCCGTGGATCTTCAGAAAATAGCCGAGGGAACGCACTCAGCTACTTCCAGAAGCCCCAAAGCAATGAATGAAGAAAGCTGTGCATCCGCAGCATGCTCTCCATTCACGATGGGGCCCTGTTCTTCAGATAGGAGCGGGCCCCAGAGTTATGACCCGCACCTATAGAACATTTATGGCATATCCTATTGATATGCCATAAGTGTCCCAGATGGGAATGCCCTTTTAAGTAATGGCTTAATAGAATTTTTGACAACCTATTAAAAGAAGATGAACAAGGAACACGCTCTTTAACGAAGATGGAAAATTCATTAGGATTTTTGTGGGCTGTGTCACACAAACCTCAAAATGCGGCTAAATTCTACATACCTCTGCCCCAGGGCTGAACATGTCCCAGGGGCCCGGTAGCCTTTGAGTCTGGAAAGCTTCTGCATAGCTTAATTGCTCATGGTGGACGTTTCTGATGTCGGTGTGTGCACTTAGTACCTGGCTCCGGTAAGAGTCCCTCTGCCTCCTCTCAGCCATGTTTATCTAATCCAGTACAACCCCTTTAATTAAAGGTGGCCATAGACATTAGATTCCTATCAGCCCAAAGTGCTGATTTCTTTGGGGACCAGCAGGACATTATTGCAATGTTCCCCAACCTGTAACTCTGCAGCTGTTGCTAATCTAAAACTACAACTCCCTTCATTCATCTGTCTACTAGGGTGTCCCAATTCCCCCACCATGGTAGATATCGGGATGGGGGAGAGGAAAAAGGAGGATCGGGCTGTTGCATTTTACATTTTTTGGTTGTCCGTTCCTGAAAAGAGCAAATCTCTGCCTGCTATGAGCCGGAATAGATTTGCGCCATAATTTATGCCAATTTCCATTGTCAATTATGGTTGACACTAGGCCACGCCCTTCCGCTAAATTATGACAACTTTTTTTTTTTTACACATTTTGGGGCTCTCTCTCATGTCAGTGAATCACAGACAGCACATGTACCCATTGGGAAAGATTTATCAAAACTGGTGTAAAGGAAAACTGACTTGGTTGTCCAGAGCAACCAATCAGATTCCATCTTTCATTTTCCAAAGGAGCTCTAAAAACTGAAAGGTGGATTCTGATTGGTTGCTATGGGCAACTAAACCAGTTTTCCTTTACACCAGTTTTGATCAATTACTTCCCATTGACTTTAATGTGTTTGTTTACACATCACTTATTTTCCACTGACTTTGGTCCGTGAGGTGGACCACACTCGGCCATTGAAGTCCATGGGTTCATGAAAAACACTGATGGCACAACACATACGGCATCCATGTGCTGTAAGTGATTATCACGGATGATTGGTAGGTAGATGCTCTGGAAACTAAATTTAAGCCTAGTGTCTGTGGAATACGGATGACACATAGACCAAACACGGATCCTTCAAGGACATTTCACGGATGAACCACTGACAATCTTGTCATGGATGTTATCACAGATGTGTGAAAGGGGACTTACATATAGTAACTTGGCCCTCGTTTAGCTCCATTTATATGGCGCAGTCATTGTGACTGTATGTGACAGAACAATCCTTATCGTGATCATTTAGTCACGTGCATTCACAAACGAGTTTATTGGTTGATCGACAGACATGTTTGCTCGGAGAAGTGATCAGGAATGAACGTTCATGCGCCTGATTATCGCCTACTGTAAAAAGTCATGCTACTGTAATGTGGTGCCATGGCAACCCGTCTGGGAAGGCCGGCTGAAGCCTGAATCGGGGGGTCCAAAAAGAAGCCACACGTCCTGCCTGACAAACTGATTGGCTGTGACTTTCATTTTTATTTATTTTTTGGATTGTGTTATTTGTGTCTGTAAATGTCAGATGTTAATAGACGCAATTCATGCGGGAAAATTAACTCTTTATGGTCTGTTTTTATACCATCTTCTTTCCTTAGTTATCTTTTATTACATTTTGTGGAGAGACATTATAAGGAACTGGTGCAGTATGCCGAATTTGCCAATTGGGTGGCAGTCATTATATGTATGACACTTCTTTCACCCAGTTTTTTTAGATCCCTGAACAGCAAATTCTGGACTAATAAAGGACTAGGGGATGGGGCCCTGTACAACTAGTTTTTTTGCTGTTCAGGAAAGCTGAGTGACAACAAGACTGGCAGCTGTAATAGCAGCCATATTTTTTTTCCCCGGCTGCTCTGGGCCTGAAACTGTTTCCAATAGCAACCAATCACATCTCCACTCTGCTGTTGAGAAATGTAAACCGGAATCTGATTGGTTGCTATGGGCAACACCTCAGGTTCTCCTTTTTTCCCTGTGTACATGGCCGTATATTTTTTTTGTTCATACAGGGTAGTAGATATGAGGTTGGGGAGGATGGGGGTTCTCCATGTGTAGGACTGGGGACATAAATCTGTAGGTGCAGGTCTGGCTTCATGTGGTCACACCCAATTTTGTGCAGGAATTTGTTAGGTAAATTCCTCAGGCGTCTGTTATATGATGCCGCCCTTGAAATACTAGGGGAAGCCAGGGGCAGCAGCTGGTACTTTCAGGGTCCCGGGGGACTGCTAAACTCCAGTTAATCCCACATTTGTTTCCCCTCCCCCACTGGGCAGCTGGACAATCAGTTACTGCACTCCGCAGGCCTACATTAATGCTTTCACACCTGCCCAGCACCGCAGGCCGACGGCGTGTAAGGGGTTAAACGGTGCGCCATTAAAGCAGAGGAACAAATGGTGGAAATTGTATTTTCTCTGCATGTTTTATGTGGAGAATCTAGTTTTATATAGTCAGCGTCTGCAATGTCCACGTTATCCACAGATGTGGCGACAGGTGTGAGGAAAATATAATAAAATCCAATATATATATATATATAAATCACTGCAATGAAATCCAAGAGGAGAACGGTGTGGATGAGGTGTCATAATATCTGTCCCTCCGTTATAGCGGATCAGTTATATACCATATAAAAATACTTTTATTTGCAGATCGGATGAGGACCCATTCATTTCATTAGGGCTGCAAAAAAAAAAATTGAAAACACACCGTGTGCTGTCCGCATCCGTATTCCCGTTCCGCTGCCCCACAAAAAATCTATTTCTTGTCCATTTTGCAGAGAAAAATAGGTATTTCTACCAGAGGTGGAAAAAACATAGCGGCACGCACACGACCGGTATCCATGTCTTGTCGGTCCGCGAAACACACGGTCGTATGCATGAGAACTTACGTTTTATGCATGCAAATGTATTTGGTAAAACCATATCCCTCTACAGTACAATTTTGGCAGAAGTCCTTTTGCCACCACATTGAGCAGCACGTATGTTGTGTCTTGATCAGTTTCCGAGATTGGCACGGTTTTTGCGCTTCTTAAAGGGGTTGTGCAAGATTAGAAAAAGCATGGCCTCCCTCCTTCAGAAACAGTGCCACGTCTGTCCACTGGTCGTGCCTGGTACTGCAGCTCTGCTCCACTGAAGTGAATGGGGCTGAGCTTCATTACCAGAAACAGCCCGTGGACAGGTGTGGTGCTGTTTATGGAAGAAAGCAGCCATCTTTTTTTCTTTCTAATCCTGCATAGCCACTATGGGCGTTGCTTGGTGCGGACAAGCTGTGACATATCCACGGCATAATCTGCATGAGTTATGTGGCGATTTTGACACGAATTTAGCTGCGGATTTCACCCACATAAATAGACCTGCTGCAGATTTAAAGTCTGCCCCACAGGTGATGTCACGTGTGGACTGCACTGCGGAAATCTTCCCGTTGCGCGTGGATGAGATTTTTTAAATCTTATTTTCTACATTCAACTCCTCTACACAGAATCTGCAACGTATCCGGTACGTGGGGCCGTAGCCTCAATTGAGCGCAGGTTTCCATATGCTGCTCTATGTATAGTACTCAGCTCACTGTACACTCGTCACATAGTTATGCTCCTGCACAGGAACGTATTTTTCTTCCGTTTCCATTCCGTTTTTTTACAGGTCCATGTGCGGAACCATTCATTTTAATGGGGCTGGAAAAAAAACGGAAATGACTCTGTGTCCATTCTGCAAAATAATTAGAACATGTCCTATTCTTGGACAAGGACCGGCATTGTTACGATGGACCGCAAAAAAACGGAAATCATCCTTTTACTTTGCAGACTGCAAAATACATACTGTCATGTGCATGAGCCCTAAACTATATACCGGTAGTAATTGTTATATTCAAATATAGACCCTACCCCCCCATCTAGGAAAAGGTGGTCTGCCATTTTGCCCTGTGCTGATGCAGCCAGTACACAAGTCCTTGTATTCATCACGTAAGTGAATGGCGGCAGTAATGAGTGTCCAGCAGCGAGGAGGGCGAGTGACCCCGACAGATGGCTTCTCATTAATTGTTGACCCCTTGGTGACAGGCACCATTTGGCTTTTCTGGCAGACAGAGGCAGCAGATTGGATATCCTTAAATTAGGGACAAATTACTCGTTGCGTTACTGAGAGGGGGCCCCAATTTGTGTATAACACATTGGCAATGTAAGGGTTAATAAAGCGTGCACGTATACCGCAAAGTACTAGAAGAATCACTCGGAGCGAGGGACTACTGGATACGTGTAGATATAAGTACATGGTGAAGAATATATACTAGACCAAGATCAGGACTACTAGCCCCAGCGTCTCCTCTGTGTTGTGGGTTGTAGTAGGGATGATGGGGCTTGTGACTTCACAGCAGGATACTGATTCAGGATTTACAGTTTTTGCTATAGGTGAGTAAATGTCAGTGTCCTCTAGCGCAGTGTTTCCCAACCAGTGTGCCTCCAGCTGTTGCAAAACTACAACTCCCAGCATGCCCGCACAGCCAAAGACCCTTGGTCTCATGATTGGTGGGCATCCCATTGTTCGGACCCACACTGAACAGATGCTTGTCCTCTAGCCTATGGTTAGGCATAAGTTTTAACTAAGTACAAACCCAATCAGTGTATGAGGCTGAGCTGTAATGCCAGGCAGACCTGTGCAGTCCCAGTACAGTCTCCATATACAAACCTATGTTTTAGTGGCCATGACCACCGCAGAGACCTCTGCCTGTCCTCCCATGCCTCAGACGGAAGACAAGATGAGGAAATATGGGTAGGAGAGTATGTGGCTGGGGGCATGACTCTGGCACCATCCAGGGCAGGGCATATGGAGGTTGTTTGCTGTGGCTGCCTCTATGGAATTGCAGGCGCGCTGATGTGATGACTCCTTGGCCTGTGTCCGTCAGTCTGCACCTGTCCCTTCACAGTTGTCTTTGTGGGATTATGAAGGATCAGCCCTGCTCTCGGCATTCCCGGGATCCTGTGAGCTGCCTAGAATGAGACCCTCCAGGTGTTCCCAGCCAGACTTCTAGGTACCAGTGTGGTGGCACCTGTGCCTTCAAGCAGCTGGTCTCAGTGGCGGTGCCCATGTGGTCACACCGGCTGCTCACATGGTGTTGATGTTCAGGTAACAGAAGACGTCCAGACTCCATAGGGAGCAGTGATAAGGATCAGACATGGCAGCAAATGTGAAGAGGAGCAGGGATTGAGCTTCCTAGTCTATAAATCTAATGTCAGCACTGTACTGACCTGCAAATGGTGTACATGGAGAAGAGGACCGTGGTGAAAGAATAACCCTATAGTAAAATATAATACATTGAGAACAAAAGATACTGAGAATAAAAAGTACAAGAATAAAGGGGGAGATTTATCAAACTGGTGTGAAGTAGAGCTGGCTTAGTTGCGCATGTCAACCAATCAGATTCCGCCTTTCATTTTTCACAGCTCCTTTGGAAAATGAAAGGTGGAATCTGATTGGTTGCTATGGGCAACTAAGCCAGTTTTCCTTTACACCAGTTTGATAAATCTCGCCCAAAATGTTTTTGTTCTCAATCTTTAGTGTCATTTAGTCTCTGACTATTCATTTTTTATCCTCTTGTATTTTTTATTCTCTTTTATTTTTTTTTCTCTTAGTATCTCTGGTTCTCAATTTATGATCACATATATTTTATTATAGTGTTATCATTTTACTACGGTCTTATCTGCTATTATTACCCTTATTATTTTTTTACAGCCTGTGCCTGGAGGGTTCTGACTTTCTGCTTGTAATTGTTTAGCTCTGTAAGCTACATAGAGCATAGTCACTCGGCACATAGGGCTATCCATCATTTTGGGAAGGTTGAGCCTCTGCTTACATTATTAGATTATATGGAGAAAGGAAGCGGGGGGGATGTAACTTATATCAGTATTTTAAGGGTACCTGCACAGGGTGCCGATTTGTGGGCAGAAAATTTGCACCAAAACTATGCCCTCCCCCAAAAAACGCCACACACATAAATCTGCCCTATTTTTCGGTGATGTTGGTGCAGATTTTCTGTTTGTTACAGAGGGTGCTGAATCACACTAAGGGCTCATGCACACGGCCGTGCCGTTTTTTGCGGATCCGCAAAAAACGGATGCCCCCCGTGTGCCTTCCGTAATTTGCGGAACGGAACAGGAGGCCCATTATAGAGATGCCTATTCTTGTCCGCAAAATGGACAAGAATAGGACATGTCTCATAATTTTTGCGGGGTCACGGAACGGAGCAACGGATGCGGACAGCACACAGAGTTCTGTCCGCATCTTTTGTGGACCCATTGAAATGAATGGTTCCGTATACGGACCGTTTAAGGAATCAAAATACGGTCCGTATACGGAATGCAAAATACTAAGGCCTCTTGCACACGACTGTATGGCTTTTTCAGTATTTTGCGGTCCTAAAAAACGGATCCGCTAAAAATATGGATGACCGTGTGCATTCTGTTTCTTGTGGAACGGAACAGCTGGCCCCTGATAGAACAGTACTATCCTTGTCCGTTATGCGGACAGTAATAGGACATGTTCTATCTTTGAACGGAAACGGAAGGCATATGGAGTACCTTCCTTTTTTTGGGGGGGGATCCATTGAAATAAATGGTTCCGTATACGGAACGCAAAAAACGGAACGGAAAGGGGAAAAAAAAAACGTTCGTGTGCAAGAGGCCTAACAATTGACATGCTTCTGATTCTAAATTTCCCCCCATCTCAGTCACTTTTCCAGCACTATATAGGGCCTCATGCACACAACCGTTGTTCTGGTCTGCATCCGAGCCGCAGTTTTTGTGGCTCGGATGCGGACCCATTCACTTCAATGGGGCAGCAAAAAATGCGGACAGCACTCTGTGTACTGTCCGCATCCGTTGCTCCGTTCCGTGGTCCGCAAACAAAAATATAACATGTCCTATTCTTGTCGGTTTTGCGGACAAGAATAGGCAGTTATATTAATGGCTGTCCGTGCCCTTCCGCAAATTGCGGAATGAACACGGACACCATCCGTGTTTTGTGTATCTGCAATTTGCAGACCGCAAAACACACAACTGTCGTGTGCATGTAGCCTTAGGCCTCATGCACACGACCGTTGTTTGCTTCCGCGTCCGTTCCGATGATTTTAGCTTTTCAGGTGCGGACCCATTCATTTCTATGGAGCCGTTAAAAAATGCGGATAGTGCATCGTTTGCCATGCGCGTCCGTGATTTGTGATTCCAGTCCGTCAAAAAAATATAACCTTTCCTATTCTTGTCCGCGGAAAATGGTTCGCGGACCCATTCAAGTCAATGGGACCGCTAAAAAATGCGGAGGCACACAAGATTGTCATCCGCGTCCGCTTTAGTGCTAGTGCTATACCGAGATGGCCATCGCTCTGTCCCCGTCCTCATTGGGGCTCACAATCTAAATTCCAAACTAACTTCTCAGTATGATTTTGAAGTGTGGGAGGAAGGAATCTCATGCAAACATGGGGAGAACATACAAACTCCATGTATATGTTGCACTTGGTTGAGTTTGAACCCAGGACCCCAAGGCTACAAAGCCACTAGATTCAGATGCTATTAGGGGCGTATGGAAGCCTCGGGGAGAACCATCTGGTGTTTGGCGCGAGCTGCGTGGTGTCTTCTGCTCAGCATAATTCCCTGAGTGGACATTCACAGTGGTCGCACACATTTTGTGTCTCCATATTCTGGCTTCGATGTGTCTAGAATTATCATGCACCCGGAGACGTTACCTAATCTGCAGAATCACAGCCGCTCACCTGATGATTGACAGCCGTTGCAGCTGCGGATAAAGCGGCAGGAACCGTAGACATGTTAAATTAGCCGCACTTCCTGCCAAATCTGCAGTGATTCTGGTAATTGTCCTGTAAGTGAGCCGTATGGCCAGTAATTATGTAATCTAAACCAGGAGGACAGGTGTGGTTAAATCGTCGCATAATAAATCTGTAACATTTCTATACTGTGGGATCTCTGTTCCTGGGAAAGCTGGGTGACGAGCAGTATGGCTTTCATCACACTACATCTCAGTCCCAACTAGTCTTTTCTTCATCCAGGGCAGACATTCAGGTCCTGTATCTAAGTACTTGTTGGCACCCGGGGCACATGCCATTATGATGAAGCTAATGTCCACCTTGTCCCACAGGTCATCAGCGTGACACCTCAAGATGAAGAAGTCCGTGTCCTGCATCTATGGCACCAGGGAGGCAATACTATCGGCGGGGTGCAGAGGTTTAAAAGAGCCTGGGTGATTCCTACAATTTCAGTCTCTGAGAACATGAAAAGCATCCCCTCCCAAGTCGTGCAGGTAAGGAAGGCAGTATGCGGGGGGAATGGCGCGCGTAACTGTGGGAACTGTGTGTGTAGACATTTTCCAGTATGCAGTGGCATGCCTTCCATGGAGTAGACCCAGGGTCAGCAACCTTCAGCACTCCAGCTGCTGAGAAACTACAACTCCCAGCAGGCACACTTGCTTTGCTCTTCTTGTAACTCCCATGGAAGTGAATGGAGCATTCTGGGAGTCTAGTCTCACAACAGCTGGAATGCCGGAGGTTGCTGATCCCTGGAGTAGACCAAGCAGCTGCTACTTTTCCTGTTCCTTGCATAGATCCACTATATTTTCCAGCGGCCACCACCAGGGGGAGCTCAGTACAAAGAAATAAGTTGAAGGTTCCATTTATATCAATGGAAACTGTACAATTATGGACTGAGCTCCTTCTTGTAGTGGATGCAGCCAGCAAGTTTTATAATATACTGCGTGTAGCGAAGTACGAGACATTGAGTTGTATGGAGGAGAATTTATCCATGTATTTATGCCAGTTGTCTGGTGTAAATATATGAAATAAGATGTTGAGAATGAACTCCATATTTATGAAGCCCCTGTTCCTCTTTTTCCAACATGGAAGTCAGATAAAGTGGGAGGTGATGTTCATAAAAAAAAAAAAAAATCATACATTCATCAGAAATATGGGGAGTTGCGCTTTGCATTTTGCATTGCCTAGGAGTGTTTGACACACACGTACCAGGGCAGCGGACCCGAAGCTAATTTTTGCTATAGGGACCCATGAGATCTGTCTGTATGGATAGGCCCAATAGAAATTGCAGTGGCCGCTCTCTATGGCTTCTGAGATTCCTGGATTCTGCATCAACTTATCAAATAATAAATGGAAATTTATGCAATTTATAAATTTATGGAAACTTTCGCTCCATATAGTTGACTGGTTATCATATTAATGCTGCCCTCTAATGTACACGACTGGAATTACATGGCACAGACATTTGTAAACGGAGGTGTTTATGATAAGGTTCTGCGGCAGATGAAGTGTGAGGTTCTGCAGCAGCTGGGACACAGTATTGTATAATACATTGCAGCGGCTGAAGATCTAGGGCACTACATTTCAGTAAGTGGTTGCACAGGAGAGAAGGAAACTCCTGCAAAGCTGGAAAAGATAAGCATTAATTTGCATCTGTATAATCATCAGTGGGACATTTATACAAGTGCCATTTACAGACGTGTCGGTGGAAATTTTCCATGTATAGAACAGTTAGTTGTACAATTTTTATTGTGTCTGCTCTTCTTTTAGATTAAGTCAGATAAGCAATACCAGAGCAGCGTTATCTACAGCATCAAGGGGCCCGGAGTTGACGAGGAGCCCAAAGGATTCTTCACTATTAATAAGACAACCGGAATTGTGTATCTGAACGCAATGTTGGATCGTGAGAAGATTGATCGCTTCAAGGTATATCATATATCCTCATCTGACTGGTGTGCCTGACCATGGTGCGGTCACTGCTGTACACGTCATCGTACAAGTCATCATCTAATGTTGCACTGTAATGATGGAAAGTATGGTTTTTCTTCACCGAGACTCCACTGTCCTTTCTTCTCTCCCTCAGCTTCGTGCCTTTGCACTGGACAGTGATGGAGCTCCCCTCGAAGACCCCACTGATTTAGAGATTGTCGTTCTGGATCAAAATGACAACCGTCCAGTGTTCTCACAGGCGCTGTTCAGAGGATATGTCCTGGAGAACGCAATTCCTGGTAATACTGCCATTGCCAGCAAGTAAAGTCATGTCTATAGCGGTGGTATATTCTGCAGGTGCAGGGTCCTTCTATATGCACAAGCTTCAGTTATGAAGCTTTAGTCCCAGTTATAAAAATCATGAGATGAGAGTGTACACCTATAGGTCAGTGATGGCGAATCTTTTACAGACAGAGCGCCCAAACTGCAACCCAAAACCCACTTATTTATCGCAAAGTGCCAACACAGCAATTTAACCTGAATACTACAGTCCAGTATAATATATGTTCCATGTACTTTATTATTTAGCTGTAATAGCCTGCCTACATTCTGTGCGCTGCTCTGATGAATGGCAGGAAAAGTATAAGGCATATTGGTACACCATGGACTCATTCCAGGGTGCGGGTGCCCACAGAGGGGGCTCTGAGTGCTGCCTCTGACACCCGTGCCATAGGTTCACCACCACGGCTATAGGTTGTAACCATCTTGTGAACTCCATCCTATAGGAACCCTGGTAATGAGGGTGATCGCCACCGATGCAGATGATGCCAACACAGACAACGCCCACCTGAAATATTCCATCATCCAGCAGGACAGTCCAGAGATGTTCAGTATTCACCAGGACACTGGAGAAATCAGGACCGTCCAAGTGGGGCTGGACAGAGAGGTAAAGCAGCCCCCTGGTTAGATATATTGATGGGATCGTACTGGAATATTAACCAGATTCTTGCCTCTGTCCATATAGGGGATGGGATCGTACAACCTAACTGTACAGGTGGCCGATATGATGGGAGATGGGTTATCCAGTACCGCCAGCGCTGTCATTTCCATAGGTGACCTCAATGATAACGCACCTCTGTTCACCCAGGAAGAGGTATAGTAACAAGATTTTCTGTGATTGTCCACCACAAAAAGTGTATGTGCGCCTTCAGCATGGAGTTGTATGTTTAATTGCATCTATGTATTGAGTCGCGCTTCCGTATAGTTTATTTCCTTGTCTTTCATTGTTGTAGTTGGTCATGGAGGTCCCGGAGCAGAGCAGTGGGTTAGATGTCGGCAGAGTGAGTGTGACCGACAGAGATCTCCGAGGCTCCCCAAACTGGATGGTCAAATATGCAATCATCAGTGGAGACTCCCAAGGTGCATTCTCTGTTCGCACTGATCCACAGACCAATGAGGGTATTCTGGCCCTTGTCAAGGTAACACATTACCTGCACATATAGAAGATACTCTGTAACTGATAGGATTGAATTTACCTGGTTTTGTGGCCTGTAATGACTGAATATTTAATGATTATAACTAGATCACAATGTAATAATACATAGCATTTGCAGTACCTCCTTATAGCCTCCAGATGGTGCTGTGTGCCTTCTGATTATCCATAGCCCAGAATATCGGGATATTTCCTAGGGCAGTGATGGCGAACCTTTTAGAGGCCGAGTGCCCAAACTGTAACTCAAAACCCACTTATTTATCTCATGGTGCCAACACAGCAATTTAACCTGAATACTACAGTCCAGTATCGTATATATTCCATATACTTTATCATTTAGCTATAATAACCTGCATTCAATGCGCTGTCTGTGATGTTTATAGTACGCCCTGCAGGGCTGATGAATGGCAGGAAAAGTTATGACCATGGTCTTTTTCCAAGGTGCAGGGTGCCCACAGAGAGGGCTCAGAGTGCTGCCTCTGGCACCCGTGTGCCATAGGTTCGCCACCACTGTCCTAGGGCATCCAGACCTACTGCTGTTACATAACAATCCCCATGGGTACAGCTTTAGGTATGGGCACAATGTGTGAGATGTTTACCCCTTGACTGCAACATTCAGTTCCCTTGCATAACATGTTTGAAATCCAAAGTATTTGACACCTAGGATGTTTCTGACGGCCAAGTACCTGGAATGTGGTAAGGCTCTGTTCACAAAACACCACGTTTCACAGAAGCCACAGCGTTCTCCGGATGTTTCGTAAAATGGATGGGTGGCGCATGAAGAACCCCCTTTGTGTCTGCTATTTGATTTCCGTCTTATGGATTCCGTTATAACCATGTTATAACGGAATGCATAACAGTGATGTGAACCTGGCTTTACTTTGTAGTTACTTGAGCGCTTGGTTCGATAGTCTTCACGTCAGCCCCCAGACTAAGGCTCCATTCACACGTCTGCAACGTGTTCTGTGGATCCACGGAGCCGCAAAACACGGAAAGCAGCAATGTGCGTTCCGCATTTTGCAGACCGCACATTGCCGGCACTAATAGAATATGCCTGTTCTTGTCGGCAGTTGCGGACAAGAATAGGACATGTTCTATTTTTTTGCAGAACGGACGTGCGGATCCGCAATTCCGTGTCTGGGCAGCATATCGTGCTGCCCCATAGGAATAAGAGGATCCACAATTCCGTTCCTGCAAAATGCGGAACGAAATTGTGGACGTGTAAATGGAGCCTAAGGCCCCGTGCACATGACAGTGTCAGTTTTGCGGTCTGCAAAATATGTATGTGGTCTGTGTGCTGTCCACATTTTAACGGGTCTATGGTCCACATTTTGCAGACATAGGGGCACATTTACTAAAGTGTTTGCTTTTGTTTTTAGTTTAAAAAAATGCTAATTAAGGCTACTTTCACATTTAGCGTTTTCAATTCCGCTATTGAGGTCCGTCATAGGATCTCAATAGCGGAAGAAAATGTTTCTGTTTTGTCCCCATTCATTGTCATTGGGGACAAAACGGAATGCACCAAAATGCATTCCGTTCCGTTTGGTTGCTCTCCCATCGCGGACAGAATAATGCTGCGAGCAGTGTTTTTCTGTCCGTGATGTGGTGCGGAGCAAGACGGATCCTGACACACAATATAAGTCAATGGGGATGGATCAGTTTTCTCTGACACAATCTGGCACAATAGAAAACTGATCCATTTCCCATTGACTTTCAATGGAGGTCATGATTGATCCGTCATGGCTATAGAAGACATAATACAACCGGATCCGTCCTGACACACAATGTAAGTCAATGGGGACGGATCCGTTTTCTCTGGCACAATAGAAAACTGATCAGTCCCCTATTGACTTTCAATGTAGTTCATGACGGATTCGTCATTGCTATAGAAGACATAATACAACTGGATCCGTTAATGACAGATGCATGCGGTTGTATTATGGTAACGGAAGCATTTTTGCAGATCCATTCATACTAATGTGAAAGTGGCCTTAGACGGTCTAATTTTTGAGTTGCATTTACTACTGAAATTGCGACTAATTCAGAAGTTTTGCAACTGTTTTCTCACCTATTTATGTGGGTGCTCCTTTTTTTTTTGCGCCTGAATTTGTTTGCAAAAAAAAAAATAATCAAATTTCTATTCCACCCCAGGGCTGGCAAAGTGTGACTGTTTTTACATTAAAACTCGCACTTTTCTGGAGAGGTACGAATTTCTCTGCAAAGATGCAACTTTTTTCATGCACAAATAAATTAGACCAGTCTAAGTGGATATGAACCCATCTAACACCAGAGGTCAGACTAATACCAATACGCCCAGTCTAATTCATCAACTGCTGTGCGACCTTTAATAAATACTCGGCAAAAGAAAGACTGCCGAATGAAATACGCCTAATAGATGAGTTTGATAAATGTGCCTGATCATCGGTGTGCTTTCTGCATCCATATATCCGTTCTGCAAAAAGATAGAACATGTTCTATACTTGTCCACAAAACATGGACCCATTGAAGTCAATGGGCCAGATTTATCATGACTCTGACAGCTCACTCCACTTCAACATATGGCTAAAGTCAGTTTTAGCCAAGTGAGATTTATGATCGGCCCTTTAAGACTGTAATAAATGTGGTTTGACGGTAGCAGTTTATCCGTCAGTAAGCGGCTTTACAAAAGTCGCACGTTTTTATGAAAAAGTCGCACGTTCTATTAAAAAGTCTCATAGATAAGCATGGTCCTCACTGGAGTGAAATTGCGACTTTTTTGCAACTTTTTAAATAGTCCCAATAGTAAATCTGTCTAGAGATTCATTTACATAAGAAAACACGCCCACTTTCAGAAAACTGGCGAGCATAGTGCAGAGCAGAAAAAAGTCGCAAATTTTTGCGCAGTTTAAGCGATTGCGCAAAAATTTGCGACTTTTTCACTCCATTATTCTGACTTGAGCTAATGATAAATCTGGCCCAATGTGTCCGCAAGAAATGCAGATGCAACACGGACCACATCAGTATTTTGCAGATCTGCAGTTTGCGGGTCGCGAAACAGATACGGTCGTGTGCCTGGGGCCTTAATGTCCAAACATGTCTCTGCTGGTTCAGCGTTTACATAGCTTGCTCAGTTGTAGGGTCTAATCTGTATTAAAGCTTTGTCATTGCTGGTACAAATGGTAGGTAAGTTATAAGTGATGTTTCTGGCAGCAGCTTTGGGTGTGAGTAGAGTATGTGCACTTTTTAAAATCAATCTAATTAGGAGTTGGGTCACATCACAGTTACTAAACCTTATGTGATCAGAACTGGGGCTAAGGTTTACAGGTTATCCTCTATTGCTGTCTTTCAGCCTTTAGATTATGAAGCCAATGCCATTCATAACCTGACTGTGTTTGCGGAGAATGAAGCTCCACTTCTGCCCTCCGTCCCCCGCACTTCCCGCTCTCAAGCCCGGATTAAGGTCATTGTGAAGAATGTGAATGAACCCCCAGTTTTTTCAGAGAACCCCATGATGGTGAGAGTGAAGGAGAGGATTAGCCCAGGAAGTGTGATTGGTGTCTTCACTGCAAAGGACCCGGATATCGGTCTGTCCCAGGAGATCCGGTGAGACGTCTGTACAATATCATGACCGCATCTGTGCTCATTCCCATAGAGAGATCGGGGAACTTACAGCTGCACCATCTTACTTTCTACAGACAGGTTTTCCAAGTTCAGAGTTGAATACTTATGTGTAGACTTAGTAGTGCCCATGTAGTTAAAGGGATTGTCCAGGTTTTTTTTTTTATAGCTGATTTCTTAAAAAACAACAGTACACCTGTCTACAGGGTGTGTGCTAGTGCAGTGTATGATACTGAGCTGAGATACTCCATGCAATCTAGTCAGATGTGACAGTAGCGTTTGGTATTGAAGGTAATGACATCCAAAATAGTTACTCTTACCCTCTATTGTTGTGAGGAGTCACAATGTCGCACTTTGCTGATATTGCCCGATCAGCATACGGGATGCCTGCGCTGCTTCCTTGGTTCCTACCTGTGCCAGAGATGCAGCCGTTGGGATGAAATAATCAGAGAAGAAAGAGGAGGAAAAGATTGGAACCTCTGTATCGGCGCCGTCTGCAGGAGTGCAGTACCAGGTGAGTATTGCTAAAAGCAGATCAGTCAAAAGTGAAAATAAACCACTATCTGCTTTTACCAATACTCACCTGGTACTGCACTCCTGCAGACGGCGCCGATACAGAGGTTCCAATCTTTTCCTCCTTTTTCTTCACTGACTAGCTTAAGAAGAAAACAACCATGATTTTTTTTTTTGTCCTGGACAACCCCTTTAAGGGTAGGGCAATTTTAATGTTTCCTTATGGAAGAGACAAAAGGTTGCAATGAACTATTGCTTTTTTTTTTTTGTGTGTGCAAATTTTTGTCCTTGGGGAATCATTAAAGTTGCAGTAATTTTGTGATATTACTGCAAATCGTGGGCAACTCTGTGGAGCCCTACACATGTTATCAGTAAATCCTGGAGGTGTCTTTTGTCAAGTTACTTAAAGGGATCCTGTCACCTTTACTATGTTGCCCTCACTGAGGACAGACCCGTCTGTCACTGCTGTGATGGCACTTTCAGAGTACTTATCTCCCTTGCAGCGCTAGTGCAGGCTTTGGCAGGTGAGTTGCTGGCCCTGCCTCCGGACAATGATCGACCTGTTGTGCAGAGGAAACAAACCTGTCCATCGCCATGCCGAAGAGGGGGTGGGCAGCGAGCCTCATTGGACTCCTCTCCCTTGCAGCGCTGCAGCCTTAGTCAGGTCAGAACTAGTGTTGAGCGAACTTGTGTTTTCAAGTTCGGGGTACAAGGTTTGGGTTATCGTGGTGGAATCCATAACGGAATTCTTAGATAACCCAAACCTTGTACCCCGAACTTGAAAACACAAGTTCGTTCATCCCTAGTCAGTACTATAAAAGTCACAGCAGTGACAGACCTCTGAAATCACGGTCTGTCACTACATTATCCTGCCCTCCGTTGGAGCAGCAATCATAGTGCAGCTGACAGGTTCCCCTTAAAAACTATATTCAACCATTTCTTCATTACATCTGTTTTCGGAAAGCTGGATTACAACCAAAATGCTTGACATGCAGAAGCTATCAGCCAGCTTTCTCTGCTTCCATAGAAGCCGTTATAAAAGTTTTATATTAAGCGATCAACTACTTGTGTTCTCCCAGATATTCTTTGATTTCTGACCCTGCAAACTGGCTGCTTGTGGATGCTCAGACTGGACAAATAGGGACCAGATACAGCATGGAAAGGAAGTCACCGTTTCTCGAGGGAGGGTGGTACACGGCGCTGATCACTGCTGCTGACAATGGTGAGAGCACAGGTGGATATGCACCTCACTGCACGTTTCTAAAAACTGTATGTCTGATGTACTGTATATAAAAAATAAATCCTACTGTGCCATACTGGGATCTGTAGTTCCACAATGTAGATGTCACTCCTGTATTTCAGCTGTGCCGCCGCTGAGCTCCACAGGGACACTATCTGTGGAGGTGATAGAACTTAATGACCACGCTCCAGTGCTATGGCAGCATTCTGGGGAGCTGTGCAGTAGTCCACACCATGGTCACGGGATACTGCTGAGCGCCACAGATGAAGACATGCCACCCCAGTCACACCCATTCCACTTCCAGCTGGATCAATCCTCTGTAGCCCTGACCCTTAACTGGAGCATCAGTGACGTTAACGGTAATTAAAAAAAAAATTGTATATATTATACAAAGCATTTCAATATCCAGGTCCTAGATCATGGGAGACTGCTCCGGTGACAATACAAGCTTGGCAGTATTAGTTCAGGTGCTGCAACTCCTGCTTTTAGGTCTTGGTACGGGAAACATGAGATTATCTTGAAGTTTATACTATGTGAATATTTGTATAGCAATTTATCTCGGTGTTGGCAGTCAGTTTGGCCCTTCAAAGGTCAGTGCTTTAGAACAGAGCGCTCTGTAAAATACTTATGCTCCACTAAGCAAATCTTGCCTCCCCCCTCCACAGGTACCCACGCCATGCTGGAACTGCTCACTGAGGTGGAAGAAGGAGTGTACACTCTGCCCTTGCTGGTATCAGACTCTGGCGACCCACCCTTGGCACAGCTGCACATGCTGAATGTGTCTGTATGTCGTTGTGATGCAGTTGGCATCTGTCGTGGCAGTGCAGCTGCTCTCTTCAGTTCCGGAGCGGGTATCAGCCTAAGTGCACTCATCATTATTCTAAGCAGTGTGGCCTTGTTATTGGGTAAGTCTGGATCCTTACCTGAAGTTACACTTTGCTTCTATTTGTGCCAGCTTAAGGCCCCTTTACAATCCTCAACTGAGCAGACTATTGTCTAGACCAGGGATCAGCAACCTTCGGCACTCCAGCTGTTGTGAAACTACAACTCCCAGCATGCTCTTTTCACTTGTGTGGGAGTTTAGAGAAAAGACAAGCAAGTGTGCACAATGGGAGATGTAGTTTCCCAACATCTGGAGTGCCGGAGGTTGCTCACCCCTGGTCTAGACGGAAGCATTGCATCTCGAAAATCGCCTGCTCTTTAGTGAAGGAGCCTGCAGCATTTACATACAGTGATCTCCTCCACAGTATGGGGAACAGTGATCACTAATGTCATCGCTCGTCCCCATAAAGAATCACTGTTTCCCGGCAGCAGAGTGCTGTTTAGATGGCACGATCTGCTGCTGGCAAACAATGACTTAGGTGACCACACCAACAAATCATATTACCTGACCTTGAGTAATCGGCAGCATCTTTACACTGGCAGATTATCGCTAACGAGCATCCCTACTAATGCTCGTTAGTGATGATCTGCCCGATGTTTGGGCACTTAAAGGAGCCTTTAGACTGCAATAGCTTTCTGTCCACCTTACTGATGATGTCCGCAGTGATGGTCAGTTCGTAGTGTTCGCCGGCGAACACATGCGGGCTGCCATTTTAGTAAGGCAGACTCACCCGTCCAGCGATGCACAGGTAAGCCCTTACCGCGAGCCGGTCTGAAATCAAATGCGGTCACCGGGAGCAAGCAGTTCCGAGAACAGCTGCCGGGGGCCTTCATCGGGCTGTTCTCAGAACTGCCTGCTCCCGGTGACTGCATTTGATTTCAGACCGGCTCGCGCCACAGGTAAGGGCTTACCTGTGCATCGCCGGATGGGTGAGTCTACCTTACTAAAGATGGCAGCCCGCATGTGTTCGCTGGATGCCAGGGTGTAGATGAGTAGTGGCACTGGCTATGTTGCCATTTTAATTCCTTTAGTCTAAACCCAGGGATCAGCAACCTCTGGCGCTTTGTCTTTTCAGAAACTACAACTCCCAGAATGCTTCATTCACTGCTATGGGAGTTAGGCCTAGTTCACACGACCGTATGGTTTTTATTGTTTTTTGCGGTCCGTTTTTCACGGATCCGTTGTTCCGTTTTTGAGTTCCATTGTGTTTCCGTTTCCTTTCCGTTTTTCAGGTGCATTTATTTCTAAAACATTCTTTGTTTTTTTTAATGCAATTATTCACATAGAGACACAGACACAATTTAAGCAAAATACAATAATAATAAAGGGGTAGTCCAGCCTAAAAGAAAAATCTGTTTATAGGAGTTTAAAATAGAATATCACCTACTAATGCCCTTGAATTAAGAGGTGCCTCTGTCTCCAGATACCAGTGCCAACCCGAGCACCTCCACTCCTGGCTTGTGTCTGACACAGTTTCCTGACTGACTGGCGCATTCCTGTGTCATGGCCGATGCATAGGCAGAGGAGCCGCTTCAGCTATTGACATGAGCCAATCAAGCAGCCCTTTCCCAAACCGCACTGGTCAAGACACAAGCCGGGCCCAGCCCTGATAGCTGGAGACTGAGGCGCCTTTGTTAATTCACGTACGTTAGTAAGTGACATCTCTTCTATTTTAAACACATACAAATAGATTTTTTTCTTGCGCTGGACGACCCCGTTCATTTTATTTAATAACTTATACAGACAAAGGATTGGAACGTTTTGTTGGCTACAGAGGAGGCCTGCTGCAGTCATTATAATCAGCAATGTCATGTACAAAGAGCGCCCCCCAGAGCATATATGAGACTAAAGTATTAATACACAGACAAAAAAGTGAAGGTGTTCCAAAAATCAAAGGGCTGAGACTAGAATAAAGCTGTTAATAGATGTTACCTCCTTGGTAAACAACTCATCTGTACTTATCCCTTTAAGACATGTCTGACATGAGGGGGGCGTTAAAGGGGTTATCCAATCCCTAGAATGACCCCCAGAATGGGCCCCTCCTCTAGAGCATACTTACCTGCTCCCCTCCGGATCCCTGCCCGGACCCCACTGCATCTTCCCAACGCGTGGGAAAATATCCGGCGTCACCCACGATGCTTGGGAGACTGGTCACCGCCGTGGCCTGCTATTGGCTACTTCCCCTGTTGCTGGAGAGATGCAGTTGTGGCGGTGCACGGATCCAGAGGGACACAGATGAGTATGCTCTAGAGGAGGGGCCCCAGCATTCTGGCAGTCCTTATAGGGATCGGATAACCCCTTTAAGCTGCTGACATTTTCAGTTTGTTCACAGTCTACATATGTAGAACGAACGATCTCCATATAAAATGTTATTAAAGTGCATTTTTAACATTATAGTCAATGGGAAGAAAAATATCGCAAATAAAATCACATGCTGTAAAGGTGCAGAGGCCGTCCCTGTTCACACACAGCTATTTACTTGTACCATATAAACAAATGTGTCAGCTGTAAACTAGGATTATATGGACGGCTTCTAATCTGACAAACCAGTTTCCTGATCCCTATCCACTCCCTGTAACAAACTGTGGACCGAGGGGTACTGCCAGAAGCCTTGTGTGCCCAAAGGGCGTTCTCTTTACCAACAATAGGAACAGATCCTGGTTAGAAGCCTTTTTTGGGGACCTCAGATACAGCCTCATAAAACATAACTGTAAAAACCCATTACAAATAAAAATAAAACACATTTAGGCCGAGTACACACACAGCAGCGAAAAAATTCCCCTGCGTGTGACACCGCTTTAACGTCATTCAGCTGTTTACTATTACAGGTTTAAAGGGGTTGTCCTCAGGATATCAGACGGGGGTCAGCCTCCCGACACCCCACTGATCAGCTGTTTGAAGAGAGTGCTGCGCTCCTGAGAGCCGTCACAACCCCATCGGTGAGCAGTGTAATTACAACTAACCTGTCCCATTCTCTTCCACGGGACAGCTCCTTCCTATACACTTGAGTAGGACGGATCCGTCCCATTGAAGTGAATGGGGCCGGCCGTGATGTAATTACACTGCTCACCGCTGTGATTGCGACAGCAGACAAGACAGCTCTTGTACGAGAGCGGCTTTCTCTCCAAACAGCTGATTGACAGGGTGCCGAGTGTCCGACCCCCTGCCGGTCTGATACTGATGACCTAACCTGAGGCTAGGTAATCAATATAAATAAAGTGGACATCCCTTTTAAAGGGAACCTGTCAGCTCCGAACCTTCCCCACCCCAGTGAGCTCAGTCAGGCTGTTCTCTGCTGGAACAGTTAAACTGAGGTGTGAACCTCCCCTAGGCCGGTGTATCAGACATTTCTTTGCCACTGTGAACAATAGAAGGAGCTGCCGGGTCGCAGTGACATGATGCCGTTATGGCCGACTGACCCTTGTCACCTGTCCCCAGTGTTATGAAGAAATGAAAGGTGTGCTTTACACGGATGTATAGATGATGTTTATGGTGTTTGTTGCAGTTCTTGCTCTGCTGCTTCTCCTGTTTCGCTGTACGGCTAGTAACACAGCACAGAAGAGGTTACTGTCAGACTCTGAGGACGATGTACGGGACAATATATTCAACTACAATGAGCAAGGAGGAGGAGAAGAGGACCAGGTACCGGAGTGCATTATAATAATAAACCCTTAAAAGCGGCTGCCTCTTTATCCCACCACTCTTGTCAGTATTGTAAGAAAAAAAAAAGCCGCACCCCTTTTCCTAATTTTTTACAGCCACCAGTTTCTGCACCCCCCCCCCCCCCCCTCCTTCACGGACAGCAGAAGGCAGTGAAAACTAATACTGTATTCTCATATCACATAGGATGCCTATGATATGAATCGCCTCAGGAACCCAGCCATAGCAGTGCCACCGTCACCTCGTTTCAAGCCTCCAGTCCGGAGAGATGCTCCTTACAGTCAGACCCTTCCTCGCTATCCCCAGAGGCCCACTGAGCGACCTTCAGACATTGCAGACTTCATCCACGATGTGAGTTCTTCACTTCTATCATTTCCATGGTTCCGGTGCCTTGTGACTGGGATGTAACCACTATTCCTTTGTATCTTTTTTAGGGGTTGCAGGCAGCAGACTCAGACCCCAGTGTCCCCCCATATGACACTGCATTGATGTACGATTATGAAGGCGAGGGGTCAGTTGCTGGGACCCTAAGTACCATCTTATCTAGTGAAGACAGTGACCAGGATTATGACTACCTGCAGGAGTGGGGTCCACGCTTCCGCCGGCTGGCAGACATGTATGGCGACCAGTGACTATGAAGAGACAATAAAACATATACTCCTGCAGGAGGCGCTACACAAGTCTGTCCATTGGGGGATTAGCTAGAAGCTTTGGTGAAGAACTTTCATAGCAATCCCAGTGTATATATTCATGGTTCTGTAATGTCCTGGTTTTTGTATTGATGAACAGTCAGACAGATGGGCACTGTAGGTCTCCATGGTCCACAGGAAGATGACCAATCCACGTGTTTAACTGTTTACAGTAACTGTAAAGTAGAATGGTTTTCCTTATTTATGTTACTGCAGGAGACTGGGACCAGCTTCAGTAGGTGTAGGATGATGTAGATAACACTGGGTGTTTCGGCAGGGGGTCTCTGTGTCCCCCTGGGTTTCATGAGGCAGTAGCGGGCGTGGTGAAGTGAGAGGGTCGGGATGCAGATGGAGGGAAGTTTGTATTAATGCACTGGGATGAAGTCCTGAGAGCTAATGTAATGGAGCATCACTGGCAGGAGGAGTGGGTCAATGCTGGGGCAGATGTCACTACATCTTGAGGATTGATGGTTCCACCTTATGGAGAAGTTCCTGATAATTCCATGTTTTATACATGTAATAAAAATCACTATTGTGGCATACAGGTGTCCTGCCCGGTGATCTGCCCTCGGTGGTCCCTGGTGCGGTTATTTACATTGCCGTGGTCCACTTAATCATTGGTCAAAGCTTCATTATCCTGTCCATTTATGGAGTTTCTTTTAATCATTTTCTTTGTGGCACTCGCTAGCTGGGCATAGCTATCTGGATTGTAGTCTGCACGGGGCTTGCCATGGGAGAGCAGTGGCACTGCATCCTGGGTAGCCTGTATGAGGAGCGGTGGACGACGCAGGCTGTCTCCTTGTCTCAGAGTGTCGGGAAGACCCTTCCTTTTAGTTTCTGGCAGTAAGAGAAGACTAAGGACTGACAGGATACAAAAAGATGAGAGGACAACATGGTGCAGGAAGAAGCCGGATCTCTGCTGAAGATTGATGATTGGAAGAGTAGCCTGGCCCAATATACTGAGACCCAGAATAAGGCCCAGGCCAGAACCCCTAGGTGCAAGATGGAAAACAATCATATTACCTTCTGTATAGAGGTCTAGTCATGAAATATATACACTTAAAGGGGCACTCCAGTTTGTATTTGCTTATGGAAAAGGAAATCATATAATTTAATAATATACTGTACATGCCCTTATAAGAAAGGAATGTCAGCAGAATTATATCAGGGCAGTTGGCCCGCGAGTGTGCCAGGTCAGATAATTTACTCACCGGATTACTGTTGGTAACACCTCACTGGCATAGAAGACACTCAGCATCACTACAGCATGAGAAGAGAGGGATCCCAGCACGGATATGGCTATAGACACTGCTGTGAAGAGGTCTGGATGGGAGAGAGGGGTCAGTTATTAGTGAAGGCATTCAGCGCAGGATATAGGACGAGCACTGAGTGTGAGAGTCTTACACTGTGTGAGGGCCAGGAGCAGCAGAGAGCTGAACCCAGTCAGGATGGTGCACAGGAGAAGAACTGCACGACGACCCCAGTGGTTCACAGTGATGCAGAGGAAGATACAAGCAAGAACTTCACTACCAGTCTGGAGAAAATATGGAATAGAGCCACCTAGAGCCATGAGGTTCCGGGCAAAACATGGTCTGATGCCACAGCCGATGAACCTGCATGAGGGACAGAATATACGTAAGATTACTGACACAACGTCCACTAGCTATTTAATTCAGATCCTGGGTCCTGTCCATGGGTGCTCATAATATAGCAGTCGCTGCACGTGACCTACAAATATTCAACCTTTTGGCTTTAAAAGCTGGCCTAACAAATGTCCTTTACAATGGCAGAGCTTTGGCCAGATAATCGCTAACAAGCATTTGTAGGAGCGCTCGGTAGCGATTATCTGCCGTTGTAAAGATGCCACCGATTACCCGATGAACAAGCAAAATGCTAGTTCATCAGGTTATAGGATTGTTGGTGCTGTCACCTAAATTGTTGTTTACTGGCAGCAGATTGTGCCATCTAAACAGCATCTGTGGCCGGCGAACAATGATTCAGTATGGGGACGAGCCATGACATTAGCGATTGCGTCTCCTTCACTGACGAGCAGGCACGTGCTGGAGAGAACGCTTCCTACCTGACAATCGTCTGCTAAATTGCCCTTGCCCCAGGAAAAGTGAGGTAGTTGGAAGAGCTGTCAAAACAGGTGCAAAGCAAAAGTGGAAGCGTTCTGCAACCAATCTAATATTGCATAGGGTCTGGGGAAAATGTGAGCTGTAATAGGATTGGTTGGTATGAACACCCGCTCCACATTTCCATTGCACTTATTCTGATGAATCTCCCCTGTCAGGCGAGTGTAGGAACAGTACCAGTGCAAAGTGACTCAATCGGAAGAAAAACCCTGAAACACAATTTTGCCACTGTATAGGGTGTAACCATCTAGGGGTTAAATCTGTTCAGGGAAACATCTGCATGGCATTGGTATGTTCTCCCCGTGCGGGCTTCTTCTGGGTACTCCAAAAACATACAGATGATTTGATTTAGAATTTAGATTGGGACCCCCAGTAGGGACAGGGACTGATGTGAGTGACGTCAGTTTTTGGCCAGCACTACAGAATATTTAAGTGCTATATAAGGGGATTTCCACATGTAGATCTTCTGGCTGATCAAAACTTACGTCGTGAATCCGAGAATCAATGCATTCCGCCAAATAAGACGAGTCCCGAACAGACTGCAGAAACTGTAATATTGAGGACGTGGGAAACCCTCCCAAACTGAATCTATTTCTGTAAGGAAGAGCATAAGACTGTGAATAAAAGAAAAACGGTTTTCTCATTTTAAGGCCTCCTGCACACAACCATAGGTGTCCCATTGCCGTATTGCGGATCCGCAATACACGGGCACCGTTCTGTCTGCATTCCGCATGCGGAAGACGGATGCAGACCCATTCATTTCAATGGGTCTGCAAATCCGGAGAAGCAGAATGGTACGGAACCCTACAGAAGCACCCCAGTGCTTCCGTGGGGTTTCGTCCCGTACTTCCGTTCCGCAAAAAGATAGAACATGGCCTATCTTTTTGCAGAACGGCCGGATCGCGGCCCCATTAAAGTGAATTAGTCCGCGATCCGCTGCGGCTGCCCCACGGACGGTGTTCGTGCATTGCGGCCCACATTTTGTGGGCCGCAGCACGACCACGGGGCGCACACGTTCGTTTGCAGGAGGCCTAAGGCTAATAGGTGGCACTGTTCTCAAGTTTGCATGTGTCAGTGAGATGTCTGGTTTCTGTGGCTTCTCAGAAAAATTCATTAAATTTGTGAGTTTTATTGAATTTTAACAATATTTTAGCAGCTTTTCTGCTTACCTGTGAATAGACCATCCCGACCAGCAAAATCATCTCCTGTGTCTATTCCATTCGCCCTGGAGAAGAGGCAGAGCTCTGCCTTGCACCGATTTAACTGCTGTGTTGCCAGAAGCCAGCGGGGGGATTCAGGGAACAGTAAATGACAGCTGCATATAAAGAGACATTAGTGACGTAGGACAAGGATTGCAATCACTACTCTCTATGTAATCATGTCTTATCATACGGCGCTCATCAGTCAGTCACTTACCACCAATAACCAGAAAGTATCAGCAGCGCTCCAGTCACTGCCCCTTGTAAGACCTTCCAGTCGGAGCACAACACAGCCATCCCTGGAAGCAGCAGCTTACCTCCCAACCAGAAAAACCCGCCAATCATTGTTATCATGAGCCGGAGACCAGGGGGGCAAAGCTCTAACCCTGAGTGAGAGAGAAAGTTACACCATATATTGTCAGAGCAGGTAGAAGAAGGGAGACAGGTAGAGGGCGCTAGTGGTGCCTACCTGAGAGCGACTGACATCGAGGTAAGCATAATATTGAGAAAGCAGGAAATAACAGAAATGTTAAATCAGAAGTTACAGTCTAAGGGCTCGTTCACACGACCGTGCCGTTTTTTGTGGCCTGCAAATTGCGGATCTGCAAAAAACGGATGCCGTCTGTGTGCCTTCCACAATTTGCGGAATGGAACAGGAGGCCCATTATAGAAATGCTTGAATAGGACAGGACTGATCATTTTTGCGGGGCCACGGAACGGAGCAATGGATGCGGCCAGAACACAGAGTGTCCGTATATGGAACGCAAAATACATTTGTGTGAACGAGCCCTAACTATTGGGAGACTAAGGGTCCATTCACACGTTCGTGGTGTATTGCGGATCCGCAATACACCCTGCCGACACCCCCATAGAACTGCCTATTCTTGTCCGCAATTGCAGAAAAGAATAGGATATGTTCTATTTTTTGGCTGAGCCGCATCCCAGAAGTTCGGGGCCGAAGCCCAGAAGTTCGGGGCCACGCTCCGGAAATGCGGATGTGGAGAGCACATAGTGTGCCCTCTGCATCCTGTTCTGCCCCAATGAGAATGAATGGGTCCGCATCCGTTCCCGATATTGCGGAACGGATGCAGACCCATTTGCGGACGTCTGAATGGAGCCTAAGAACAATACGGCTGTGGATTCACATAACCTACATAATAATGCAATCAGCATACAACTGGTGGTCCCCATTGGTCTGCTTTGTTTTCCTGCAGAGAGGACAGGTCCTACATCCATATGACTGCTGCAGCCAATCACTGGCCTCAAAGTGCTGTATGCACCAGAATCACCAGTGATAACCTGCAGAGGTCAGGCAGATGTACAGCATGTTCCAGCCAAAGACCGGCAGGGACGACCAGAGATTCTGCGTTGGGGGATTTAACATGTGAATGATGGCTGCTATTTTGCTGTCAGCTTAATTTCATGTGCTCCCAGACAACCCCTTTAATTTCCTCCTGGCTTACAACATGGCTCCTATTCTGTAAATAGACACAACCACTGACCCAGTTGTTTTACCTGACTCATGTTCTGCTCTTATTGACACTGAGGATTTAAGTCACTCGGGTAATTGCTATTTACATGCACAAGTTTAGTCACCACAGCCAGATTTTCCAGTGTGCTGGTAAAGATCACCGGCTGGTTAAAAAGTAGCTTCGCTAAGGAAAAACTAATTGTGAATCCCTTACTAATTAACTCCACAAATAGATACAGGACTTCAGTAAACCTCAATATTAAACCCCCACTCTCAGGGTCCAGGAAACTGAGATATGTGGAGCGGTTTGTTTGGGTCCTCACTCTCTATAGCTGCTGTAGCCACCCCTGTGCTGCTGGTGACATGCATGAAATACTGTGGCCATCAGTGGTCTCCCCCCCCAAATAAATGCATAAAAATAATGGAGCAGTTTGACGCGTTAAAGCACGTCTACAGTGTGAGGACCTAAACAAACAGCGTCTTATATCTCAGCTCCATGGAAGAGTGTGAAATGCTAGAAACCAGGGTAATAATTATTTTATGCATATGAGGCCCAGAGCAGAAGCACCTGGACCCATTTACTTCAATGGGGCTGTGCAGATGAGCGGTGATTTTCACGCATCACTTGTGTGTTGCGTGAAAATCACAGCATGCTCTATATTGTGCGTTTTCCACGTAACACAGGCCCCATAGAAGTGAAAATCGCAAGCATCCGCAAGCAAGTGCGGATGCGGTGCGATTTTCCCGCACGGTTGCTAGGAGACAATCACGCAGCCCGGCTTCTCTTCTGTCTTCTTCTTTGAGGAATAGGACCTTTGATGATGTCACTGCGCTCATCACATGGTCCACCACATGACCCATCACCATGGTGATTGGTCATGTGACGGACCATGTGATGAGCTGCAGTGACGTCATCAAAGGTCCCATTCCTCAAAGAAGAAGACAGAAGAGAAGCCGGGCTGCGCGAACAAGTGGATTAAGGTGAGGTCAATTATTTTTTATTTTTAACCCCTCCAGCCCTATTGTACTATGCATTCTGTATTAAGAATGCTATTATTTTCCCTTATAACCATGTTATAAGGGGAAAAAATACAATCTACACAACACCGATCCCAAACCCGAACTTCTGTCAAGAAGTTCGGGTAACAAACATGCCGATTTTTCTCACACGCGTGCAAAAGGCATTACGATGTTTTCCACTCGCGCAGATTCCTGCAAAGCACCCTCATCTTTTTCCACAACGCCCGTGTGAAACCAGCCTTAGGCTACTTTCACGCTAGCGCTTCTACTTTCCAGTATTGAGATCAGACAGAGGATCTCAATACCAGGGAAAAACACTTCCGTTTTCTCCCCATTCATTGTCAATGGGGACAAAACGTTACTGAACAGAATGGAATGCTCCAAAATGCATTCCGTTCCGTTTGGTTGTGTTCCCATACCGGTATGCTGCGGTTTTCTTTCTGTCATTGGATGCGGAGCAAAATGGATCCGTCATGACCCACAATGCAAGTCAATGGGAACGGATCCATTTAACTCTGACACAATAAAAAACATCCGTCCTTGCCATGTTACAGATAATACAACCGGATCGTTCATAACTGATGCAGGAGGATGTATTACCAGTAACGGAAGTGGTTTTTGCGGAGCCCTGCTGGATCTAGCAAAAAACACTAATGTGAATATAGCCTTAGTGGGTTTCTTTCCACCCCTGTAACTAGAAGTTGTCCATTGCTATATTGAGTTAAGAAGTAAAATGTGTGTTTGGTGTAAGATGCTCTTTCACATTTCGGTCACAAAGTTCCAGCAAACACAGAAACCACCCAAAGCAAATAACAGGAGACAACATGAGGAGGCGCTGGATGTCTGGCTCCTACTATCCCTCCTAGCAGCTCACATATTGCACTCACTTGCTATGTAGAAAGACAGGAAGATTCCAGCCAGAGCCGCACCAAAGACTATCCTGATGCCCAGGAAGCTGAAGTAATCTGGACAGAAGCATAGGGCCACCCCATGCGGCAGCGCCACCATCAGGGCACTGATGAAAGCCTTGCGTCGTCCAAACCTGAAACAGACAGACAGATGTGAGGACAATTCTCATACAGTAGAATATGGAAATTATCATTACAAATGGATAGATCTTTTAAAAGGGATTGTCTGGAAAATCAAGAAATTGAGCAGGAAAGGTTATAATCCACATTAACGCCACCACGTCTGCACTAGTCTCTGCCGGTCTTTGTATTCCTGGAGCGATTACCTGCCGTACACCCATCTAATAATCAATGGCCCCAGCACTCACACTGATTTACAGCATATCGCACCCAGAGAATAAAGACCTGTGGGCCCCTGGAGGGCATCGCTGCTGGAGTTACCAGGCGAGTAATGGGAAGACAATCCCATTAACCTGTAAGCGATTGGTATCAGCGCCCTGTCCGTTATGATGGCAGCAGCCCCTGTAATACCACCCTGCCTTTTTTTTTTAAACATATAGAGAACCCCAATGAGGCGACTCGCTGGGGTCTCAGTGAACAGGGAGTTATGGTTCTTACCTGTCACATACACATCCGAAGATGATGAAACCGCACAACCAGCCAATCAGATAACAGATCTGCTCCAGCGGCACCTTCCACCCGTTCTCACACACGAGGTCCCACTGACAAAAAGAAGGACACAAAGCTGTAATCACAATGACTGAGGTACTCAGATCTAACTGTAAGATCTGTGGGTTCAGCAAGAGATGGGATCATAATACAGAAGACTAGAAAATATATAAGAAGCTGTGCGCAGTAATCACTGACACCACTGCCATTCACACACATAAAACATGACGTTGTGCAGTGATAAAGGCACTCATGTTTCATATCACCTATTACAACTAAGCCTCTGAGAAATGAGAGCTGGACGGACAGCAGCTAGACGGGCTGGGGGGTGACTCCATGAGGTCCTGGTAGGTTGTCCCAGGTATCTGGAGCCATGCTGACTGCAGTGCATCCCACCGCTGGTGGAGGATCCAAAGAGCAAACACGACCATCGGGAGGTGGGACCACAGCTGCTCAATTGGGTTTGAGTCTGTGGCATACGGGGGCCAGGTTAGTACTTGGTCTCCCAACCAATGTTGGACAATTCTAGTTGTGTGACATTCCATCCACCCCAGAGAAGACAATCAGCATGTATGGGTGTACAATATCTGTAAGGATGGATTTATACCCAGACCGGTGGAGAGTGCCTTCCACATGGATGGGCGGGCCACAGAATGCCACGAAAACCTTCTTCAGACCATAACTCTGCCACCAGAGCTTGTGTTCTTCCAGAAATGGTTGCAGGAAGTTTGTTCTCTGATGCGTCTCGCCTGACCCGCCAACGTCCAACCGTTCCATGAAGCAGAAAGTGGGACTCAGAGGAGAAAACCCTTTACTGATCTGCAGAGGTCCAATTCAGATACTGCCGCAAACATTGAAGCCTTTTCTGCCAATACAACTTGGGTATCAGGAGGTGCAGGAACCGTCCGTCTGCTCCGCAGTCCAATATGCAGAGTCCTCTGAACAGTTGTGTCAGACACACGTCTAGCCGCCCCGGGTTCACCTTGGTGGTGAGCTGCTCCACTGTGTCATGTTGGCCCTTCCTCACCCACCTTTGTGGCCAAAAGTCACCTCTCACATCAATGTGACGTGGAAACTGCAGAGCACCACGTGTCCTATTCACCATGCTGTCCACTCACCGTACACTTTCACCATAGCACACAGTTCACACTGTGCCGCTGCAGAAATACCGCCACCCTCAGCTCTAAAGCCAATAATCATCCCTCCTGCAACTCTGATAAATCACCCCCTTTTACCCATCACAGCAATGAGGGATTTGTGTGCAGACAGCCTATAACACCCCTTATATACCCACCGAGGCAGCTCGGCACCCCTTATATACCCACCGAGGCAGCTCGGCACCCCTTATATAAAATCTGGAGTGGTGCGCATTTGTATTCAGCGCAAAGTCAATACTTTGTAGGCTCATCTTTTGGGGCATGTCTCTACCAGCTTTGTACATCTAGAGCAGGGGTACACAACCGCAGTCCTTGACACCATTATGTGCGGCCCCCAACCATTTGGCGACGAACATGTATGTCTATGTCTTGTGGATGCTCACATGTATTTTCCCATGAGATCGGAATCCTATAGGTGTGACCAGACATTTATAGTATATACAATATACCATATATACAGTATATCAGTTGGTAATACCCCTTTAACTTATTTTCGGCCCTTGGGATTCCTTCAGTCTGACAATGTGGCCCCCAACCAGAAAAGGTTGTTCACCCCTGATCTAGAGGCGGAAACTTTTGCCCATTCTTCTTTGCAGAATAGCTCACGCTCAGTCAGATTGGATGGAGAGCGTCTGTGAACAGCAATTTTCAAGTCTTGCCCCAGATTATCTGTGGAATTTAGGTCTGGACTGTGACTGGGCCATTCTAACACATGAAAATGCTGTGATCTAAACCCTTCCATTGTATCTGGATGTTGAGGGTTGTTGTCCTGCTGGAAGGTGAACTCCGCCCCAGTCACAAGTCTTTTTCAGTCTCTACCAGATTTTCCTCCAGGACTGCCCTGTATTTACCTGCATCCATCTTCCTATTAACTCTGACCAGCTTCCCTGTCCCTGCTGAAGAAAAGCCTCCCCACAGCATGATGCTGCCACCTCCATGTTTCACAGTGGGTATTGTGCGTTCAGGGTGATGTGCAGTGTTAGTTTTCCAACACACATAGTGTTTTGCATTTAGGCCACAAAGTTAAACTTTGGTCTCATCTGACCAGAGCCCCTTCTTCTATGTTTGCTGTGTCCCCTACATGGCTTGTGGCAAACAGGACTTCTTACGACTTGCTTTCAAAAATGGCTTTCTTCTTGCCACTCTTCCATAAAGACCAGATTTGTGGAGTACACAACTAACAGTTGTCCTGTGGACAGAATCTCCCACCTGAGCTGTGGATCTCTGCAGCTCCTCCAGAGTGACCACGGGCCTCTTGGCTGTTTCTCCTTGCCTGGCTTGTCAGTTTAGGTGGACGGCCATGTCCAAGTAGGTTTTCAGTTGTGCCGTACTCCTTCCATTTTCGGATGATGGATTGAACAGTGCTCCGTGAGATGTTCAGAGCTTGGGATATATATATATATATATATATTTAAATAAACTAACCCTGCTTTCCAGTTCTCTATAACTTTACCTGACCTGTCTGGTGTGTTCCTTGATTCTCATGATGGTCTTGGATCACTAACAAACCTCTGTGGCCTTCACAGAACAGCTGTAGTTATACTTACACACAGATGGACTCTACTTACTAATTGACTTCTGAATGCAATTTGTGACACTGGATTTTATTTAGGGGTATCGGAGTACAAGGGGCTAAATATAAATGCACGCCACACTTTTCAGATTATTATTTAAAGAGGACCTTTCTCCGTTCTCCCGTATAGCCTCCGGTATCTTCATATGTTAGGCTCCATCCAGGGGAACCTGCCGGCGTCTCCTTCTCCTATGCTGTAGGCTTTTTTTTCTCTCAGGCTATGAGCTGAGCGCTGCGAATGAAGATACCGGAGGCTATACCGGGAGAACGGAGCGGCGCCCAGGTATAACAGTAAGTGCAGGGAGATCCCTGGGCGCCGCTCTCCATGTCTGTATAGTTAGTTTAGATGTTTTATTCTAGTGAAAGGTCCTCTTTAAAATCATTTTCTTCTCACTTCACACAGTTACTAATTTGTGATGGTCTATCACATAAAATACATTTAAGTTTGTGGGTATAAAGTGACAAAATCTGGAAAGGAAAGGGGTATGAACAGTTTTTTCAAGGCACTGTAAATATATATATCTGCCATGAGGCATGTAATTAGGACTGCAGTTGGTCAGTACAGTGGGTGTCTATGCTCAAGACAGGAATCATTCTGGACCTGTTGATGATACCTGTTCACCCTTCCAGTGGGCACAAGTCTCATAACGCCTCCTTATCTGCAAGGGGTGATCTTGCTATTCGCCTCCCATCATGGCTCCCCGTGGTGTCCTTCCATTGATTTTCTGACAGGAATTCCGCATTGCTAAGACACGTCCTGCCGAGATCTGACGTCCATCTCAGCTATTCCTGGCATTAAGCAGCATTCCTGAAATGTTCCATATTTTGTAGACATAGATGTTGGCTTTTTAAGACAAGTTCCACGTATAGTGAGCTGATGAGTGTATCTAAGCCTGTCATGTGGGATACGGTCTCAGAGGGCCACACACAGCACTGCATCCCTGCCATAAAGTGTTCCATCAGGAATGGACACCATGTAATACAAACGTGGGGGACCCTGCACGTACCTTGCTGACATCAGGTCACCAGTGGGTGCCCATTAGAAATGTGTAGGGGTGGCTGGCACCGTGCACTGAGTGCCCTCTAGAAGTAGGAGTCACTTTCTGAACTTGCAGACGATGTTTGCCTCCAGGCGGTATGACATGCATGTAGAGGCCGTGATCAGGTGAGGCGCACACAACACGTGCTCTGTGTACACCTCGTCATCCTGAGGATCCATGTTCTTGGCAGAGGAAGGGAAGACAAAGACTGAACCCGAGGAATAAAACTGCGGCAAAGGAAACTGTAACAGAGCATTCCCAGGACGGATCCACCGCACTAAATTCTGGAATTGTAACTAGGGATCGACTGATCAGTTTTACCGATATTATCGGCCGATATTCAGGATTTTGAACGTTATCGGTATCTATTTTGCCGATAGCAAATCGGGAACAAGGATCGCGCTGCTCGCAGTGTTCCCTCAGCAGCACAGGGGAGAAGGAAGCAGTGTCTCCTCCCCCTGTGCTGCTGCTGCCGCCAATGAGAGGGAGGGGCTGTGACCACTGCGCCAGCAATGAAGGTAACTATCTCATTAATTCATATACAGGAGGCGGGAGCTGGCTGCAGAATCACATAGCCGGCTCCCGACCTCTGAGTGGTAGCTGCGATCCACGGCAGTTAACGCCTCAGGTGCACCTGAGGGGTTAACTACCGCAGATTGCACATACTTGTCATAGAGGTCGGGAGCCGGCTATGTGATTCTGCAGCCAGCTCCCGCCTCCTGTATATGAATTAATGAGATAGTTATCTTCATTGGTGGCCCCCCCACCCCCCCAACTCCAGTATTAATCATTGGTGGTGCAGTGCGCCCCCCAGTATTAATAATTGCTGGCAGTGGCCACAGGGTCCCCTCCTCCTCAGAGGCAGTTCCGATCGGAGCCCCAGCAGTGTAATCCAGGGGCTCCGATCGGTTACCATGGCAGCCAGGACGCTACTGAAGTCCTGTCTGCCATAGTCGGCTCCCTGCTGCTGTGTGCACAAAGCAGCAGGGACAGTGTGAGTATAAAATATATATATATATATATATATATATATATATATATATATATATATACACACACACACACCAAAATATTAATTATAAATAAGAAAAGAAAGATTCACAAAAAAAATAAAAATAATAATAATAATAATAATAATACACGTTAACAATAAACATATTCATTTTCAGCAGATTTGTGTAGGAATATACATGCTGGGAGTACACAGCCACCCGTTATTACACCTCATATACATGCTGGGAGTACACAGCCACCCGTTATTACACCTCATATACATGCTGGGAGTACACAGCCACCCGTTATTACACCTCATATACATGCTGGGAGTACACAGCCACCCGCTATTACACCTCCTATACATGCTGGGAGTACACAGCCACCCGTTATTACACCTCATATACATGCTGGGAGTACACAGCCGCCCGCTATTACACCTCCTATACATGCTGGGAGTACACAGCCACCCGTTATTACACCTCCTATACATGCTGGGAGTACACAGCCACCCGTTATTACACCTCATATACATGCTGGGAGTACACAGCCACCCGCTATTACACCTCCTATACATGCTGGGAGTACACAGCCACCCGTTATTACACCTCCTATACATGCTGGGAGTACACAGCCACCCGTTATTACACCTCCTATACATGCTGGGAGTACACAGCCACCCACTATTACACCTCCTATACATGCTGGGAGTACACAGCCACCCGTTATTACACCTCATATACATGCTGGGAGTACACAGCCACCCGTTATTACACCTCATATACATGCTGGGAGTACACAGCCACCCGTTATTACACCTCATATACATGCTGGGAGTACACAGCCACCCGTTATTACACCTCATATACATGCTGGGAGTACACAGCCACCCGTTATTACACCTCCTATACATCCTGGGAGTACACAGCCACCCACTATTACACCTCCTATACATGCTGGGAGTACACGGCCACCCGCTATTACACCTCCTATACATGCTGGGAGTACACAGCCACCCGTTATTACACCTCCTATACATCCAGGGAGTACACGGCCACCCGCTATTACACCTCGTATACATCCAGGGAGTACACAGCCACCCGTTATTACACCTCATATACATGCTGGGAGTACACAGCCACCCGCTATTACACCTCCTATACATGCTGGGAGTACACAGCCACCCGTTATTACACCTCATATACATGCTGGGAGTACACAGCCACCCGCTATTACACCTCCTATACATGCTGGGAGTACACAGCCACCCGTTATTACACCTCCTATACATGCTGGGAGTACACAGCCACCCGTTATTACACCTCATATACATGCTGGGAGTACACAGCCACCCGCTATTACACCTCCTATACATGCTGGGAGTACACAGCCACCCGTTATTACACCTCCTATACATGCTGGGAGTACACAGCCACCCGTTATTACACCTCCTATACATGCTGGGAGTACACAGCCACCCACTATTACACCTCCTATACATGCTGGGAGTACACAGCCACCCGTTATTACACCTCATATACATGCTGGGAGTACACAGCCACCCGTTATTACACCTCATATACATGCTGGGAGTACACAGCCACCCGCTATTACACCTCCTATACATGCTGGGAGTACACGGCCACCCGCTATTACACCTCGTATACATCCAGGGAGTACACAGCCACCCGTGGCGCTGTGCTGTGGCACATTTACTCTAGGTATCGATGGGACCACTACATATATGATGTATCATATGGCTGATAAATCTTCCTTTATAAGTGTCCGTTTTAAGGACGCAGTTAAAATCCGCCATGTACTCTGCGAAAGAAACCATGGCGGTTTCTGTCGCGGTTGTTCACTTTAAAGGCCACAAAACAGTTTGCGGATTAGCTCCACTGAATGGCGCTATCTGCTTCAATCGCCGTCCGTCTGGACACCAGGCCAGCACAACAGAACCAACCCGTAACAGAATCCCCAAAACGCCATGAAAACAGTCTTGTAACATTTTATTTTTGTCAGGCTGCGTTCACACCTGCAGTGGAGGCGGCGTCAGTACGACCCCCGCCATGATAGGCCCCACTGTGACGTCAGTTAAGTGACCGGGCACTGCAGCATAATTTCTGTTAATGGAAACCGCAGCGCCAATGTGAACAGAGACCTAATCAGCGATCCTGGTGTCTTAAGGGTTAATAGATGACATATGCCGTCCCCTCACCTGTGTAACCAGGGTGCTCTCCAGCCAGCTCTGAGTCTGAAGCCCCCATTCTCCGGGGCATCTACTGCTGTTGCCGAGTGTGGCCCCTGAGGTGTTGTTGCTGCTGTTGCCTCCTCCGCAGGGGCCCCCGGGCAGCCCCTGGCATTGGTAATCCGGGGCGCCGGTGTACAGGACGTCAGAGAAGAAGCCCAGGGACACAAACACATTTGGCAGCCAAGAGGCGACGGCCACCAGCCGGGTGTAGCGTCCGAAGCCGCCCGCCAAGGGCCACACTTTCCCGTCAAAGTCCATGCGAGTCTGGGAAGCTAAAGAAGAGCTGAGGAGAGTGGAGAGAGCCGAGGGAGGAGCGAGGACGGGGCGGAGGAGGGCATGGAGCCAGCTTACGGGATACTCCAGGTGTCTGCGACAGAACATCCCTCCAGCGCCGCTGTAGCTGACAGGACACAGCCAGCGCCATCTTCCCCTGCGCCTTACAGAAAAGCAGCCAACCAGAAGCCCGCTCTTATCTTCAAACCAACGCTCAATATATTAAAGCAGAACTCTGATTGGTTGCTGTGGGCAACAGCTCTAAGGTCTAGAAACTGATCAGAATCCCGCTCTTATCTTCACACCTACCAGAATTCTGATTGGTTGCTGTGGGCAACTGCTCTAAGGTCTACAAGCCAATCAGAATCCCGCTCTTATCTTCAAGCCTGCCCATGATCTGTGAAAGCAGGAATCCGATTGGCTGCTATGGGCAACAGCTCCAAGGTATATAAACCAATCAGAATCCCACTCTTTAAACCTAGCAGAATGCTGATTGGTTGCTATGGGCAACTGCGCTAAGGTCTACAAACCAATCAGAATCTTGCTCTTATCTTCAGACATGCCCTTGATATATGAAAGCAGGAACCTGATTGGTTGCTAGGGACAACAACTAACATCTCCCCCTATAATTCCAGCATTACCTACATGTATATATCAGTATACAAGGATACTAACTAGTTTGCCGCCCGTCTTAACGTAGCATAGCACCGTACATGCCAACATGGCACACTGCTTAATATGGCACACTGCTTAATATGGGCTATGGTGCCCAAGCGACAATAAGTGGTGCACAAACACAATTAAATAATCGATATATATGTATTGATATAAAACTGGTGTACCGCCAGCACCTGGCCGCACGTCCTGTAAGGGTGCAGTAACAGTTTACACTGCATATGAGACACGAATAGGCAGTTATATCAATGGCTGTCTGTGCCGTTCCGCAAATTGCGGAACGCACACGGACACCATCCGTGTTTTGCGGATCCGCAATTTGCGGACCACAAAACACACAACGGTCGTCTGCATGAGGCCTAATATGTATGAGGGATCCGTAATCACAGACAAAATAGGGCATGCCTTCATTGTATCACCACGGACCCGTGGTCAGTGAAAAACAACTGATGTCCATTAAAGTCAATGGACACATGGGCGGTCTGTGATTCACTCAGGCCTCATGTACACGACCGTTGTGTTTGCGGCCTGAAAATTGCAAATCCGCAAAGCACAGATGGCGTCCGTGTGTGTTCCGCAAATTGCGGAACAGCGCGGAGATAGCCATGGATATAACTGCCTATTCTTGTCCGCAAAACGGACAAGAATAGGACGGGTTATATTTTTTTTGCAGACCACAGAACGGAGCAATGAATGCGGACAGCACACGGAGTGCTGTCCGCATCTTTTGCGGCCCCATTGAAGTGAATGGGTCCGCATCCGAGCCACCAAAACTGCGGCTCGGATGCGAACCACAACAGTCGTGTGCAGGAGGCCTTACCCTGAGAGCTCATATACATAGGAGCAGTGATCATGGAGATCTCCGGATCCATCTGAGGTCAAGGGCTGGTTCTAGCTTTGTTAGTGTACGTTCACACTCGCGGCAGAGGATTCCGACATTCAGTTCAGTCACCGGAACTGCCTGCCAGATCCGGCGGTCCGGACGCAAACTGATGGCATTTGTCAGACGGATCCGGATCAGTCTGACAAATTCATTGAAATACCGGATCCGTCTCTCCGGTGTCATCCTGAAAAACAGATCCGGTATAAATTTTTTTTTTTTGCATTTTTAAAAGTCTGGGCATGCGCAGACCGGATAGTTGGATCCGTTTTGCCGGAACACTTAATGCCGAATCTGGCACTAATACACTTCAATGTCACATTCCGCCAAGTGTTCAGTATTTTTGGCCAGAGGGTAAACTGCAGCATGCTGCGGTATTTTCTCCGTCCAAAAAAACGTAAGAGAGACTGAACTGATGCATCCTGAACGGATTGCTCTCCATTCAGAATACATGGGGATAAAACTGATAAGTTCTTTTCCGGTATTGAGCCCCTAGGACGGAACTCTATGTGGAAACGCTAGTGGGAAAGTATTGTCATGTACTAGGCGATGTCTCGTTCTCATTTTTTACATGAATCATGGGTTAACCCCGAAATAATAGACATCCAGAATGTCATTGAAAGGCTAGGAGTATTGTGCAGTATGGCAGGATACGTCATCAGCCAGAGAATTATATCATTTCAGTTTCTGGAATCTAATCCTGCGCCTCTTCATGAGGAAGTCCATAGAGGTAGTCCTCATCACCAGATGGGCATCGCCATTTCTCAGCCCTTCCCTACATCTGTTCCCGTCTGTCCAGTTTACCCAGTAGCATGGATAAGAGGAAGGCAGGGCAGACTGCATGGCACAGAATATAGTGCACAGGAGATCGTGGATTAAGAGCAATTATACCCAAATGGTACCAGCATGACCTGGTGCATGGACTGTGCCGCCATATGGCGCTGCTGTGAGGCCTAGTGTTCTCCTTTAGGCTTGTGTGCTCTCCGTGGCCGTTTTGCGGATCCGCAATACACGGCACCGTTACGTGTGCATTCCGCATAACGGATGCGGACCCATTCACTTCAATGGGTCCGCAAATCTGGAGATGCGGAATGGAACTGAACCCTACAGAGTGCTTCCATGGGGGTTCGTCCCGTACTTCTGTTCCACAAAAAGATAGAACGTGTCCTATCTTTTCGCGGCCGGATCACGGACCCATTAAAGTGAATGAGTCCACAATCCGCTGCGGCTGCCCCGCGCTGGGTGTTCGTGCATTGCGGCCACGGGGCAAGAGGCCTTAGATCTAACACTTCACAAAGCGGCCAAAAAGGAACAGGGAGATACTGTGCCCCCATAACGATGCCAGCCACAGTGTCTTCCATGCTCGTGGCATACCACTACTTCCTGTCTGTATACGTGGCCACATAAACTGAACAGGGAGGTTTGGATTAGGACAGAAATGCTTTGTCCAAGTGCATTAGTAATTTGGGACTACCCTGCTGTATCTGGGGTACAGAGAAAGGTGTATTTGAATTCAATATCCACAGGATAGGGGATCAGAGTCTGATCAGTGGGGGGGTCTGAATGCTGGGACCCCCACTGATCACAAGACGAGGGTCCTGTGGCCTCACCTTATGAATGATGCAGCGGCTGTACATGGGTGCTGCTGCTCCATTCATCTCCGTGGCTGGAGGCGATCTCAGGCAGTTCCATGGAGATGAATGCAACAGAGTGCGTGCTCATATGGCGGGGAGGGGGGCAGGACCCTAGTTTTATGATCACGGGGATCCCATCAGTTGGACCCCACTGCAGCATTATAAGGGTTGTGTGCCCTCCAGCACTCATGAGGTTACATTCCTGTGTCAGCATAAAAGCCTTCACCTGAAGCAGACTGAAATCACCACCATTTCTTTCAATGAGGCTTGCAGAAAACCATTCAAATCAATGGAAGTTATTTTCGGTCGCAGAAACTTCAGCTGTGTATGAGGGCCCCCTTAGGAGGGCTTACACGGCATGCTCACAGCAGAACCGCATTGTGGATGCTAAAGGTTGTATTTTTTTTTTTTTTTAAACAGCGCCACCCCGGTCCACAGGCTGTGTCTCATATTGCACCCCAGGCCCATTCAATTCACATACATGCATCCCTCGCCTAGTTCTGGTTATATACGTTTTTCTGAGCTGATTATAACAAAGGTTAAACCTTCCATTATAGAGGGGTGGATCTTTAGAGTTACACTTGGTAAAACCAGTTCTGCGCCCCCCCAGGCCACAAGCTCCTAGAATTATCCTATGTACACGCCGGAGGCGATGCAGAGCGTCATGTGTTTACACCTGTCAGACCGCAAAACAGGTTTATGCAGATGAAATCACCAATCTGCCTAGAAATAAATCAAAAAAATATTTGAATCTAGGTTGGATTCTGAAACGTTCCTCAGGTTTAGGCCTCATGCACACGGCCGTTGTTTTGGTCCGCATCTGAGCCACAGTTTGGGCGACTCGGATGCGGACCCATTCACTTCAATGTCCCCCAAAAAATAATATAACCTGTCCTATTGTTGTCCGCGTTTTGCAGACAAGACTAGGAAGTTATATTAAAGGTTGTCAGTGTTTTGCGGATCCGTGATTTTCAGACCGCAAAACACACAACGGTCGTGTGCATGTAGCCTTAGGAGATAGACCATTAAAATCAAACCAGTAGGGGCCTGACTCCGAGCCCCCCTAGTGACCGGTCTGTCCACCTGCACATTGTCTGCTTAGCAGCAATAGGGCAGAATGTTGTAGCCTAAAGCCAGGGCTACACGGCACCAATGTCAGCGACCGTACTAGTCGGTGTATGGTGTCGCACAAAGATCCTTCTTGGATGGGTCTTGTTTTATTGTCGTGTCGCAGTGCGACACCATAGAATAGCGTTATAAAATATGTTGTGCGACAAACGTCGTTGCGTAGCCCTAGCCTTACCCCATTCACCTGATAGGGACAAAACTGGAATATTATGCACCACCGCTACTAAGCCTCTCTCCGCGGCCATCCATTGATCCTGAGGATAGTTTTTGCTGCACAGTGGCGCTCCAAGCCACTAGCTATGCAAGGAACTGCTGCACATCCCTATTCACTTTGATCTGTCCCCAGTTCGCTGCGCAGATGATCTGTCTATGCGCAGGAGAAAAAAAATACCTGAATGAAACCTGTTGGTAAACTAGCACTACAGCGAGGGCTGCAGTAAACGATTATTTTAGAAATCGAGTATTCTATCGATTATTTTTTATGATTAATCGAGTATTCTAATAAGAAAAAATGAATAGACTGTTTTCCTTTATAAAAACTCATCAGACCCCCCTGTGTGATCAGCCCAAGTGCATCAGTCCCCCCCCCTGCTCCTCCCGACACCCGGAGTGCACACCGGCCTTAGTCGCACCAACTTACCTTTCGACACTCCATTGTTCCGCACTGTTCTGCGTCTGACGTCACACAGCGCATCAGGTCACGGCGCGCGTACGTCAGTGCAGCGCAGGACCATGGATGTGCTGTGGAGTGTCCGGAGGCCCCTGCTGGAAAGGTGAGTATTGCGGGCCAGCGGGAGACCATGGAGCGGGAGTAATAGCAAGCGCTTCACTCCCGCTCCGTGGTCACGTGACACAAACGAATCCTCGATGCAAAAAATTTGCATCAAGGATTTTTTTGTGTCGAATTACTCGATTCAATCGAGTAATCGTTTCAGCCCTAACTCCAGCTTCCCTATTCTAAGGATCGGTGGGGGTGAACCCTCCCAATCATGAAGTGGTGGTATATCCTATGAGAAGCTTTCACTTTATACGTTGGGAATACCCCTGTTCCCCCCCACGTTCTTCTGACAGATCAGAACAACGGAAAAGGAAACGATGATGTGAATCCAGCCTTACCTGATCCCCACCACTGACTGCGTGCTGGTACCTTCACTGCTGCAGAGCTCGGGTCTGGGTGATAGGCGTCTAATTGGTGGAGGTCCAACCTCTGGGGCCTCTAAGGATCACCAGAATAGGAGCCCCCGCAGCCCACCAGTTGGAATCAGAAGGTTTCGTTCTCTGTCTAGTGGCCGCCCCGACGTACTGCAGCTCAGCTCCCATTCAAGTGAATGGTTACCTGGCATGGCTACGGATCCGTCCACTGTTGTTTCCAGCACCTGCTGCAAACAGCTGATCGGTGGGGGTGCCGGGTGTTGGACCCCCACCAGTCTGATATTGGTGACCTGTCTGCAGGAACAGTCATCAATACCTAATAGTGGACAACCTTACATAGTGAATGAATATCCATGCATGTATATCAGTGGAAATTAAGATTATTTTTTTTAGCCAACCAGCTGACTGTAGCACACGGCTTTACATATGGTGGTCACTTATAGCCTCATGTTAAGGAAATGGGGCTAAATGGGCATCTGTCAGCAGTTTTATACCAATGACAGACCTGTTACATGTGCATTTGGCAGCTGAAGACATCTGTGTTGGTCCCATGTTTATGCGTGCCCGCATTGCTGAGAAACATTATGTTTTCTTATATGTAAATGAGGCTCTAGGAGCAACGGGGGCGTTGTCATTACACCTAGAGGCTCTGCTCTCTCTGCAACTGCTGCATCCTCTGATTGACAGAGCCAGGTGTGATGACATTTACACTGTCTGGTCCTGTCAAAGTGCAGAAGACGCAGCAGTTGCAGAGAGAGCAGAGCCTCTCGGTGTAATGACAACGCCCCCGTTGCTCCTAGAGGCTCATTTACATATATTAAACCATCATTTTTCTCAGCAATGGGGGCACATAGGAACATGGGACCAACACAGATGCCTTCAGCTGCCAAGTGTAACAGGTCAGTGTCATAGATACAAAACTGCTGACAGATGCCCTTTAAGCAGGTACTGACTTGTATCACTATATAAAATGCTCCCCTGTGAAATGTTGCACAACCGTTCTAGTATGGGTTGAAACTCAAGTATGGCTTTTCCATGTAACCGTCCTATAAAAGGGCTGGATTACAGAATCGGGCAGGACGTGGATTTCACAAGTGTATACATAATTCATTTTATTCTACAAGAGTAACTATTCTGGCGCTGGTTTACCTATGTGTTATGTTGTTCCTCTGTTATTCTTTATAGAAATATATAAACACAGTAATAACTGGTTGTGCCTACAACCTGACACTACCAGACTGTGGAGGAACACGTCTGGACAGGGGTAAGGCTGACTACATTGGTCATATTAGCCAATTTTCCAGGAGGAATAACAGAGGAACAACAACACCGTTACAGCCACTTTCACAAGAGCGGATTGAAATCCGTCAGTATTCTGGTTCTAGATTAGGCGCGGATTCCTGACGATGATATACCATCAGTATTGCTTCCGGATTTCATCAGGATTTACATGCAGATTTTTTCCTCCCTCTCTCTGACTGTAATGTGCGTATTTGGAAACAATTACGCACAAAACTCGGACATGCTGCGGATTTCAAATATTGACGGAAATTATACTAGCTGTATTCATTAACATTAGCAGCTGATTCCGATACATAAAATCTGCGCATGTGAAAGCGGACATCAGAAAGGGGCTCTGGAATTGTTATTTTATGGGCAATCCATGCATTTCCTAAAAGAGACGCGAGGAGAAGGCAACATGTACACCAGGGATGTCAAACTCGTGGCCCTCCAGCTGTCGCAAAACTACAACTCCCATCATGCCTGGGCATACTACAGCTATCAGGGAATGATGGGAGTTGTAGTTTTGCAACATCTGGAGGGCCATGAGTTTGACATCCATGATGTACACTATATGAGCATTCAGTCCGCAAATGTCAAGGCATGATGGGAGTACGGTAGTAGTTTCACAAGCATGTCACAAGTTGGAGACCAGAATTCTAGTGCTTGAAGGAGCCCAAATGATCCGAAGAAGCCAACAGTAGTATAAATGTCACCTGATGGACACCCTGCAGAGGTCCTGCTAATGGTTTTAGATCATGGCAAAGTTCCGGTTATCGAATTATCCCGTTAGGGACTTCCGCTACCACGGACTATAACGGAATTCGGAATCCATAATGGGATTCTTCGATAACCCGAACCAGAACTTTGGACGCCGAACTTAAAACACAAGTTCGCTCAACACTAATCATGGCCCAAGAGAGTCACATCTCTGCCTATAGTAAGGTCCGAGAGAAGACCAAATGAGCTGTAACATGAACGCCGAGGTTATATATAGAGAAGAGCAAAGTTCATCTTATGAAATTCGTGCACGCTATGTTTGGTGGTAAAAGCAGAATTGCCTCATGGATTCCATTACCACGGACCATAACGCAATTCTATGACGGAAAGCCTTTAGAGGCATTCCGTTATTCATTCCGTCATAATAGAAGTCTATCGGCTGCATAACGGATCCGTCCTGTTTCCCTTATGAAATTGGCTCATCTCTAGTTATACATAGTAACATAGTACATCAGGCCGAAAAAAGACATTTGTCCATCCAGTTGGGCCTGTTATGAAGTATTCTGTACATTATGAGTCGCCATGGTAATGTAAAGGGGTAAGAAGGTCCCAACGCTCGACTTCACCTGCGTCACAACATGGCAGCATTTCAAGGCTTTCTTAAGAGCTTATTTGCCCAGTGCAGGTAACGGTGGCGTTTGGACCTCACAAGTGTCCGCATGAAGACACACGAGTATTTGCAACCCTGACCTTAAGTAACGAGCACAGACTTGTGCAGCAAGTTTTTCAACATTTAAAAGATAATTTTTCTCCTTCCCCCAAAAGCTACAACTGAAAAACAAATCGATACCCGAGTCCTAATGCATTCCGCAAGCGCCGGCATAATGTACCGCTTTATCATAGAAATGCTTCCTGATATTTAGTGTCAATCCCCTTTAATCCCTGTAGATGGGGCGGCCAGCATTTATAAAACCTATGGGTTGGGGTGGAAGACGATTATATAAAGTGTTATACAATGTGTATGATGTACGGTAGTTTCCTGCTTTCACCCTTAGCACGCAGATATATCTAGACCAGGGATCGGCAACGTCGGCACTCCAGCTGTACAGAAACTACAACTCCCAGAATGCTTCATTCACTTATATGGGAGATACAAGAACAGCCAAGCATGATTGCATGCTGGGAGTTGTAGTTTCATGGCAGCTGGAGTGCCGAAGGTTGCCGATCCCTGATCTAGACAGTATTAATCTACACCCATTGATCTATAGCCTGGATTGGCATCCCGCTGGTAGTTGACGGCAAGTGCCACTTTCTGCTTTATCCATAGTGTTAATTCAACATGGATGGATTTACACAACGGCAGCTGCATACCCCTCTGTTCAGTCTCAGAGACCAGTTCCCACTGGGAACCTGCGGCCTAGGACAGGTCTCCAGTATAGGCAACTGCAATGATGCCAACGTGTGACTGTACGGCCACCGACTGGTAGTTTTTATTCTTCTTGGTACACAGGAATGGGGACATACTGCTTGGGGGCACACTAAGGGACTATGGGAGACCCCTGCTTTAGCACAATTATATTGGGGGACACTAGCGGGTCGCTATGCTTGGCTTCTGATTTGGGGGACAATGGAATCACTCCATTTATCACAATTTTTGTGTGCAAACTTACCGTTTGCAATATCATCTGGGCACAATTACTTTTTGTTGGCCCAGTGACACTTACTGTTGGTAGCAAGATCTGCTTGGAGGGTTAACTTTTAGGGCACTGACTGCTTAAGGAAAAGAGGTATGTTTCCAGTGTGCACAAAACATTCAATTTTATTGAAAATGGGTTAAAACCATCTTCCCATAGTAATTACTTACTATAGAATACACGTCAGTGTTCGGTCAGTGATTTCGAGCCCAGGTTCAGATCTTTCCCTTATACCTTATGTTTGCGAGCCAAAGCCAGGAGTGGAACCTCCACAATAACGGACGTGTAAATGAGGCTTAAGGATGGTTTTAACCCGTTTTCAATTAAATCCGATTTTTATGCACACTGGATACATTCCTCTTCTCCTTAAGATTTTGTCTACGTCCAACAAACGAAGACTCCATGAGGTGCAATCAGGATATTGTGTCGGGTGAGCTGGCTCCTTCTCTGGTCACTTCTTAGCATCATTATGTTGGGGTGCCATCTGAACGGTAATATTTGGCGTCCACTATAGTGACGTCACTATTACCTTCTCTCCGTCTTTGGCTGGGCAGCCCGGTAGGCACTGTGCTAGAGGTGGCAGTGGATGACACTTAGGGCACCAGGATCGGGAGTTGTGTTGAGCAGATGGGGAGGATGATGGAAAAGTGAGGAAGAATTGGTGCAATTATCCAAGGAATGCTCATTTATTCCCAATAACTGAATTGTGCAAATTATCAAGTTCATTGTGTGATTGCATCTTAAAATCACCTTTTAACGTTAAGCATTTTTAAAAAAATTGCGCTTTTTCTCCCATGTAACTACATTTAAAAATAAATAAATAAAATAAAGTATGTAATCCTGCAATTTTCACACTGACCACTAGCTCATGATTTCCTGTTCTGTAAAGGTATCTTTTCAGCAGCTGTTTGCATTATTACCACAGGCCGGATTACAATGACAAGTAACACCTCTGTAAAGATAACAGGAGCCATCATTCACAGTAGGTGATATCACAGCTTATCTGCTCCCTCCTGACCTCTGCACAGGTCACAGAGCATGCCTAGAAGACTCTCCCATAGAAATCAATGGGGTCAGCTCCTGTCCATTGTGTCTATTGCCCAGGTAAGCTGCTCTCAAAAGACAGGAAGTCTTAACACATTTTAGGCCTAGTGGCTAGCAGGGGAAGAATGGGGGGCTGATGCTACGGGGGCTGCCTGAGCCCTCATCACAGCTGCCAGACAGGTACATAATGATCTGACGCTCTCATAATTAGTACAAGGTGCATCAGGTAGTTATGCACTAGGCCAGCACCTGCCCTCCTGAACTCAACTGTATCGCCATCCTCAGGACAGGGACAAAGTTGAATACTGCAGGGAGCGTGGCAGCATTTTGTGCTGCACTGTATTACTGGATTCTGGTGGAGCGGTATATTGTGCAGCACTGTAGTACTTGGTTCTGTTGGGGCAGTATTTTGTGCTGCACTACAGTACTTGGGTCTGCTGGGGAACTATTATGTGTTGCACGGTTGTATTTGGTACTGTCTCAGCAGTATTTCGTGCTGCACTATAGTACTTTGTTGCACTGGGGCAGTATTTTGTGTAGTACTTGGTTCTGATGGCACAGTGTATTGTACTGCACTATAGTACTTTGCTGTGCTGGGCAGTATTTTGTGTAGTACTTGGTTCTGTCTGGGCAGTATACTGTGCTGCACTGTAGTACCTGGTTCCGTCTGGGCAGTATACTGTGCTGCACTATAGTACTTGGTTCTGTCTGGGCAGTATACTGTGCTGTACTGTAGTACTTGGTCCTGTCTGGGCAGTATACTGTGCTGTACTGTAGTACCTGGTTCCGTCAGGGCAGTATACTGTGCTGCACTATAGTACTTGGTTCTGTCAGGGCAGTATACTGTGCTGCACTATAGTACTTGGTTCTGTCTGGGCAGTATACTGTGCTGTACTGTAGTACTTGGTTCTGTCTGGGCAGTATACTGTGCTGCACTGTAGTACTTGGTTCTGTTGGGGCAGTATACTGTGCTGTACTGTAGTACCTGGTTCCGTCAGGGCAGTATACTGTGCTGCACTATAGTACCTGGTTCCGTCAGGGCAGTATACTGTGCTGCACTATAGTACTTGGTTCTGTCTGGGCAGTATACTGTGCTGCACTGTATTTGGTTCTGCTGGGGCAGTATTTTGCACTGCACTAAGGTATTTCTGACCCTGTCTAATGCACTGTTCTGCCCTCTGTCATATTGAGCACACTAGTCCGTCCTTGGTGGCCAGTGCAAAAACTGCAGGATTACATACTATATATTTTTTTACTATAGTGAAATAGAACAAAAAAGAAAATGTAAAAAAAATTAAAAACAATTTAAACAAAAGGTCATTTTCTGACCACACCTTCCCGTTAATGTGGCACCAAAAATCTTTGTTTGCCAGCGGCACATGCCCGTCTACATAGGGATCTGCCGGCAAGGAGTGAATGTGTATGGGGAGGATTACTGCTTGTAGGCAATTATCAGGAAAAGCAGCGCTTACCTCTGGTCTACAACACACGGTAGTATGCTGCCACCTAGTGTTGAAGTTATGTAACTGCAGACTGAGGCTTCCCTTGTCCACATACCTCCTCTTTGCTTGGCGTCATAGCTCCCACAGCTCGGTGGTCCATATTTTTAAGGTGAAGATATCTGGAACTAATTACATTCATGTTGCTACAAGCCTAAGACGGCTCAGATAATAGACCAAAGGTCTCCACTCTGTGGAAAAACTACAACTCCCAGTATGCTGTCAAGGCATTCTGGAGGTTGTAGTTTTGCAGCGGTAGGAGACTGCAAGGAATGACTGAAGGTGAAATTTGCTCCTCCTCGGACCACCTAGAAAACAAAAAACAGAAGAAACTGAGTGCAAGCGATCTCTCATCACAGGATACTTATCACACGTAACACGAGGTCCCAGACGCAGGAACAATCAGTGAGGAAACCGCGTCACTTCCGGTGCTGACCCCCTGCAATCTCACGCTTCTGTACTCCTTTACATGTTTGGAGCCACGCTGAGGACATTGCTTAACTAGCAATTCCCCATCTTAACTGCTTACTTTACAAGTGGGACCAAAATGGAATCTTAAAGGGGTCATCCAGTTATCCCCTACCTCCACTGATCATGAGAACGGGTAGGCCATACTCCTGGCAGCAGACCCCAAATTAAATGGAGCTGCAGGTTGGGCACGTGCGTTACCGCTCCGTTCATCTCCATGAGGGTCCCGGAGATAGCAGGGTACATGGAGCGCGGCACACATGCTCGACCTGCCAGGCTGATCGCTCTGGAGGTCTCCCAGGGGTACCCCTTATTTGGTTCAGTGTCCCAGCGGTAGGACTCATTCACACAAACATAAGCCGTCCGTGCTGCAACCCGCAATGCACAAGCGCCAGCCGTGTGAATTTGATATAGCAGCACAGACCCAATGACTTGATTGAGTCCGCGATCCCCAATATACGGCAAATGATAGGACACGTCTCATCTTTTGCCATGCGAAGGCACGGAACTCAAAGCCCACAGAAACGCTTCCGATCTGTGCCTCCGTTGCGCATCTTACGGACCTAAGTCAATGGGTCCACATCCGCAAAACGGAATTCACACGGACATTGCCTGTATATTACAGAACCGCCGTTTGCGGCTATTAAAGAAAAATGGAGGAATTTTGCGCACGTTTAATTCTATATTTGTGTACAAGCCTCTAGGCAGAACCAAGTGACCCTGCGGATCCGGATCATGCAGTCACAGGACCGTCCTTTTTGCTACTGTACATTCAGTAGATTACTAAGCAGAGGGGCAGGTGCAGGGAAGTCTGCAGGATCAGAATACGCAGGGTTACCATGGAGACACAGATCTGCACAGGAGCAACGGACACAAAAGCGCAAGAAATTTGTATGAAAAGGTGAGCATATATCCATATTTTGTGACATTAAAATAATGCCATTAATCTTTCTCACTACAGCTGCAGACACGTTAGGTCATACCATAGCTTTCGTGATTATTTCATTCTGTCTGATCAACTACGTGTTCCTTAGGGTCCATTCACACATCCGTGTGTGTTTTGCGGATCCACAGATCCGCAAAACACGGACAGCGGCAATGTGCGTTCCCCATTATGCGGACCGCACATTGCCGGCACTAAGAGAATATGCCTATTCTTGTCTGCTATTGCGGACAAGAATAGGACATGTTCTATTTTTTTCAGGATCGGAATTGTGGACCCGGAAGTGCAGGTTCGCAAATTCCGGATCGGGGCGGCACGTCGTGCGGCCCCATAGAAATGTATGGGTCCGCAAAATGCGGAAAGGAATTGCGGATGTGTGAATGGAGCCTTATGCAGAAAATTTCCTGGGGATTTTAAATTCACTTATTAGACACTTAGGCCTCATGCACACAACCGTTGTGATCCGTTTTTGGCAGATTTGCGGACCGCAAAAAAAACCTGAATGGTCGTGTGCATGTAGCCTTAGACTGTACTCAGTCAATGGTTTGCAATTTCAGCAGCCCAAGACGACAGAGGTCTGATGGGCAAATGGTTAAACAGTCATCCTATAACTACTATCAAAGGTCTATGGGGTCATATGGAGAAAAAAATAAAATAAAACATGGGTAACATTTATACAACCGCAGGGTGAAGCTGGCCTAATACACAGCAACTCCCGGATCCTGCCAAGTCACATTTCCATGGGAAAAACTATCCACGTCACAGGTTTGTGTGCATGAGCCCACAGTGTGGTTTTGGGGTTCACGTCTTTTCAAAATGCAGCATGAATTAAAAAAAAAATAATAAATTTTAAAAAAAAAACATGAAATATTTTTTATATTTTTAACAAGGCAAATAAACAAAAAAATAAACATTTAAAAATGTACATTGTGGCAGAAATAAACTAATGGTGAGTAACTTATTGAGAAACATTCCACGCAGAAAAGCCAGCTACCACACGTGGATTAGACCTATGCAATGGGAATAATTCCCAGCACATCCTGCCTCAGACGCTTGCATCATCTCAGTCAAGTTTTTCTGCCTTGGCCTCAGGCACACGACCATTGTTTTGGTCTGCATCTGAGCCGCAATTCTTGCAGCTTGGATGCGGACCCATTCACTTCAATGGGGCCATAAAAGATGCGGACAGCACTCCGTGTGTTGTCCGCATCCGTTGCTCCGTTCCGTGGTCCTCAAAAATATTAAATTATATAACCTGTCCGCAAAACGGACAAATATAGGCAGTTATATTAATGGCTGTCCGTGCAGTTCCGCAAATTGCGGAACGCACAAGGACGCCATCTGTGTTTTTGACGCCATCTGAAACTCCCGTACTGACCTTCTTAGCACTGACCTAATGCTGTCAGCGTTATACAATATAATGCCATGCTGGGAAGATCAGTACGGGAGCTTCCGCAGACACACGTGAAACCAGGCTTACACAGTCAGTGTTTTGGACAGGGGTGCACCTAGCCTTTCTGCTGCCCCCCTCCAGCCCTACTGTTAAAGGCATACTGTGATTCACGGAATATAGAGATGAGCACTTCCACAATGGAAGCGCTCATTTGTCATGGCCCAGCCACTGCCCCCTCTTGTCTCTAGGTCTCGCTGCCTGAGGCAGCCGCCTCAACCTGGCCTCATTGGAGGTGCCCCTCTGGTTTTGGACAGTGATTTACATCAATGATTATAGGACAAAACTAGGCATGGAGCCTACACAGAGGTAAGGGATATTGGAAAGATTTACTCCCGTTCTGGGTTTCTGACCCGTATCTGGTTTTGGCTCACAATAAGTGATGGAAATCACTGCCCAAACACTGATGTGTGAACTGCACCTAGGAGCTCATGCACACAAATGTGTGCGGTCCGCAAAACCTAATAATTTTTTTGCTGTGCGGAAGCACGGACCAGAATCCCATGGAAGCGCTCTGTAGTGTTTCCGTGGGCTTCCGCTCCATATCTTGCAGATAGTGTCACTCAATGGCTGCAATATGGGCATGGGCCGTTCACATTTGTGTGCATGAGCCATTAGGGTCGTTTCACCCCTGACGCTTCGATGTTTGTAAAATTGCGGGTCTATTGTCCTGTACTCATATCATATGAATACAGGACAACAGACAAGTGGTTAGGATGGAACTCACAGCATTGTAGATCACTAATATGGTCGGGGAAATGCATTAGTCACGCAGAAAGTCTTCTTGGACTACTCACAGTCTGAAATCAGCCATATACAAGTCATGGTAGATTTATGAAAAAGAAACTAAAAAAACTAAAAAAACTACAAATTAAAAACACAGAGACTTAGAATTTTTTTTCGTTTAATTTATTTATGAACATTATCTCTGAGGGACAAGAGCATTTCTGGCCTTCGTTCTGTACATGCAATTGTAGAAAATAACTTTTTTTTTTAATTTTACTGTGTTGTATTCTGCAGGAAGTTGTATACAGCTGAATGATTGAACCGCAAAAAGGGCAGCGCAGTGCAAAGGCAGCACCAGCACTGCCAAAACAATATGTACACAAACAAGTGGAAAATAAAAGAATAAAAAAATTACATTGTTACATTTACCAAGAACGCAATCTGGCTGCTTTATCAATCCACACACTGTACGGAAGTGAACTGTAACAAAGGGTGTGGAGCGACCTGCTATTTACACATATGTACAATGTCTCGTAGAACCATTACATGAGGGAAATTTACAATCTGCTGAGACATGAATCAACATACCACAGGTGAGAAGAGAATAAATAATAGTTGCTACTTTTTTTTTATTTATTTTTTTCAGTTTTGATTGTGGAAAGACTCGTGCCCTGAACTTGGAAAGGTTTCACCTGAAAAGGGAAGGACAAAAAAAATAAAAATAAAAAAATAATCCTATTTCCAACAATAGACATTCAATACAAAAACAACTCAAAACGGCGAACATTTAAAAAATTTAAACTTGGTAAATATTAAAAGAAAATAACCCAAAAACTGTAAAGGCTGACAATGAAAATACGAGGGCAACAAAGACACTCCGCTAAAACAAGCACATTAAAGTCCTGCCACCTACATAAACAGGGGAGGATACGCGCTGCGGTGGAAAACGATTCCTTATAAGCTCGTGATAGTGTTGCAGACTTCTTACAGAATCTTGAAGCATAACTAAACTTTCAGAAAACTTGATACAAGTTTCTATTGGCAGGGGTAATGGATGCCAACACCAAAACGAAGGGTAGAAATGCCCAGTTGGCAGCTGTGATCAGCTTTGGCTTGCTTCTTCTCCAAGAGCTCAGTGATTGGTGTACGGGCTCAATGGAAAGTCTATATGGCCCCACACATATGACCGTATCCATTTTCGGATACCGGCCGTGTGCGCTCAGCATGTTCCACAAAATGGGCGGGAAGTCAGAATGGACATATGGATGCATTTTTGCAGCCCAGCTGAAATGAATGGGTTCGCATTCGATCCGCAAAAGTGTTTGATTGGATGCAGACCATAAAAACAGTGGTGAGCATGGGGCCTAAGCTCAGATCGGAGTCAGTCAACCAAAGAGGCACAGCACAAGGCCGAGCACGTTTGCCCTTTCATTCTAGCAATCGGTGAGGGTGTCTCCACCGATCAAAGGTCTGAAAAGTCACTATGCATGTCAAAGGTTTTATGAAAGTTTAGGTACACTTTTCCCCCCATGTAAATTCAAATTTTATGCTAATGACTGAAAAACCCTGCCGTGCCTCTACTCAGCAATTCTCTTTAGCTGAGGACCTGTGTGATCTGAGGCAGACTGGTTGCTAAGGATGTACTGCCTGACAACCGTATTGGTCGTTAGGCAGTGCATCCCTAGTAACAAAACGTTCCGTGGTTAGTCGGCTGTTAAGCCCAAATTTGGTTTGTCACTGCGCTAGCAGTACAGACAAGTCTGTGTCACCATGCAAGGGGGGGGATCATTTTTGGGAAAGCATAAAAATAAAATCTCTCGGATCCCCTGCCACTCCTATACCGACACTTTCTTGGCTCCTGGCTCTTCTCTGCTTCCTTGTCTCAAAATGCAGGAAAATGTCAGGAAATGCTTGCATAGCCAATCCCTGGCCACATCAGTCAGTGATTGGCTGAACAGGCATATCCAGTCATTTCCTGTCTGTTGAACCTAGCGGGAGACCTGCGAGTGGTGGAACGATGCAGAATCCTAAAAATAAGTCCCCAGTGGACAACCCCTTTAATGTGTATGGAGCATGTATTTCAGTCTACCGCATACTGGACTCACAAGGGTGCCCGACAGACATGAGATGAGAAGATGATCCTGCAGTGGGATGGGTCTGCTGAGAATCAAAGGAGTTTTCTGGGATTCTAATATTGATGACCTCTTCTCAGGATAGGTCACCAATATCAGATGGACCAGGGTCTGACATCCAGCACCCCCACCGACCGATCAGCTGGTTGAAGCGAAGGCTGCGCTCCATGCACACGCTGCCTTCTCTTCCTCTTCATCGTTTACCTGCTCGCCGCCATCACAGCGGTGAGCAGTGTAATTACAAGCCGCCCCATTCACTTCTATGGGACAGCTCTGTAGTATTCAAGTGTATAGTAAGGTGCCGTCCCATAGACGTGAATGGAACTGCTTGTAATTACACTGCTACCGCTGTGATGTCGGCGGCGAGCAGGTAAACAATGAAGAGGAAGAGAAGGCAGCGTGTGCATGGAGCGCAGCCTTCGCTTCAACCAGCTGATCGGTGGGGGTGCCGGATGTCTGTTGGTCTGATATTGATGACATATCCCAAGGAGAGGTAATCAATATTAAAATCCCCCCAAAAAACTTTAATAGAACTGCTCATAGGTTTAATCCTACCAAAAAGCCTCTTCAACCGAGATTACATTTTAGATTTACATTTCTTATAAATGGAGAACGAACAAGAACAATAAGACACAGAATAACTTCTCTTCTATGACCAAAGCGGCTGTCTGGGTGCTGCGACTGCTGCCGATCACTAGACGAAAGGGCAGAAGTTCTCAGCCGAGCATTGGCTCTTCACGAGATGAAGACTGGCTCATTCATTTAAGCGATCGGTGGGAGTTTCAGCACCACGGATGCCCACTGATCAAAACTTCTCAGATCGCTACAACATGTCCGGTTTTTATTTAAATTACTCTTTAAATCTACGGTGTAGATGCTCTCTCCCTGCAGGTAGCATTGCTCTTACTATTCCTCATCTAGGAACGCCATAAAACGGGCTATGGACACAGTCTAGCTTTTTTTAATGATTGCATTTTACTCATTTTGGGCTAAAAAACATTTTTGCCCCATTGGTCTATAAAAAAAATGTTTTGCCGTTTTCGAGATACAAGTGTTAAAAATCAGTGCTTGCAAGCTGCCACAGTTTTTTTTAAATCTAGTCATCTGTCGGCTCATGTGTAGTTTTTATCTCAGACCTCATAACCATCCATATTCTTATCAGTTTGTAAAGAATTGAAATACAATGAGGCTAGGTTCACACCTGAGCGTTTTACAGCATGTTCCTACACGCTATAAAACGCTCAACAGGCAAAAACCAATGTTTCCCTATGGGCATGGTTCTCACCTGAGCGTTTTACAGCATGTACGAAAGCGCTGTAAACGCCCTACGCCCCAAGAAGTACAGGAGCTTCTTTGGGGCGTATTGTCGTGCGTAACACCTCTGTTTTTCATTGTACACCTCCGTGGTCAATAGCAAGAACGCGCGTACGATGCACGTTTCCAAAATACAAAAACGCCCCAAAAACCGCTTATCGAATACGCTCAGGTGTGAACCCAGCCTCAGTGAGTGAGGTCAGGAGACCGACAGATGATGGGATTCAAAGAAAACAAAGTAATGGCTTATAAACAGACTGATTTTTAACACTTGTATCTCAGAAACGGCTGATCATTTTTTATAAAGACCAATTGGAAAAAAAAAAAAATGTATAGCCCAAAATGAGTGAAATGCAATCTTCAACGAGCAATTCTAATCCTTCAACCAAAAAAAAATGCTGACTCTACCTCCAATGCAGATCTATCTTTGTTCTATACATTTTTTTTTAACTAAATACAGGGGAACTTGTGCAATGAACTCTCAACCCTGTGCACCAATAAAAATGAAAAGAAGCAAACGAGACAGACTGAAGTCTATGCGCTACCGAAACACAAGAAGGGAGGAGTAACACACAGATATCCCAAAGCTTTAGCGTGCATACTGATACCAGCTCAGACAGCAGGAAATCCCCCGGAAAGCCGTGTTTAGCCCATCACTGGGCACGCATGTCAAAAAAATAAATCAGTGCCCGATAGCTGGGCTCCAACTGGAATCGGCCTCTGGGCAAGTAGAACTTTATAAAACCCTAACCCACAAGAACAAAAGTAAAAGAAACAGCTGATCAAGCCCAGAATCTCTCAATAGGTGTTGCAGCCAGTAAAACGCATCTGACTATGGAGGTGTAGACTAAACCCTTTTACACCCAATATAGTACAGCGGCACATCCATTGCCCGCATATTCCATGGGTCTTCACTGCAAGCCGCAGACAATCAATGACATCTGTTAGGGTCTGCATTTATTTTATTTTTTTGCAGTGATGATCTGGGTGGATAGGAGGCGATCCCCATTATGAACCCCAAACTGACTTATGTAAAAATCGGGATAAGGTGGTTACAAGGGGTTTTCAGAGTGTTTAACACTGATGACCCATTCTCAGTATAGGTAATCAGTATCTGATTGGTGGGGGTCCAACGCCCGACACCTCTGTGAGAAGAGGCCGCAGGGCTCTGGAGGGTGCTGTAGTCTCTTCCTAGGTTGCGTTCATCGGTCACATGTCCCAAAACAGAGCTCTGTCCCATTCAAGTGAATGGGTCTAAACTGCAATTATCAAGAATGGCCACTATACAATGTAAGCTGGTAAGCTGCGAGGAGGCAGCAATGCTTCGCCGTGGCATTTTTAAAGAGCTGATTGGCAGGGGTAGCAGGTGTTGGAAGCCCACTGATCAGCTATCCCGAGGATAGGTCATCAGTATAAACCCCTTTAATAGGAGTCAGTACTACTGTGGTTAATGAACCACGATGGCGCTCCTAAGACTTCCGCTACGTCTGACACATGCCATCTAAGTAAAGCAGATGACAGAACCCCTGCAGCTTATAAAAAGCTCCTTTTTGGACTACACGAACATTTACAACAGACCGCTAACCTGTGCTAAAGCAGACCTTACACCATACTAACCAGCCACAGCTAAGACGCAACCTCTAGGACTACCAAGATGATATAAAAGAAACCCAACCAGATCTTCAACAGAACAGTGGACCAAAAGATGTACGTCCAAGCAAAAACTGGTGCGGTTTGAAGGGACAGAGCGTGTAAATAGAGTCTCTTTTTGAGGCACAAGGTCTATACCCCTGCCTGGTGTGTACGGACTACAACTGCTATCCATGGACAAAATCAAAATTATAAGGAGACACAAAAAGTTAGCAAAATACTGAACAGAACTTTTTTTTTTGGCCCAACTGTCGACCACACTCCCAGAATATGTCTCTGCAGAGAAGTGCTGCCTACGGTGAACTATATTACAAAGTTGTTGTTTTTTTTTTTTTTCTTTTAAAGTCATTTATTTCTTTACACAAAACTGAAAGTGATGTTACAGTACATAAGTTATTTACAACTGTGCAGTAATGTGTTTGCAAAATAATTTATCTAGAAGGCAGCAAAGTACATAGGGTAATGTGTATAAAAACTGTACATAATTTACCAGATACTTTTTTTTTGTCTTTTCATACATATAAGTATTGGCTCTGTAGTGTTTCAAGTTAAAGTTCTCCGACAAGAGAAACAAAATGCCCAAGGTTAAAAGATGTTAAGAAGGGGGGGAGAAAAGTGACAAACTGAGCAGTACTCTGCTCTCAAAATGAAAATTTTCGGACCACCCATGCTTGGTATGGCTGGATTCAAGCATAGGTAGGAAATCCTAAACCAGAATGAACCACATGCAGAATCTGCAAGGATACGGGACAGGAAAAGAACAATTAAAAGGAACAGACCGCCCCTGCTTAGCATCGGAGGCCCAGTAATTTAAAGGCTGACATGAGGTAGTCAGCGGCTGAAGGCGATTTTAATTCTCGTCGCATTGACGAGATGGAACAAAAGAGGTGAGGGGGGTTTACCAAATGAAAGTCTTGTCCTTTAAAGTTTATGAACAACTGGAACTGTGCCTGAAAAAATAAAATAAAATAACCATGGTGAACCGATGCACCTTTCTCCACTAGGTTCTTTGCGAGGTCTCTGAAGCACAATGGAACATATCGCAGCAGTGTGTATAACGGCAACACACGTGGCATCCTTGATCCCTTGCTCCCCCTCCCTGTCGCTCCGCCTGTGCATGCTCCTTACACGGTAGCCCACTCCGCCTGCGACTTGGAGGAGCGGTGCGTTTAAGCTGTGAAGAAAGTGCAATTCCTCTAACGGAGGTTTCCGTATTTGTTTAATTTAAAAATGCTTCCTCCTCTTGTAAGCAGCGGATTCATCAGCAAGCGAAATGATGCAAGTGAAGTCTGAGCCAAAGGGGCCGGCCCTTGCCAGTTTTGGGTTGAGAAGAAAAATAAAAATAAACTAACAACCTTAGGAGTCCGCCTTGTCATGCTGGCAAGAGCACAAAGTCATCGTTAACGTCCACCATTGGCACATAGAAAGAGGGAACTTCGTTGACGCACAGGGATTTGTGGCTAGTTGGGTCCAACTCCTGCATCTTTAACTGCCATTCCATCCTCTGCACTGCATTCAAGGCTGCTGCTTCATGCTGCTGTCTCATTAATACACACGTCTTCAGGGGAAAAGAAAAAACAAGACAATCGTCAAACAAGTACAACAGTAGAACAATGTGTGCCTTTAAAATGCATTTGCTTTAGCTACATATTAAAAAAGATCTAGTAAGCATTAAAGGGGTATTCCAATCATTTAGAATATATCCACAAGAAATGCCGGAAATAGATGCAGGCCCCACCACTAAGACCTACACATCCTCCAAAACAGGGGTCCTCAAACTAGCCTGGTGTATTCGCCTCTGGCTGCCACAGGCATGAACGGAGATGTGGCTGCTCACGTGTAGGGCCTTTTCCAATCACTTCTATGGCAGTCGCCAAGAAAACATCCTTGGCTGTTTCCACAAGACTAGAATTGGGCCAGACAGAGATGAGAGTTGAATGCAATAAACTCGCAGCGTGTCAGCGAGATGTCCCGTTCTGGCCTCCACTCCTCTTACAAAATTACACTGGCATGATGCTGTTCGTGTAAGTAGATTTCAGGACTCTCAGGGTTACACAGCATTATAAAATCAGTATAATGCCCTGTGATCCGGTCAGAGAAGTGCATCTCGGAACGGGACCTCTTATTGACGCACGCTGCAAGTTTATCGCAATCAACTGACTCGTGTGTGGCCTTAAAGGGGTATTCCGGTCGGTAAAGGTTATCCCCTATCCACAGAGGCACAAAACATATGTCGTCAGAATGAGCCCTAAGGCAGTTAGAAGATCAAACGGATCAACGCTTTTATTAACCTCAAGTGCTGCCACCTAAGGACTCATGCACACAACCATATTTTCAATCTGCATTTTTTTGCAGATCAGATGTGAACCCAATGATTTTAATGGGCCATTTTGAGGACAAGAATAGGCATTTGTAACTTAGTCCAGGGCGGAAGGGGATACATATGGCAGGTATCCATGTTTTGCGGATCTGCAAAAACGGATAGGGTCATGTCCATGAGGCCCAAGCCCGAGTGTTCAAAGACAGTATATGAAAGAGGGATAAGCCTGTTAAATGCCAGATCTTGCCGACGGTCTGCCCACTCACCTTCATCCTGTCGTACTTGTCGTCCACATCTTGTAGCCAGGACAGGAACTGGCGAGCGTTGAATCGATCTCTGACTGACTTGTTTTCATCTCCCTATAGAGCAGACAGTTAATAAAATACTAATACCAAGTGGGATTTCAAATGGAAAAAAGGAAAAAAAATATTAATGTATGAATATAAGAAAATACGTGCTAACCTAATGAGCCATTTGTCACTGATCTGATGTTCATAATGTGCAATGACCTTCAGAGAAGCGCTGCAAATATACTTGCATGAATTAAGAAAGATGCAGGAATAAAGAGTGACAAAACCACTGACCTGATTTTCCAGAGGCATGTTATACACCTCCGAATCTAGCAACATGGTGCAGGCGCTGAAAGGCACAGCCTGATTGGCAATCGTCCTGGCTGCTCTGCAATGAACTCGAAGGTTCTCTTGTTCACAAGACACTATGAGCTTCTCCTATTGGGGCAAAAGATAGAAAAATGTATTAAGTCCATATGCCGGGAAACTGGTCCTTGTTATTAACACAATGCAATACATTTCCAGACTAGGGGCATGGAACTAGGGAAGTGGGCTTGCAAGCCCCTATAAGTACATGCACCAACACACAGACAGATTAAATAGTGGCCTTAGAATAACAATACAACTTGTCCCATAAAAAAAACAAAAAAAAAAAAAAAACGCTTTCATATGGCTATGTGATCAGAAAAGCAAAAACATTATGGCTCATTTAAAGCACAGAGGGAAAAAAATAAATAAAATGAAAATTGTTTACGACGCAGAGAAAATAGAATGGTCAACGGCAAATGCACCTACTCTTTCAATGCTGTGTTGCAGACGAAGCTTCCCTCGAACGGCTTCCTGTTGCCTGAACAGTTCTTTAAGAGGCTCCGACAATGATGGAGGTGGTGCGATCTGTAGATACAAGTAGAATTTAATGACTGTGGTTGAATGTGGGAAACAAATATTTTGTTTTGTGAAGGGAATCACATCCAGTTAGAACAAAGCAAGTAAAACAGTTGGTAAAAGGCCGCCTGCCATTACCAGTTAGGATCTGTTACGGGGGATGAAAATACAGCGGCTGTATGGAGCAGCGTTACGGCTGGCGAAAAACATCCTTATGCAGAGAGGACGGACATTGAGGCTCCCGGGCGCTGGACAATAGCTCCAACTACTATGGTGAATTTAGATACCACAAATGCATATAAATGTTCCACCATAGGTAGTGGCCGCAGCCTCCTCAACAGCTTACCAAGCACAGGATTATGCTTGGCGTTACAGCCCAGACCCATTACCTTGAATGGGCACATAGGCCCATGTGACCGATGAACATGACAACACTGGTCTAAGAGGCGGCCAGAGTTCAGCACAGCGCCAAAGTGCCTTAATGCAGCGGATTGGTGGGGTGCCAGGAGTCTGCTCCTACTGATCTGATATTGATGACCTATCCTGAGGATCCATGTCAAAATCTGAAAGACGTGAGGGTTTGGTGGGAGCCTCTGCGAAAACTGCATGAAAACATGCACCGAAAGTCTGCATAAGGCCTCTTGCACACGAACATGTGTGCCCCGTGGCCGTGCTGCGGCCCGCAATGCACGAACACCAACCGTGGGGCAGCCGCAGCGGATTGCGGACCCATTCACTTTAATGGGTCCACAATCTGCCCGTTACACAAAAAGATAGTTCATGTTCTCTTTTTACGGAACAGAAGTACGGGACGAAACCCCACGGAAGCACTCCATAGTGCTTCCGTTCCGTACCTTTCCGCATCTCCGGATTTGCCGACTAATTCAAGTGAATGGGTCCGCATCCGTGATGCGGAATGCCCGCGAAACGGCGACCGTGTATTGCGGATGCGCAAATGCATCCGCAATACGGCCACGGAGCGTACACGTTTGTGTGAAAGAGGCCTAAACCACACTGCCATGTGAATACACCCTAAGGCCCCTTTCAGATGAGAGTTTTCCGCGCGGGTGCAATGCATGATGCGAACGCATTGCGCCCGCACTGAATCGGGACCCATTCATTTCAATGGGTCTGTGTACACGAGCTTTGTTTTTCACGCATCACTTGTGCATTGAGTGAAAAAATAAAAATAAAATGTATTGAGATTTTTCACTGATGGATGCTAAGAGAAGTTGTTTGTAAAACATTCAGTTTTCTATCACGCGCGTGAAAAATAGGGTTGTTTTGATACTAAAATTTTGATTCGGTTTCAATACCATAAAAAGTATTGTGATACTCGATACCACGTGAAAAAAAAGCCCCCAAAAAAAAGAAAGCGTGCATTACGCATTTTTTGGGAACATCTGGCCCATAATCGAACAGTCCTATCCTATATTTTGGGGGACAATGTGACAAAGAAAAAAAAATTTTTTAATAGCTTGGACTTTTCAGACGTGGTGATATGTAATATTTTATTTATTGTTTATATATTTTATAGAGAGTGGGTGATTTACACTTACTTTTTTTTTACCTCTTATTTAATAACTAATTCCCACCTCAGGGACTAGAACCTGGGATCTTTTAATCCCTTGTCCTAGTCACCCTAATAGGACAAGATCTATCAGGGAGAATAGGACCTCACACTTTCCCTGCTGCCCTGTGTATAGTACACAGGGCAGCAGGGAGATTACCATGGCAGACAGGGCTTCAGTAGTGTCTTGGCTGCCATGGTAACCGATCGGAGCCCCAGGATTACACTGCTGGGGCTCCGATCAGAAGCTGACACTTCACCAATGAGAGGAGGTGAGGGGACTCTGTGGCCACTGCCACCAATGATTTTAATACTGGGGGGTCAGCACAGAGGGGAGGGAGAGACTGCTTCCTTTTTCCCCTGTGCTGCTGTGAGCAGCACGATCCATATTCTCCGATACTGGGCTGTGCAGTAGCACAGCCTAGTATCGATAAAAAACAAATCCCGGTATTGTATCGATACCGCATCGAAAGTTTGATACCAGAAACAACCCTAGCGAAAAACGCATCAATGCGCATTTCATACACGCAATAAAAACTGAACGCAATCGCAAACAAAACTAACTTGAGAACTGCTTGCCGGAGCACTCTGCTGCAAGTGTGAAAGTAGCCTTAACCAAAACTTTTTTTTGCAAACGTCATATCCGATTTTAAATGACTAATCACCATGATTGCAAAACTGTCAGCGACCTTTCATTAGATAGGATCACTCACCACTGGAATGTGAAGCTTGCTGAGCGGTTTGCCATCTAGTAGATACGAGCCAGTATAGGTGACATATTCAGCGTAGCACTGCGGTGCTTGAGGAGTGATATAGCACAAGATTTTCCTCTTCTCTTCAATCTTCTTTCTAATTTGCAAATACTCAAAGTATGGGTTAGACCTGTCACTGTGATATGGCTCGATCTCGTCCAACTTGATAGCATCCACTATGGCAGCCAAAGTCTGCTGTATCATCTCTCGAGTTTGTTGACTGGTGTTGCTTATTATCTGCTGCTGGAGCTGGTTAGGTTTCTGCAGCTTTCTCTTCCGAGGGTGTTGTGTTTGTGGCTCTTCCTCCTCGCTGATTTTACTCTTGCCTCGGGTAGTTGTTGTGGTTACTACTGGATGCTCTTTCTCCGCAGGTGTAGAGTTTTGCTTATTCTGGTTGGCAAGCATCTGGGCCCGGTTACGGGTCATACGCAGCGGCATCTCTTCCACCTTACGCAGCGGCATCTCTTCCACCTTACGCAGCGGCATCTCTTCCACCTTACGCAGCGGCATCTCTTCCACCTTACGCAGCGGCATCTCTTCCACCTTACGCAGCGGCATCTCTTCCACCTTACGCAGCGGCATCTCTTCCACCTTACGCAGCGGCATCTCTTCCACCTTACGCAGCGGCATCTCTTCCACCTTACGCAGCGGCATCTCTTCCACCTTACGCAGCGGCATCTCTTCCACCTTACGCAGCGGCATCTCTTCCACCTTACGCAGCGGCATCTCTTCCACCTTACGCAGCGGCATCTCTTCCACCTTAGGTAGCGGCAACTCTTCCACCTTAGGTAGCGGCATCTCTTCCACCTTAGGTAGCGGCATCTCTTCCACCTTAGGTAGCGGCATCTCTTCCACCTTACGCAGCGGCATCTCTTCCACCTTACGCAGCGGCAACTCTTCCACCTTAGGTAGCGGCAACTCTTCCACCTTAGGTAGCGGCAACTCTTCCACCTTAGGTAGCGGCAACTCTTCCACCTTAGGTAGCGGCAACTCTTCCACCTTAGGTAGCGGCATCTCTTCCACCTTACGCAGCGGCATCTCTTCCACCTTACGCAGCGGCATCTCTTCCACCTTACGCAGCGGCATCTCTTCCACCTTACGCAGCGGCATCTCTTCCACCTTACGCAGCGGCATCTCTTCCACCTTACGCAGCGGCATCTCTTCCACCTTACGCAGCGGCATCTCTTCCACCTTACGCAGCGGCATCTCTTCCACCTTACGCAGCGGCATCTCTTCCACCTTACGCAGCGGCATCTCTTCCACCTTACGCAGCGGCATCTCTTCCACCTTACGCAGCGGCATCTCTTCCACCTTACGCAGCGGCATCTCTTCCACCTTACGCAGCGGCATCTCTTCCACCTTACGCAGCGGCATCTCTTCCACCTTACGCAGCGGCATCTCTTCCACCTTACGCAGCGGCATCTCCTCCACCTTACGCAGCGGCATCTCCTCCACCTTACGCAGCGGCAGCTCTTCCACCTTACGCAGCGGCAGCTCTTCCACCTTACGAAGCGGCAGCTCTTCCACCTTACGCAGCGGCAGCTCTTCCACCTTACGCAGCGGCAGCTCTTCCACCTTACGCAGCGGCAGCTCTTCCACCTTACGCAGCGGCAGCTCTTCCACCTTACGCAGCGGCAGCTCTTCCACCTTACGCAGCGGCAGCTCTTCCACCTTACGCAGCGGCAGCTCTTCCACCTTGAGTAGCGGCAGCTCTTCCACCTTGAGTAGAGGCAGCTCTTCCACCTTACGTAGAGGCAGCTCTTCCACCTTACGTAGAGGCAGCTCTTCCACCTTACGTAGAGGCAGCTCTTCCACCTTACGTAGAGGCAGCTCTTCCACCTTACGTAGAGGCAGCTCTTCCACCTTACGTAGAGGCAGCTCTTCCACCTTACGTAGAGGCAGCTCTTCCACCTTACGTAGAGGCAGCTCTTCCACCTTACGTAGAAGCAGCTCTTCCACCTTACGTAGAGGCAGCTCTTCCACCTTACGTAGAGGCAGCTCTTCCACTTTAGGCGGTTTAGGAACATCAGCAGTTTTTGGCACCTGTTCTGGAACATCTACAGTGGGGATGACCCGAGGGGCCTCTGGTTGCACAACAGAATCAACGTTTTCAACTGGTGTACTCTCATTCACCTTGGTATCAACAGCCTCAAGTTTCTTAGGCAAGATATGAACACACGATTCTGAAGAATTTAGGCTTGCCTGAACTTTTGCCTCAATTTGTTCCAGCTGTACGTATGGAAGAGGAAATGATGCCGGCTCAAAGACTTGCTTTGAGGGCTGGGATACTTTTGGAGCTTCCAGAGCAGGTTCTTCAATATGTTCGGCCTTCTCATCTAGTATCTGAAGTGGTGGTGGTATCTGAAGTGGTGGGTCATCTACTTCCATCATACAGTGTGATTCTTTAGGAGATGCTGGCTTTGGAAGATCTATTTCACCAGGTTGAATTTCCATAGTCTCGCCCTCGACAGGGTCATCAGAAGGACGGGCTGGGCTTACTGCACTGATGTTCAACTGTTCACAGGTTTCGCTGTCATTTTCATCTTTGACCGGAAGAGGGAGTTCTGGTAGTGAAAAGGGCCCAAATTCTAAGTCATCAACTACTGAAGAAAATGGATTAGACCATGGCTCGGTCTCCTCCTCTTGACTATTCGGGTGGATTTCGGGCTGTACGAACTTTTCGTTGACAGATGCCGTGTCTGCAAGAGGGTCTGTGTTAACCTGGGGCTCTGTTGACAGAGTTTGTGGTTCTTCTGGATGAGTTTTCAAGTTATCAAAAAAAGCAGGAAGAGGAGTAGGGGACATGTATGGTACCTGTTCTTCAGGTTGAGGTGTAACTCTCTCTACTTCTTCCTCCTCTTTCAATTGCTCAGCAGCTGCTTCGGGCAAGGGGTATGAGACCGGAGAAACTGGGTACGGAGAGTCAGGTGAAATAAAAGGAACCGGAGTAGGAAGAGTTTTCTCTAATGGGCAAAAATGTTTAGGCGACTCTGGGAATCTCTGAGGTGACTTTACAAGATCGGATCTCATCGACCAGCTTCCATGTTCCTCTGAATTATTTCCCATTAGACCCTGAGGCATAACAGGTTCAGAATTACTATTTGCTGGACTCACCCAACCTAGATTATGTTCAGAAATAGGGGAGTCAAGAGTATTTTCTTCAACTGAAGGAAGAAAGTCAGATTTTGGAGGTGGTGGGATGAAAGCAGGTTCAGGAGGTAGAAAGGTGGCTTCTGAATGTGAAGCGTGAAAATCTGACTCACGGGGCAAGTAAGCATTCTCAGAGGGTGGGAAACTGGATGCAGCATGGATGACATAATTTTGTTCTGATGGCATATAGGACGGATCTGGGGGCATAAAATCTGGCTCCTGGGGTATAAAGGCTGGCTGCTGAGGAATATATGCAGGTTCTTGGTGCAGATAATCTGCTTCTTGTGGTATGAACTCAGGTTCAGAAGTATAACTATTACTGTCAGGAATAAAATTTTCTGTTTCTAAAAAGGCAGAGTCCTGCCTCATGAAGTTGGACTCTGGTGGTGAAAAGCTTTGTTCTTGAGGAAGAATAGATTCTGTAGCTTGTTGCGCTTCTGCAGAATCACATTGTAAGCCAAGGTCTGGAGGAACAGCACTTTCCGTAGAAGGCTCTAGCAAGTCATCTCTTTCCGAAGGAGAGGATTTCGCTTGTACACCAGAGTAGACACGGTCAGGAGAAGGAGCAATGCTTGCAATGTCTCCAGGTGCAAAAGTAACATCAGGTGGGTAGCCTGGTGAGTAATAACCAGGAGACAAACAGGGGAATTTCTCTGTAGATACAAGAGGTTGAACTTTTTCTTCCATCATTATCTGCATGGGTGAACTGAAGCCAGATGATGCTGGAACACTCTGCTGCCTAAAGATTTTTATATCAGAAGCTGGAAACTCCTCTTCAGCAGCTCTTCTTACATCAACAGAGACTGAGCGGCTTCTGTTAATGGAGGAAGGTAATTTAGTTGGCGTTTGGTTTGGCGTTTCTGTGGATGAATACCGATCAAAGAAGGTAGGGGAGCATGCATTCATAGACATGGCAGACACAGGTAGAGTATGCTGGCTATCTGAACAGTCAAACATCAGCTCAGGATAGTCTTCGGTGCTACAGGAAGGTGTTCTAGGTGTCTGCATCACTTCTTCATAGCTTGGGCATGAGATTACAGATGTAGGAGTTGGGACACCAGTTGGCCGATTTTGATCTGGTCTCGGGGAAGCTGTCAGCACTTCCTTTATTTGGGGACCATTGAGCCAGTCTTTAGAATCATTCCCAATGACAGCTAGAGTTTTATTTTCAGGAACAGGTATAATCAAAGGGGCCAAATCTTTACTTTTCTTTTCTTTCTGAAGGGAGTCAGTCACAGATGTTTTCTTGGTACTCAGATCCAAACTACGCTTACGTAATTCTTCAGCTTTTTTCTCTTTCGACTTTGGATCTCCAGATCGATGTCTCATCTTTTCCATTTGCTTCATTCTTTCTTTATGCTTTTTGTGCCTCTCTTCTATTTCAAGATCTTTCTGGCTGAGCATCCTTTCAAAGCTGGTCATCATAAGGTCTCCGTCACCCAAAAGTTTTTCTCTTGGTTTGGTATCTTTCTTGTTGGCTTCTTTCATCAGTGTCATCTTCTCATTTCCATTAATGATTTTGACATTCTCAGCTTTGTCTTTCTCTGCGTTCTCTTTCGATCTATCTTTCAGCCTGTTTTCACTAAACTTCCCCAAGTCTTCTTTAGATTTATCTTTTGAGTTTACTTGGGAAGGTTCTTTATCTCGTGCATTTTTTAACTCATTACTGTGATGCTTAAAGAACGCCTCCAATTGTTTGTCTCTGTGCTTATCATCTTTACTTTTCTCACGGTGCTTGTCTTTCTTTTTCTTCTCTTTTAAAGCTGGTGTGTTCACGCTGTAAACTTTGTCCTTCTCAGTCTTCTTTATAAGATCTCTTTCAGAATCATGCTTCTCTTTTTCTGAAGTAAACATGTAATCCGCACTTCTGTCCAATTCCTCTTCAGTCTCGGTCTTAACACTAAATACTGGAAAAGAGTCTGCATCTCCTGATGATACCTCTTTCTCATACTGCATAGATTCGCGCCTGCTGTAAGTGTCCTTGGTATCGTCCGTTTTCTCAGATTTTTTATCGGACTTGTCTTTCCGTACCTTATCTTTCTCATGGCTTTTCTTTGAGGATGATGAGGAATGTCTATTTCTCTCCTTGTCTTTTAGCTTCTCAGCTAAGCAAGGCACAGGCACCGAATCCTTATATTTTTCCTCCACCGTGTCCAAGTTGGTTAATCCAGAAGTCTCAAACATGTTACTTGGATCATGGCCCCTATCTGTAAAACTGTCTGAAGAAATTTCACTAATCTTATCATTCGAGTCATCCTTATAGTCATTGAGAGCTTCTTCCTCCAATTTCTCCAGCAGACTTTTTTCAGATTCACCTTTTGAGAACTTCCTCTCCTTAAAATGATCAGACTTCTCTTTGTGTTTAGTTTTGACTTTCTCTTCTGTCAGATGCTTTTTGTCCTTTTTGTCAGTTGGCGGTTTTATCTTACAATTCTTGTCTTGGTTGCTATCTAGGGACACCCTATCCTTGCGGTATTTGTCAAGAGAATCCTTGTCCTTTTTGTCTTTGTGTTTTTCTGTGTTCTTTTCTTTTTTTTCCTTTCCAGATTCCCCTTGACTCTTTTCCTTTTTCCGATCCTTCTGTTCTCTGTCTTTCTGTTTTTCCCCAGAATGCTGCTTTTCACTGGAATATTTTCTGTGTTTTTCAGACTGAGATGCATCTTTGTCTTGTATGGCGGTCTCCCTCTCATAACTGTCCATTCTGTGCAAGTCATTATAGGCTTCAGTAATTTTGAACCCGGGAACAAACCTTTGCTCTTCCTCTTCACTTTCATCGGTAAAAATGTCAGAGATGCTATACCAGTTTTTCCCCCTTGCTTTCTTTTCATCTTTCTTGTCACTAGTGTCTTTTTCTAATGCAGAGGTTCTCTCTTTTTTCTCGGCTTTCTGTTCGGAGAAGGCTTTTCTGTCTTTGTGTTTTTCTTTTGAATCTTTCTTATCTCTAGACCCTTTATCAGCTTCCTTCTCTTTCTGACTTTTCTCGGTGGATTTTTCAGACTTCTCTCGCTCAGCATCTTTAGATTTTTCTCGATGCTTTTCAGATTTTGGTTTCTCCTTTTTTTCAGAAGCTTCTCGCTTCTCTTTACCAGAATGATGCCGCTCTCGTGCCTCAGAATTTTTGGGAAAAGACTCTTGCTCCGACTTCTCTTTAAAGAAGTTCTCTGAACCATAGTCATTCAGTTCTTCTTTGAACGACTCTTCTTGTTTTACTTTGGAATCTCTTCGATCTTTGTTTATCAAAGAATCTCTTCTTACAGAATCTCCATCTTTCTCCTTCCGGATTTTTGAGCACTCTAGAGAATCCCTCCGTTTCTTCTCTTTCTCTACTGTATAGGATGGGGTGCCTTTGTGCGACTCTGTTTGGTCTTTCTTTTTGTCAGAAACTCTGTCTGAAGAGTCTCGATCCTTTCTTTTAAGGGCCACCTCCTTCTCTGGTTTATCTCCATAGTCTCTCTTGTCTTTGCTTTTTGAATCTTTTTCCTTGACTTCTTCCTTAACAGATTCTACTACAAGCTTTGGGATTGTATCATTTTTGATCTCCCTAAAATCTGCAAAGGAAGAGTCCCAACTGTCTTCTCCCTTAAAACCATAAGAAGAATCTGAAGACATTTCAGACATCCATAATCCTTGGTCATCTGAAGTACTGTACTTTGCTTCCTCATTGTCTAAAAAATTACTTTTGTTGTTAAACTCTTCAAAAGGTGTTTCATCCTTGTGAGACTTATCCTTCTTTACTTTCTCCTTCTCGTTTTTAGAAGGTTTCTCCTCTTTAACTTCAGCCTTCTTTTCAGATTTTGAGGTCTTATCTTTTACTTTCTTCTTCTTTTCCTCTTTGTGTGTTTTAGGTTTGTCTTCTTTGGGAGATTTCTCCTTAACCGTTTTTTCTCGATCCAGTTTACCAGACCGGTCTCTGTCCTCTTTGAAGTTTTTACTGTCTTTAGCCTCTTTTGTCTTTTTCGATGACTTCTCCTCTTTGGCAACTTTGCCTCCCTCGTCTCTAAATGACCAGTCCTTTTCCTCTGCCTTAAACTTGGGGATGGATTTTTCTTCTTTCCTGAGGTGATCATGATCATGTTTTAATACTTTTAGTTTTTCTGGAACATCAACCTCTAGATTTAAAGACTTTTCCGATTTTTGATCGTAGTCAAACGAAAAGCTTTTAAGAATCTTTACATCCTGACTGGCCTGATTTTGAACCTTTTCTTTAGTTTTGTGTTTATGTTTTGTTTTATGTTTTTTCACTACTTTACCTTCTTTGTCTAATTTTGGAATCGCACCTTCAACATGAAGATGGAAAGAGTTCTTTTCATATATACTATTATGAGTGTTCGTTTTATTTTTGTGCTCGTGTTTCTTTTTAATCTGTTTCAAAGACTCCAAACTAGAATCTTCGGATGAGTAATCGTAATCACTAGTTAACCGTGTCCGTGTGGAATCTGACAGCGAGCTAACATCTGACCAGGTTGGAGAAGATACAGTTTTCCAATTGTCTGTCCTCCAATGCTTGGAGTGCTGGTCTGGGATATTAGCATTGTGCTTCTGTGATGTTAAACTCCCTTGAGAAGATGCAGAAGATGCTGATAAAGAGCTAAACAAAGAAGTCTCCTTCAAAGCTAAGGCAGAGTCTTTCACGCTGCTTGAATTATCTAAGGAAAGCATATCATTCTCTACATCGCTCTCCAAGTTTTCGCTTTCGCTCTCAGAACAAAAAATGTTATTTTTCTTTCCAAACTTAACTTCTTTATTTTTTGCGTCTTTCTTCCGCTTCTTTTTCACTTTACCCTTTTCTTTATGCTTGGCCACAGGTTGCTCCCTGGTTTTATTGCTCGGCAGAACGGTGTGAGCGGACAACCGGAGCTTTTCAGTAGCCCCTGTAGAGACAGAATTTTCCTCCTCATCTGATGTATCAGACAAGATACGGCGAGCAGCTTTCTTTGGTGCAGTCATATTTTTAGAATAAGCTTTTACTTCCATTTTAGGAATAGCAATAACGCTGTTCGCCTTAGTCTCTTTACGGAATTCTTTTTTCAACAGATGCTTGTCGTCGACTGGAGGAACGCGGTCTTGCTCGTCATCTTCATCAAACTCGTACTCATCCTTCACTGGCGTGCTTTTGGTCTGCTCCTGGCGTTTGCCCTTGTGTTTAGAGCCCTTTTCAAACTCTGAGTCTGTGTTATTGCCATCTACTGAGCTGGAAGGTGCAAACGAAGGAGCATCCTCCTCTTCTGAGCTTTCTGCATTAAAAAGGAAAGAAAAAAGAAATCTATAAATACACAGGAGTAAGTATAAAAAGTGGTTTGCTAATAAAGACTTTTTACAGTAAAATTTGTCACCCATATTAAGGGCAGAGATACCATAGTACAAACAATACTACAATACCTGGATAAAAAAACATTTAAAAGGAAATGTGCCCTAAGGAAACTGACTAAATTGTTTTAATTTTTTTTATTTTGGTGATTTGTGTTTTAATTCTCCATGTCACTAACTACATTAAAAGGTCATGCAGATAACTGTTCAGGTAACTTAGCAGCTATAGAAATATCACAGGCAAACTTTACTGACAGATGTCACCTCTGCATATATAAGAGAGGATCCTCTATTCACAATAGGTGACTGTCAGAGCTCATCTATTCTTTCCTTGTACAATGCCCCCTGCACAGGTCACAGAGCATGCCCAGAAAACTCTCCCATAGAAGTCACTGAGGTCCAGCTCCTGACCATTGCGTCTACGGCCCATGGGGCTGCTCTCAAACATGACGTCTTGACATTTTAGGCCTATTTGGCCATGGCTAAAACTGCTTGATTTAAGGATTTTTTTAAAATATTGATAGACATAGTAAATTAAAAAAATAAATAAAAATACATTTAACGAACACTTGATTTAACCCATGAAAAGTGTCATCAGTATCTGATCAGCAGGGACACGAAATACAGGATCCCGCTCATCAGCTGTTTAAAGAGGACCTTTCACCAGAATTAAACTTCTAAAGTAACTATACAGGCATGTAGAGCGGCACCCAGGGACCCCCCTGCACTTACTGTTATACCTGGGCGCCGCTCCGTTCTCCCGTTATAGCCTCCGGTATCTTTACATTTAGGCTCCACCCAGGGGAACCTGCTGGCGCCTCCTTCTCCCATGCTGCAGCGCTGGCCAATCACAGCGCTCAGCTCATAGCCCGAGAGGCTTTTTTCTCTCTCAGGCTATGAGCTGAGCGCTGTGATTGGCCAGCGCTACAGCATGGGAGAATGAGCCGACGGCAGGTTCCCCTGGGTGGAGCCTAACTGTAAAGATACCGGAGGCAATTACGGGAGAACGGAGCGGCGCCCAGGTATAACAGTAAGTGCAGGGGGGTCCCTGGGCGCCGCTCTACATGCCTGTATAGTTACTTTAGAAGTTTAATTCTGGTGAAAGGTCCTCTTTAAAGAGAGACTGACGCTACTGCCTCCTCAAAGCTCATAAATAGAGATGAGCAAATTTCCACTCATGAAATTCGCTAACACTTAGTTTGGTGGTAAACGGTGAATTAAACTATGGATTCCGTTACCACGGACCATAACGCAATTCTATGATGTAATGCCTTTAGAGGCATTGCGTCAGAATAGAAGTCTATGGCCTGCATAACGGAAACGGGACGGGTGAGTTTTGCAGCCCATAGACTTCTATAACGAAATAAATAACGGAATGCCTCTAAAGGCATTACATCATAGAATTGCGTTATGGTCCGTGGTAACGGAATCCATAATGCAAATCACCTTTTACCACCAAACGAAGTGTGAACGAACTTCTAAATATGGAATTCGCTCATCTCTACTCATAAGGCACAGGTCATACAACGTATAGCGTCTGTCATCAGTTTTGCCGCTCAGCTCCAGTTTTGCCACGAGACCCATGAAGGCGATGTCACTGGCCGAGGATAATCTGTGAGAAACAGCTGATGCGTAGGGGTCCCGGGAGACAGACCCCCACGATCAGATACTGATGACCCAAAATTTTTTAAAAGGAATGATTGTTCATTTTTGACCTACTTTTTTTAGCGGGAAAAATTGTACTCTCTCATGGCAAGATGGGGTAAAAAACAAAAAACAAGATGCAATTTCACAACAGCTTTATGGGTCTTGTTTGAAAGGCTCTCTCTATACAGTAAAACTTCATTTTCTGGATAAGTATGATTACAGGGAAAACACGTTCATTTCGTTTTGTTTGTGTTTTAATACTTAAGTAAACTTTAAAAAAGGTTTTTTTTTTCTTTGCATTGCCATATATTCTGACCCCCATTGTCCTATTTTTGTGCGTTTTGAGGACAAGGATAGGCATTGTTACAATGGATCCACACCAAAAAAAAAAAAAAAAACCACACGCAATACAGATGCCAATACAAAGTAATCCGTATTTCTTTAGTAGTTCAGTGTTTTGCGTACCGCAGAAAACATACGGTCGTGTGAGTGTAGCCTAATACCGTAGAAACCTGGCAGCTATGATGCCCACTCAGCTTCTAAGGCGGCGCTATGTTTGAAACCCAGACGCTGTTCATCTACGGCAGTCATCCTAAAGCGGTTAAACAAGTCATTTTCTGATGACTCATACCATTTCTAAAAAAATACTACAATTTCCACTTACCAGTTGAGCTTTCCTCGCTGGAGGTGTAGGTACCCTTTCCAAGAAGGAGATTAACCATTGTTGGAGAATTAGCGACTTTTAAAGGGGTCTCTCCCTTTCGGTTACTTTGATGAGGATTGCCTCCATACCGCAACAGCAGTTTTACAACCTGAAGACATAAAACAAATGATAGCAAAAATTTATTTCAGATCCTGCCATCAGATAAAGCACGTGTCTGCAGTGAACTGAGAAAGCTATATAACGTAGATGAACAAACAGGAAATGACACCTGGAGATCCAGGGGCTACCCCTTGAAAATACACTTTGATTACTTGAAGGCTATAGCCATCTTTAAGGCTTTTTTTGTAATTGAAATGCATGGCTTTCTGCAGTCTTATTTCTCAGCATAGCCCAGCCAGATCTGTTAGACTTGGCTGCCGGAAGGCTCAGTCTCCAGCCCCCATCTCTACGCACTTGAACAATCTTCTAAGCTGATCTATAACCACAAATCTGATTTAGTCACAAATCCACTTAGAACGTCGCTCAGAATTGGGGCGAGAGATGCTAGAAACAGAGCTGACAGATGAAATCTGTTGACAGATTTCACTGCGATTGGCATTCTGCAGATTGCTTTGCTCTGTGAAATACACAGGGTGCCTTAAAAACGCAGAAAACATTTTAGTAAAACCATGTTACAAAGACAATTTTTGGATAAAAAACAAAACAAAAAAAAACACCTGCATTTCAGGAAAAAAAAAAAAAACTCCAGAAAGGTTCTTATAGGCGTTAATACTAATAAAAGGCACTTGCCTTGAAGTGACCGTTATTGGACGCATCATGCAGGGGGGTGTCATCATCCAACCCTTTGGTGTTGACCTCGGCTCCGGCAGCGAGCAGCTGTTTTCCCACATCGTAGTACCCTCTGTTACATGCCTCATGCAAGGCAGTCCATCCTGCAAACGATAACAGGGTTGAGCACTGCAGTCACTAGCTTGATGCACAGAAAACAGACAAGGTAAAGCAGCATACCATTCTTAATAAAGCCCAAGGTATTCATATGACAGCAATGGAAACACATGATCTACATTGAAAAGGGTTTTCTGACACACTACTACTGTGTATCTAACCAGTGGGGGTCTGACACCCAGCGATCAGCAATTTTAAAAAGCCACGGCGTCTGTGCTTGGTATCGCAGCTGAGCCCCATTCACTTCAATGGGGCTGAGCTCTGCCTAGGTCATGTGAACAACGACCGTGAAGTTACAAGGCCTAGACTAAGCTGAGAGAAAGCCGCAGCGGCTGATCGGCAGGGGTCCCGGGTGTCAGACACTGATGACCCATCATCTTGCTCACGATCAGCAAACTTCTCACCTACGGACAAGTTCCAATCTTGGTAAAAAAAAAACTGTAGTTAGAGGCAAATTATGAATACAAAGCCTCAACACTAAAGAGCACTACGCCTTTCACTGATGTGCGGCACTACATAGCTCATTAATAAAAGGCTTTGATCGCTGCAAGGACCAAATAGTTCTGTGCTCCACAACCCTCCAAACTGTGCAAGAGGCGACATTGACGCAATGCATTCAAATATGATCATTAAGGGTTACCTGCAAAGTCTTTAACATTGACATCTGCTCCCTCATTTATGAGCTCTTTGATACGCCGTGCATCTCCTCTTATGGCCGCCCGATGTAAACGGGTCTCCCCCCGCTCATTTCGCTTGTTCACTTTGTCTTTGGTTTTGGAGGCGGAGTTAGGAGTCCCCTTCTGACCGACTGTAGATTGAGAAGGATGCTTTGGTGTTGTGTCAACTAAAACAGGGGAAAACACAAAACTTTGGTTAATGTTATGAACACGAGAGGGTTAATGATGGTCAGCTAAAAGATCTCACATCATAGGTTAACTGGAAAGGTTCTTCCCAGTACAGCAAGTAATATGTCCTTAGTGTATACCATCACTATTTGGAGACACAGTGATCACCAGAATGAAGGGACTGCAGTAATAGATAAGAAAAGCAGAAGATTGTTTTTGTTTTGTTTCTCTCCCTGCTTGGCAATTCACACAAAAAGCTGAAGGGAGTATATCTCCTTTGTCCTACGGAGCGTTTTGAGTCCATAGCTATTAAGGTCTATAGACTTCCAGGTATTTAGAAGTAATCGGAACCACTTTCCTGAAGTGACTTGCAATCTCTAAGGCGGCCACAAGAGGGAGCACTTGCTTCAATATAAAACTCTACATGGAGCTTTCTAGGGTCTTTTCTGGTGCATTAAGACAAAGTGAACAGAAATTCTGAGATTACAAAATGTATAATCAAAAAGTGTCACAAGTTCCAACCGACATTTCTTACAAATAAATGCAAGACAAGGTGTCCCATAAATCTGTTACAGTGAATCCAAAGCAAAGCTTTTTAGAAAGCAGATACAAGACACCGTCCACAGACCACTCATGCTCTGCGGATGGTGTCCGGCTTCCACCAATACGCCTGCCTCCTTGGGCATTGCAATCACCCATTACCTGGGCTGTTAGCAGACTCTTCTGCTGTCATCTGCATAAGCAAAGCCACCTGCTGCCGCTCTGATAACGGGTATCCAGCCCGAATTCCAGATATTCCAATCCCAAAAGGTAAACCAGACTTCCGGTTGGCAGGCTCTTTCTTAATTCTTTTCTTTTCCGGACCCTGCTTTTCTGTTGGGAAAAAAAAGATAATCAATGACAAAAGGATATAAAACTGGGTGGGCGTCAGATAATCAACAGATTACAAGGAGCTTCAGGAAATGTTAAATCTGCATAAAATCACGAGACCCTATAATCAGCCGTTAATACGGACGAGCCATTGTCAGGATAGGTCATCAGTATCTGATTGGTGGGAGTCTGACACCTGGGACCCCCGCCAACCAGCTGTTTGAAGAGGCGGCGGCACCTCACGTAGTCGCCGCTTCCTCTTCACTAGGGTTTATGCCCACGCGCGTACTTGCTAAGTGCCAATGCTGCGGACCGCAAATTCCTGTCCACAATGCACTGGCCATGTGCACTGCGCTTGCAGACCCATTGACTTAAATGGTCCGCGATCTGCAACATATGGACAAAAATAGAACATGTTCTATCTTTCTGAGGTGCAGGGGGACAGATCAGAAGCCCACGGGAGCGTTTGGTAGTGCTTTCGTGGGCTTCTTTTCAAGTCAATTGGTCTGCATCCGTGACATGAAGTGCACATGGCCAGTGCCCATACAGAGGACTGGCCATTTACGGTCCGTAATATGGGCACTGAGCCACTACGCTCGTGGGCATGAGCCCTTACACTGCACCTAGTCTTGGAAGTGCAGTGTAATACAAGCACTCGCTCCATTCAAGTGACGACGACGCTCCACAGGAGACGTAGTGTAATGATCAGGAATAAAGCCCCCCTCTTCCAACAGCTGGTTGGGTGGGGGTGCCAGGTGTCGGACCCCCGCCGATAGATAATTTTATATCAAATATGCTTTATGCAAATGTATTCAGAGGGGGGACCCATGTCCTTCTCTAGAATAAGGGTTCCACTAACTCACCCCGTTAGAGAGGGAGAGGGGTGGCCAGATAAAACTGCCAGGCTCACTGTGCTACTCACTTTCCAGAACTCCCATAGAAATGAATGGGAGATGGGGTAAGCAGGCAAGATGACGAGGCCTGGCACTGCCCGACCGCCCTGCAGTGTTGTATTCACACTTTGCAGTTGTTTCCTTCCTGCAGCGATTTCCACAGATATTTGGGGGGGGGGGGTAACCTGTGACATGACTGCAATGTGTGAATACGTCCTTAGCCCATAGTGAAAACCACCCTGTAATCACTATTATTCCTGCAGCTTTAAAGCGTTTCCTGATGACTGACTCACTGGTATGAAAATACACAGAACATGAGAACCCTGAGAAGACGACGCCTTAACCCTTCAGAGACATCGGTGTCCTTCACAGACTCAGAAACGAAAACAAACCAATGACATCCAGGGACAAATGCGGCAACTGCCTGATTCCAACACGTGCCAATATCGAGCTCTAATCCCGAGCTACGGTCTGGAATACATCAGGATTTTACTGATAAAAAGATTATGTTCAAGTCATAAAACGAAACCCTTCAGGTGCACAGGACCATCTATGGCTCATGTGCAAAAGGCCTCAGACCATCGCATAAGGGTCGAGAGGGCGGGCACCGATCAAGAATGGGGGCGTTCATTCCCACTCAGCATGCGGCAACGATCGGCAATGTACGGCTCATCATCCTCATAAACCTTACCTGTTCACATGGGAAGACGCGTTGCTCGCCTGTAGGGTTATCTGTGGCACCTTCACATGGATTAGGCTGAGGCCGTATCTAGGCCACACCATGGGTTGTGTGTCAAAGGATCGCTATGGAGGCACAGAAATGAAAGGGGTCGCAATACCTCTTGCAAGTTGCCACGATAGAGAGGCAGAGTCGCAGACATGGCAGCTTGTCAGTTGACCTGCGACCCCATTCAGTTCTGCGGCGGTATCGCTAAACAGCGCAGTACAAAGTCACGGCCAAGCTCGGCACATAGCCCCATAGAAGTGAATAGAAAGGGGATGCAAAGCGCAGTACAAAGTCATAGCCCCAGCTTTACAAGCATCTGTATGAAGACTCATTTTCAATTGCCCTGATCCTCAGCTCAAGTAAAACGGCCCCAAGGCTGGCCATACACATGAGTAAGCTGTAGGCCGGACTCTCCAGACCCCACCATACACATGAGTAAGCTGTAGGCCGGACTCTCCAGACCCCACCATACACATGAGTAAGCTGTAGGCCCGTCTCCAGACCCCTCCATACACATGAGTAAGCTGTAGGCCCGTCTCCAGACCCCTCCATACACATGAGTAAGCTGTAGGCCCGTCTCCAGACCCCTCCATACACATTAGTAAGCTGTAGGCCCGTCTCCAGACCCCTCCATACACATGAGTAAGCTGTAGGCCCGTCTCCAGACCCCTCCATACACATTAGTAAGCTGTAGGCCCGTCTCCAGACCCCTCCATACACATGAGTAAGCTGTAGGTCGGTCTCTCCAGACCCCTCCATACACATGAGTAAGCTGTAGGCCGGTCTCTCCAGACCCCACCATACACATTAGTAAGCTGTAGGCCGGTCTCTCCAGACCCCTCCATACACATGAGTAAGCTGTAGGCCGGTCTCTCCAGACCCCACCATACACATGAGTAAGCTGTAGGCCGGTCTCTCCAGACCCCTCCATACACATGAGTAAGCTGTAGGCCGGTCTCTCCAGACCCCTCCATACACATGAGTAAGCTGTAGGTCGGTCTCTCCAGACCCCTCCATACACATGAGTAAGCTGTAGGCCAGTCTCTCCAGACCCCACCATACACATTAGTAAGCTGTAGGCCGGTCTCTCCAGACCCCTCCATACACATGAGTAAGCTGTAGGCCGGTCTCTCCAGACCCCACCATACACATGAGTAAGCTGTAGGCCGGTCTCTCCAGACCCCTCCATACACATGAGTAAGCTGTAGGCCGGTCTCTCCAGACCCCTCCATACACATGAGTAAGCTGTAGGCCGGTCTCTCCAGACCCCTCCATACACATTAGTAAGCTGTAGGCCGGTCTCTCCAGACCCCTCCATACACATTAGTAAGCTGTAGGCCGGTCTCTCCAGACCCCTCCATACACATGAGTAAGCTGTAGGCCCGTCTCCAGACCCCTCCATACACATGAGTAAGCTGTAGGCCGGTCTCTCCAGACCCCTCCATACACATTAGTAAGCTGTAGGTCGGTCTCTCCAGACCCCTCCATACACATGAGTAAGCTGTAGGCCGGTCTCTCCAGACCCCTCCATACACATGAGTAAGCTGTAGGCCGGTCTCTCCAGACCCCTCCATACACATGAGTAAGCTGTAGGCCGGTCTCTCCAGACCCCACCATACACATTAGTAAGCTGTAGGCCGGTCTCTCCAGACCCCTCCATACACATGAGTAAGCTGTAGGCCGGTCTCTCCAGACCCCACCATACACATGAGTAAGCTGTAGGCCAGTCTCTCCAGACCCCTCCATACACATTAGTAAGCTGTAGGCCAGTCTCTCCAGACCCCTCCATACACATTAGTAAGCTGTAGGCCGGTCTCTCCAGACCCCTCCATACACATGAGTAAGCTGTAGGCCCGTCTCCAGACCCCTCCATACACATGAGTAAGCTGTAGGCCGGTCTCTCCAGACCCCTCCATACACATTAGTAAGCTGTAGGTCGGTCTCTCCAGACCCCTCCATACACATGAGTAAGCTGTAGGCCGGTCTCTCCAGACCCCTCCATACACATGAGTAAGCTGTAGGCCGGTCTCTCCAGACCCCTCCATACACATGAGTAAGCTGTAGGCCGGTCTCTCCAGACCCCACCATACACATTAGTAAGCTGTAGGCCGGTCTCTCCAGACCCCTCCATACACATGAGTAAGCTGTAGGCCGGTCTCTCCAGACCCCACCATACACATGAGTAAGCTGTAGGCCAGTCTCTCCAGACCCCTCCATACACATTAGTAAGCTGTAGGCCGGTCTCTCCAGACAAAATGTGAAAGATGATACAAGATGGATCCCTCTGTCCGCACGACAAGCGGAGAGACTGATCTGTTCTCGCAATGCATTTGTGAGACGGATTCGCATCCGGATGCATCTCACAAATGCTTTCAGTCACATCCGGATCGGCGGATCCGGCAGGCAGTTCCGACGACGGAACAGCCCGCCGGATCACACTGCCACAAGTGTGAAAGTAGCCTGAGAAGATCACAATGTTGCGCAACAAATAAGGCTACTTTCACACTTGCGCTTGATCGGATCCGTTCTGAACGGATCTGATCATAATGCAGACGGAGGCTCCGTTCAGTACGGATCCGTCTGCATTAATAACGTAGAAAATTTTCTAAGTGCGCAAGTAGCCTGAGCGGATCCGTTCAGACTTTCAATGTAAAGTCAATGGGGGACGGATCCGCTTGAAGATTGAGCCATATGGTGACATCTTCAAGCGGATCCGTTCCCATTGACTTACATTGTAAGTCTGAACGGATCCGCACGCCTCCGCACGGCCAGGCGGAGAGCTGAACGCTGCAAGCAGCGTTCAGTTGTCCGCCTGTCCGTGCGGAGGCGAGCGGAGCGGAGGCTGAACGCCGCCAGACTGATGCAGTCTGAGCGGATCCGCTCCATTCAGACTGCATCAGGGCTGGACGGAGGCGTTCGTGTCCGCTCGTGAGCCCCCTTCAAACGGAGCTCACGAACGGACCTATGAACGCTAGTGTGAAAGTAGCCTCAGATTGTTTACTGGGAAGGGACAGTCGGCACAAATCCTAACTTGAGGTTTTACTGCGAGACGTTAACTATTATTACTTGTGATTGGCATTTGTAATCTTAAAGCGGTTGTCAGAGCTAACAAAAGGATAAAAAGGCATGACAACGTATAACTAAATAAATAAATATATCCCTTTTATATTGCATGCCACAGTGCAGCCCTACACTGCGCTACGCACAAATACATCATGGCGGCAGCTGCATACAACTTCACAGACCACGGCTGCGCTTAACCTATATTTTATACCCAATGGTACTAAAAGCACAAGTTATTCTTCAGCAATGGAGACAGTACAGGCCCTGTACACAGCGAGATCAATGGCAAGCAATACCCCCCCCCCTACCTGGTCACAGTTCAGTTTTGCTCCCCTGGCACTTTTAGTGGGACGGGGGGGACGGGAGCCACCGACTGAGCCATTAAGGATCTGCCATAGTTTGCAGCCAAGTCTACACATTCTCTGTACCAGATTTTTTATTTTTATTTTAAAAGCCAGGCAAATGACATCTCTCTCCTTCCCCATGGTCTGCAGCATTTATAGATCTGAAGGGCCCACCATTGCTGGACAGCATCAGTCGCTGTTTTATCACTGAAGCGCTGGGTCTCTAAAAGCAATCAAAGCCGCTCCTGGAAGACGCAGGCCGGCCGCACTGGCTTTGTGTTATATCCCAATGGACATTGTGAAGCACATTAATGTTATTAACCTCGCCGTAACAGAAGTGCCTTAAAGGAGAACTACCAGGGGTACAACACTCAGGCCTCAGGCACACGGACCGTTCATCTCTGTAGGGCCATGCACAGCGCTTTCTCCCTTCCTATTCTTGTCCGTATTGCAGAGGAGAAAAGCCCTGTCTGCCCCCTCAGCCACATCATAGGGGGACCACAGACCTAACTGAGGGAGCTCGATGATATTTAAGTCGACTGATGCTCGTTCCTCTCACAGGGCACCATGTAAAGTGATCATTAATACGATCGTCAATTTGGATATGGTCAGGAGCACAAATCTCTTCAGATGGGGCGATGTGCTGCAGACAGAGGACCGGGTTAGGTGCCGCATTAAAAATTATTTATTGCTCAAAGTTTGAAAAAAAAACCTTCATTAAAACTCTGATAATTTTGTGTACACGGCTCCTATACAGAGCCATGCACCGCCATGGCAACGCTGCAGGCAAACCCTGCACAGTCTGATCCGGCACCACAGGATCCGACTACACGGAGTTCGCAGTCTGTTATGGTAATGCACGGATTTGTACTGCGACTGTGGACAGAACGGTAGGAAATGGCTAAAGGTGCTGAGACGGGGGATCCCCAAGTCTTCTGTCTACGGTCCACAGCGCTCCATCATTTCTACAGGAGGGAAGGGAGCAATCAACCCTCATGCACACCATCGCTCCAAATCAAACAGGGGGTCCTCGTGTGCCCCCTGCAGTCAGATCCCCCCGCAACCTGACACTTCTCACCGTTCCTGTGGACAGATGATACAGACTTAATGGTATAAAACGCATCAAAAGCAAATGAAACATTTTGCATTACCAGGATTGTGGGGACAAAAAAATAAAAAGAAAAATTGTTTGCAAAGGTGGACACAGTTTTTAGGCATCAGGCATTTATTTTATTTTTTTGCAGATAGCCCCTGGCCCATTAATTTCTATGGGAACACACATCTGCATTCCCCCCCCCATAAGCCTGGTTTCTGCAGTGCTGACCCCAATCAAGTGAACTGCACGGATCTGCAATATTCTGCCCCTCTGTTACGGTACATGGGCCGATGAAAAGAATAAAGAGAAGTGTACTGGGCGCAGCAGATCGCGGTGCTCGTGTACCAGGAGGGCAGACATGGAAGGAACACCATGTCGCTGAACAAACACTTTTTACGAGTGCGGATTTAATAGGTCTTTATCGTAAGGGAGCAGACAAAGGAGAAAACACTCCCCATCTGTCAACTTCCAGGAACTTATCAATGGTAACCCTGTCCCTCGCTGGTATCTGCCAGCTGTCCACAACAGCCGCACTACCAAGGGCTTCCATTCTTATTCTGCAGAGGGTGGCAGGAAAAACTCCATCACAGAAACCTTTCAATGTTAGCCTATGAATATGGCTGCCCCACAGCTTCTTACAGTCACAGTGAAATGTAACCCCATATGCCAGCGGTTGGAGGGGGTTATCCAGGAAATATTGATGACGTAGCCTCAAAATAGGTCATCCATATCACATTGGCGGGGGGGTCCGAGTCCTGGCACCCCCACCGATCAGCTGTTTTGGAAAACTGTGGAGCGCGCCAGAGCTCTGGTGACCACGGCAGCCCCCCGGTGCCACACATTGTACTGGGGCAGTGCTTGGTATTGCAGCTCAGCCCCATTCACTTAGAGGACCTTTCACCAGTTACAATATCAATACCTTGCACTGTAGGGCACGTTTACTAGATGGGATATGCCCTGCATGCCAATCAGGGTGGAGATGGCAGCTTTTATAAAAAATGTGCAGGTGGCCTAACAAAAAAATAAAAATAAAAATGAATCACAAGGGATTATTCTGGGCTGTAAAAAATAAAAATAAAAAAAATTGCCAGTCCCAAATTAATGAGTGTAAGGACCCTTATGGTTATGTTCACATTAAAATGGCATTGAAAACCCACGGTGGCATTTTCAATGAGGCTGCGGTTTTTACAGTCTAAACAAATTTAACGTTTCACTTCTAAAAACTGCAACCAGAAACGCGTTCTTTCCCACGTGGCTTTAATCTGCACCTCAATCGCGGTGTGTGAACATACCATAAGGGAATCGCGCACATACAAAAAAAATAACCAACACCTTGCATTCTGCATATTCTATACATGTTATGTGAGGTATGGGACGAATACTTCAACCACCAGATCGCTCCTGTAACCGGATGTGCAAGGGGCCCCTGAAACTCTGAACATGTGAACGAGGGCACTGAATCGAGCAGGACGCCATCACGTAGCACTGCGCTGGCACAATGGCCCGCTCTATGGCTGTACAGTCATACACAGTGACCCATTAGACAGGACTACCCTGACACAACCTTGTCCTCGGAGAGTTACTCCTGCTGGTTTATCGACTAGTCTCGGCGCCTCCGATTTACAGACAAATCCAGACTGTGCTGCGAGGAGGGAGATTGTGCTGCGTGTTATGTAACCTGCGGAGCAATCTCCAGCTCTGCTAATCACAACGCTGGATGGGGAAGTGAAAGGAGGAAGGAGCGAGGCCAGATGATGCAACATAAACAGGATGACCATATTACTCTCCGCTCCAGCAACGCTTTCACTTCAAAGGTTTCTCAATTTCTAGGTCGAAAACAAACAGAAGTGATAAAAGACGAAGCTGCTGATCCAGAAATAGAGCGAAAATCTTCACTGCAACAAACTAAATCCCTGAAGTGGGGGAGCCACTCAGATACTGATCACCTATCCTGACACCCGGGACCCCCATCGATCAGATGCTATTCACCTATCCTGGCACTCGGGACCCCCGTCGATCAGATACTAATCACATGTAAACTTGCAGGATGACAGGCTGAACTGGATGGACAAATGTCTTTTTTTGGCCTTATCTACTATGTTACTATGTTACCTCCCCTGACACCCGGGACCTCCGTCGATCAGATACTGATCACCTCCCCTGACACCCGGGACCTCCGTCGATCAGATACTGATCACCTCCCCTGACACCCGGGACCTCCGTCGATCAGATACTGATCACCTCCCCTGACACCCGGGACCTCCGTCGATCAGATACTGATCACCTCCCCTGACACCCGGGACCTCCGTCGATCAGATACTGATCACCTCCCCTGACACCCGGGACCTCCGTCGATCAGATACTGATCACCTCCCCTGACACCCGGGACCTCCGTCGATCAGATACTGATCACCTCCCCTGACACCCGGGACCTCCGTCGATCAGATACTGATCACCTCCCCTGACACCCGGGACCTCCGTCGATCAGATACTGATCACCTCTCCTGATACCCGGGACCCCCATCGATCAGATACTGATCACCTCTCCTGACACTCGGGACCTCAGTCGATCAGATACTGATCACCTATCCTGGCACCCGGGACCCCCGCCGATCAGATACTGATCACCTACCCTGATACCCGGGACCCCCATCGATCAGATACTGATCACCTCTCCTGACACTCGGGACCTCAGTCGATCAGATACTGATCACCTCTCCTGACACCGGGACCTCCGTCGATCAGATACTGATCACCTCTCCTGACACCCGGGACCCCCGCCGATCAGCTGAAGCGAATGGGGCTGAGCACCATACGAAGCACAGTCACTATACAGGTGCTTGGTAATCTGCATGAAGGCAGCGGCGCTCACAGGATAGCCACTGCCATCTCAAACAGCTGATCAGCAGGGGTCCTGGGTGTCAGACCCCCATGGATCAGATACTGATTACCTACCCAGGGGAATCCTCTTTCAAGTGGTGTCCAATGAGGAGAACCCATTGCAGATTATGTGCAGGTTTTTTTTTCCACGTGGATTCTTGTGCAGAAAAAACGATGTGTAATTCCGTGCCAGTAACGTGTATGAGGTCAGATAAATCTCGTGCACACTTCGCTTTTTCCTTCCATTGCTGTGCAAATTTTGAGATCTGCAGCGTGTCTTTCGGAAATGCACAAATCTGCATGTAAATTTACGTGGCATTTCCAGGGCTGTGGAGTCGGAGTCGGAGTCGAGGAGTCGGAGTCAATTTTGGGTACCTGGAGTCGGAGTCGGCAAAAAATGAACCGACTCCGACTCCTACTAAATTTAAATTGGAATAAAAAAATAAAAAAGCAAGTTTAAATGTCCGAATTCATAAACAGTTATAATTAATGACTTCTCTACTGTAAGAATAAAGGCCAATGCATGCAGTGCCTCACGTAACCGCAAAACAAACGCGTTCAGTGATGTGAAGAAGCATGCTTTTCATATGCTTCACTATATGGTACGCAATGCACAATTAGGAGTGGCAATACATATACTTTGCATTGTGTTGTGTTCTGATGTTACAGGGAACACAATGCCCATGGTTTACCGAGCCTCTCACTGATAAGGGATTAAGTAAATATGTGTTTTGCAGGACTAGAGACACTTGTATAAGTGAAGGGAATGGAGGGTCAATAGTTCAAGACTGAAGCTGTAAACCATGGATGTCAAACTCATGGCCCTCCAGATGTTGCAAAACTACAACTCCTATCATTCCCTGATAGCTGTAGTTTGCCCAGGCATGATGGGAGTTGTAGTTTTGCAACAGCTGGAGGGCCACGAGTTTGACATCCCTGCTGTAAACCATTGGAAAAACTGCTGTCATTCAGCTAAGGCTATAAAACGTGTAAACTCAGAATGTTATCTTAAACTTTAAACATGACTATGGGATTCTTCTAGGGAAATCATGTTTTAAAATAAATGTCCCTTCTTGGATCCTCCCACTGCCCTGTCTTCAGCAGAAGATCAGCACACAAAGGAGAAGGCAGCAGCTTCTGCCCAACTACCTCTCTGTGCTAGAAGAGCTTAGAAGAACTTCTTTCTTTCCTTCAAGGAATGTATAAAATACATTTGCATATTAAATACAGAGGAGTCGGAGTCGGGGAGTCGGAGTCGGAAGTACAAAAAACTGAGGAGTCGGAGTCGGAGTCGGAGCATTTATCTACCGACTCCACAGCCCTGGGCATTTCTGCAAGACAGTCCGCACCTGTGTGCACATAGCCTTACGCAGATTCTGTTGCAGTAAACGGCGCAGAGCAGCGACACAGGACTTTCATAGTTTAATCTCATCTTTACAACAGTTGGGGTTTAGGTTATAGAGGAGCCGTTGCTTCTCCCGTCATGCCTGCTTTAGAAGATACTTTCATTCTCCATGGAGCATCTATTCTTATGACTATGATGTGCCATTCCTTTATTATTCCTACTAGAAGTTATAAATTAATTGCTGGCAGTTTGCAATGATGGTCCAGCTGGTTGTCACCAGCTGGGGCGTGTCCCTGCAGTCTGACACTATCCAATCAGTGCTGCCAGTGTCAGACTGTGCAGGGACACACCCCCAGCTAGTAATACCCAGCTGGACCTTCATTGCAAACTGCTAGAAATTGATTTATAACTTCTAGTAGGAATAATAGATCAACGGCATAATGGTCATAAGAATAGATGCTCCAGAACTGTTAAAAAAAAAAAGGGGGAATGCAAAGAGTTTCCAACACAGACATGTCAGGAGAGAAGAGAGGTCCTCTTTAAGGTATTAAAGAAAGGGGGAAGACAAAACACAACGGAGAATACCATCCAGATACTCCTACACGGGAGAGAACACTAGTTTATCCACATAACAAGGACATGAACGTTCCCAAAAGTGCAGATCGGTGAATATCATCAGTTCGGATCAGGAATCCACCATTCGGTCAAGTCGTCTTCTCCGTGGTCTGATAAAAGCTTACAGCTGAATGGGAATCTGATCGATAGCCTGCCCAGAAGACACTGCGTCCCCCACGCTGCTGAGCTCCGGCCTGCACAGGTCCATTAGGCTGATTCAATTAAAATGCCTTCCTAAAGATAGAAACTGCTGTAATCGACTTGATGGAACATGGCAGCTAGCAGACTGTCTGTGGCACAGGCTTTACGATGCCCTCATGGTAGGTTTTACTCGAGCACAGGCCATTATCCGAGAATGTGGAATCACCCTTCTAGGCTGCACTTTATGTCTGCATAAAAACAGCAGTGATAGAAAGTAAAAGTATAAGGGCTGATTCACATGACCGTGGTCCAGGAAACATGGGCCATGTGCCCGCCATATCTTGCGGGCCGACTGCAGCTTCCCTGACCTAAACTGACTATCATAGGGTTTCAGGATACGATCAGTTCATATCAGCACACGTGAACCGACTAGATCATAAAAACACTGATTCAGTCATTTGAGATTAGAGGACCCAGGAAACACGGACTGTGCGTCTGCCGCATCTCCCTGGTCGAACGTGACTCCCCTGACCCAAACTGACTGCATCATAGTGTTTAATGATACCAGGGTCGTGTGAATCAGCTCTAACACACAATACGTCTAGCATAGCAGGCTTATTGTGCGTCTTAGGGCTGTCCTAACATAGCAGGCTTATTGTGTGTCTTAGGGCTGTCCTAGCATAGCAGGCTTATAGTGTGTCTTAGGGCTGTCCTAGCATAGCAGGCTTATTGTGTGTCTTAGGGCTGTCCTAATATAGCAGGCTTATTGTGTGTCTTAGGGCTGTCCTAGCATAGCAGGCTTATTGTGTGTCTTAGGGCTGTCCTAGCATAGCAGGCTTATTGTGTGTCTTAGGGCTGTCCTAACATAGCAGGCTTATTGTGTGTCTTAGGGCTGTCCTAGCATAGCGGGCTTATTGTGTGTCTTAGGGCTGCCCTAGCATAGCAGGCTTATTGTGTGTCTTAGGGCTGTCCTAATATAGCAGGCTTATTGTGTGTCTTAGGGCTGTCCTAGCATAGCAGGCTTATTGTGTGTCTTAGGGCTGTCCTAGCATAGCAGGCTTATTGTGTGTCTTAGGGCTGTCCTAGCATAGCAGGCTTATTGTGTGTCTTAGGGCTGCCCTAGCATAGCAGGCTTATTGTGTGTCTTAGGGCTGTCCTAATATAGCAGGCTTATTGTGTGTCTTAGGGCTGTCCTAGCATAGGCTTATTGTGTGTCTTAGGGCTGTCCTAGCATAGCAGGCTTATTGTGTGTCTTAGGGCTGTCCTAGCATAGCAGGCTTATAGTGTGTCTTAGGGCTGTCCTAGCATAGCAGGCTTATTGTGTGTCTTAGGGCTGTCCTAGCATAGCAGGCTTATTGTGTGTCTTAGGGCTGTCCTAGCATAGCAGGCTTATAGTGTGTTTTAGGGCTGTCCTAGCATAGCAGGCTTATTGTGCGTCTTAGGGCTGTCCTAGCATAACAGGCTTATTGTGTGTCTTAGGGCTTTCCTAGTATAGCAGGCTTATTGTGTGTCTTAGGCCTCTTTCACACTTGCGTTGTTCGGATCCGGTGTGTACTCCACTTGCCGGAATTACACGCCGGATCCGGAAAAACGCAAGTGAACTGAAAGCATTTGAATACGGATGAGTCTTCAAAATGCGTTCAGTGTTACTATGGCAGCCAGGACGCTATTAAAGTCCTGGTTGCCATAGTAGTAGTGGGGAGCAGTATACTTACAGTCTGTGCGGCTCCCGGGGCGCTCCAGAATGACATCAGAGCGCCCCATGCACATGGATGACGTGCCATGCGATCACGTCATCCATGCGCGTGGGGCGCCCTGACGTCACTCTGAAGCGCCCCGGGAGCCGCACGGACGGTAAGTATACTGCTCCCCCGCTCCCCACTTCACTTTACAATGGCTGCCAGGACTTTAGCGTCCCGGCAGCCATGGTAACCATTCAGAAAAAGCTAAACGTCGGATCCGGTAATGCGCCGAAACGTTTAGCTTAAGGCCGGATCCGAATCAATGCCTTTCAATGGGCATTCATTCCGGATCCGGCCTTGCGGCAAGTGTTCAGGATTTTTGGCCAGAGCAAAAAGCGCAGCATGCTGCGGTATTTTCTCCGGCCAAAAAACGTTCCGGTCCTGAACTGAAGACATCCTGATGCATCCTGAACGGATTTCTCTCCATTCAGAATGCATTAGGATAAAACTGATCAGGATTCTTCCGGCATAGAGCCCCGACGACGGAACTCTATACCGAAAGAAAAGAACGCAAGTGTGAAAGAGCCCTTAGGGCTGTCCTAGCATAGCAGGCTTATTGTGTGTCTTAGGGCTGTCCTAGCATAGCAGGCTTATTGTGTGTCTTAGTAGTGTCCTAGCACAGCAAGCAGGCAGGCAACAGTTTTCCCCACCTCCTAAAGTCCAGATTTGCCCCTTTACTGACAGAAAAACCCCAATGCTCTTTTCAGATGGTACTTGTCCTGGCAAAGGCAGCTTTTCCTACTGTAGTTGCCTTCCCCTGGAATCGGCAACCTCTGGCAAACCAGCTGTTGCGAAACTACAACACCCAGCATGCTCCACTCACTTCTAAGGAAGTTTCCATTACAGCCAAGCAAGTTTGAATGCTCAGAATCGTAGTCTCCCAACAGCTGGAGTGCTGAAGACCCCCCCAACCTAGAAATGGACACAAGACTCAAGCATAGGCCAATCAGGAAATCAATACATGGAAAGCTGATGTCATTATTACAAGAGAAGTAAAGCTACAAGCCACTAAACTATCAGAGGAAACGATTCAGGTAACTGCACCCACAGTGACGCAAAGAGATCTAGGTTATCCAGGATATTGGCAAGGGTGGAAAGGGGAGCATCAAAAATGCCCAGCATGCCCCAAAAAAATTAAAAAAATTGTTAGGCTACTTTCACATATGCGTTTTGCATTCCAGTTTTGAGAGCTGGCGGAGGATCTCAAAACCAAAGCAAAACACTTCCGTTAATTTAATACATCCGGATGCATCAGTTCCGTTTAGACATGGTTGTATCAAATTAAAACTGAACAAAATCGGATCCGGCACCAAAAACACTAAGTCAATGGGTGCCAGGACCATTTTACCAGATCCGGCACCATATGCAGATCGGACACAAAACCGAATCTTGCAGCAGTTTTGTGTCCGGTCCAAAAACTGAACAAACCGGAACGGAAAGCATCCTGATATGGTTTGGTCTGTTTTGTCCCCATGGACAATGACTGGGGATAAAACTTGAAGCTTTTTGCCGGGTTTTGAGATACTCTGCAAAAAATCTAAACCAGAATGCAAAACGCTATGCGAGTAGCCTTCGATTTCAGCAACAGGTGAGGAAGGCCGAGTTTAGCTTGTGAATACACGCGACTCCTGAGATCTTCGTCTCTAGCTGGAATGCTCATTTTAAAATCATGCAGGAAAGCATTCAAAAAGATCATACAGCCATTCTGACATGGTTTTCAAAGTAAGTGCACCGGCTTCATCAGGTCTAAGATCTATTTAATAATGTATGCAGTTTGACCTGTGAAATCTAGTGACAGATCCCCTCTAAACCGTCAGACACTAAGAAAGTTGATTAAAAACAAAAAGCCCACAAACTGGCATAACTATTAACCACCCTGGTAAAATGAGACATTCCCATCAAAAACAAGACAAACCCAACAGCACATAATGTTAGGCCTGGTTTATACATAGCGACCTCCCCTCCGATGGGAGATAACTCTGGAAACCTCTCTGCCGGTCAGCTAATGACCAGATCCGAATGCCATGACCCTTTCCACATAACGTCCTTACTAAGCACCAATGTCTTGTACAAGCAGGTCGGACCACCTCAGCGCATTCTTCAAACCCAAAATCCAATAGAAAATATAATGTAGCAGCTAAAACAAGCACAAGGATTTATTTATGTCCCCTTGAGGAGTTAGACTTAGAGCGCCCCACCACATGCAGTTATGCAGATGTTACCTGTGTCTGAATCTTTTTGATCTCCATTTGTCCCTACTGAGAAAGGCAATTTTCTTTTTGTAGTTTTCTCTTTCCCTCCATCACTTCGATCCAACTTTGGAGTTTTATTTAGGGAAACTTTATCTTTATCCTAAAAGAAATAAAAATCAAGAATACATCTTTTAGTAAACCGATGATGATTAATGGAAAATAACCTAAACAGACCACACTCTGGAGAAGAGGTCTCCAACCTTTTATACTTCACAAGCCACATTCCGCTTCTGGAAACCTCAAATATTTCTATCCGAAATGGACCCATTGGCACTGCACCACCACACAGGCACCGGGGATGTGTGAGGAGGACACGTGCAGTAGTCCCAGCTCCAATAATATGCCACACAGCAACCATGGATGAAGCAAGAATCCCCATTCGCTGTGCCAAACTACTCCTAACTCAAGTGAATGGAGGCTGAGCTGCGGAAATCCGGCCACCGCACAGACCGCTCTGCTTCTGGCTCCATCCATGGCATGGTTTCCGGTGTCTGTAGCTGCCTAGGTGTCGGACCTTCACTGGTCCAGAGGAGAGGACATCAATATTTAAAGATATCATCTGAGACGTTTAAAAAATGGCCAAAAGCCAAGAATAAAGAAAACATTACTCATCCTTTACAATCCGCATAGATATTGGGCATGACTCATTCACATGCCCATGCAGCCAATCACCGGCCTTGGTGGTCATGTACATGAATCTCGCCACGACTGGCTGCAGTGGTCATGTGACCAATAAACATGATGTCATGGCTGTAAAACCAGTGCAAACCACAGAGGCATTAGGAAATTTATAACGTGTGCAATTATTTATTATTATCTTATACTTTTTTTTATTCTGTCCTTTTAACTGCAGCTGCGATGTACGACCACTTAAATAGCAACGGCACAGACAATGGTCGCCTCTATTAATAGACGAAACAGGAACCAATATTGTCCTCCACATGGACTGCAGCCTGGTGTACCACCCAGAAGAATGGCAGGAAGCCGCGTAAATGTCACACATGGCATTCAAGGGTCTTGTGGGGATTAGAGGTTGACGGGTAAAACGTTGCGGTAACGGCCATATGTCCACAGAGGAACCTGCAATATCTCGTTACCATCAGGGCACAGACGATGCAGAAATCTGCAGGGGGTCTCACACTAGGGTCTGCTCCATCAGACGCTGCTCTGCAGGCCGTCACCGTCCTCTCTGGCGAGGACGACGCTTCCAACATCTCGGGGCGGTGACCGTTACTTGTGGTAATGTTGCATAAGATTGAGTAACCTCTGCAATGTATTCACGTATTTAGACAGGGAATGTTTTTTGTTTTGTTTTTTTAAAAGGTCACCATTATGGAGGGGCAATTGTACTATTGTTTTTGGGGTTTTGCTTTTACAGTGTTCACAGTCTGATAATAAAATATTAACTTTATAGGTTTTATGTTTATTACTCAGTTTTTTTTTATTACTAAGATTGCGTTGTGTCATTTATAAATTATTCTACCAACTGATTTTTTTTTATTTTTTTTTATTTTTTTTTAGGTAGGCGAGCTATACCATTTAAAGACATATGGAGCCTTTTGACCATTCCCTATTTAAAAGCTTTAGGGGGGTAATGGGAATTTTTTTGTGTGTGTGTAGATCACATCGGTTAAATGAGATGTTTTAACAGATGGTTTGCAGGTTTTAATATTTTTTTATATATATTTTGAAAAGCACTTATTTTTTAACAGAGGGGGCTGTCAAATTTACAGGGCCGAACATTTGGCCTGGCCCTGACAGGCTCCTGCCTGCTCCGATTAACAGGGCAAGGACAGAGTCGGCTTCGGAGCAGCGGCACAGGCAGGACCGGGCAAATACTGCGGCAGGTGGGGGCCTCTTCACCCGAGGGGACAGTACTGCTGATGAGAAACTGATTCGCTCATCTCTATTTTAAACATTTTCTCCCAGAACACCCTTTAAATAAGTTACGTAAGACCATCATTTTCATGTGCTCCATTAGCGCATATGTCATAGCAGGTAGCCCCCTTCTTGCACCACCCTTTTGCCACGGCGGGGCTGCACACGGGACTTCCTCCCTTCGGCGTCACCATCAGTCCCACTTCTATTTACACAATGAAGATGGTTTTAGGCATTTGCTGAAGAAATCTATTCCGTTTTACACTATGCCTCAAAGCAATGTTTTTACATCTCTACAGCTCCACTGTCATTTGGATTAGTTTACACCTCTGTATAGCGAAACTTTAAACGTGACGTGTATTTGCATTTACACTTCAGAGACCAGACCGTTGACAACCCTACCTATTAGTAAATGAGGTCACATGTAATACAGAAACCGCCCCCTCCATAGACGCTCACATGGTCTCCACAGGGGCTGCGGGCACTCGGACCACCATTCTACCGCATGATGTCAGTGACAAAAACTCTCCCCGACCGTCGTTCCACTACATCATCTCCCACCACTACACTTTCCAGTTAGAGAGAAGGGGGCTGTATACATCTATGAATAACCTCTTATAAGGTTGTTCCTAACAGGTTCTCTGGGACTCAACTTTTCCAACGAGCTTCTTCATGGAAAGAATGAAAATTTTCTACTTCTTGCTCAGCGGCAACCAGTTTCCCGGACTTCAGCCTCGGGGACTGTACAGTTGTGCGGCTGTTGATTGCGTACATTGTTGTCCATGTACACGGCCCAATTCCAGCACTGCTGCTCCGGTTTCTGTTCATACGGGGCAGCTGTAAAACGGAATTGACTGCTGCAGCCAAAAACTGCTCTCAGTGGTTCCATGTGGTTTCCCACTATGGCCAGTGATTGGCTGCAGCAGTCACATGCCGTACACTGCTACTTCACAGCTGCACCATATGAACAAAAACCAAAGAGGACGGCCAGCTAGAAACAGCAGCGGACTAAGCGGAGGGAATTATTTTCAGGGTACAGACCTATTCATTTTCAATGGGGCCAGAAAAGATGCGGACAGCACACAGTGTGCTGGCCACATCTGCACTTCCGTTCTGCGGCTCCGCAAAAAAATACAACATGTCCTATTCTTGTCTGCAATAGCGGACAAGAATAGGCATTTTCTATTATAGTGCCGGTGATGTGAATGGACCCTTAGGAGTGCTGGGTGATTTTCATGTAACATGGACATTCCCTTTAATAAGATATATAGTCTAGAACCAGCTGCACACTTTATGCTGCAATTACACTCAGACAAAAAAATAAAATAAAAAAATACCGCACCCAAAACTCGTCATGCACTTATGTCTAAGGCAGATATGTAAATTATTACAGGAGTGGTCTGATTAGACACTGCCTCTTTCCACAAGATGGCATAAAAGTCCTTCCCAATGTGCCCTATAAAAAGGCTCTCAGAGGCTACTTTTGGATAGTGTACATCTCCGTGAGAGATTGATGACTGCTAGACTTGCCTCTACAACACACATGAAGACAGTTGACAGAGGGTGCGCATCATTGGACTGAGCGGAGCAGGATGGTCATTTCAGCGAATTGCCCATCATCTAGGTCAGGGGTGTCAAACTCAAATTCATCGGGGGCCGCATCAGCAGTTTGGTCACCCTCAAAGGGCCGGTTGTATCGGACTTATGGGGGATCTGTGGGTGACCCTTATGGGGGATCTGTGGGTGACCCTTATGGGGGATCTGTGGGTGACCCTTATGGGGGATCTGTGGGTGACCCTTATGGGGGATCTGTGGGTGACCCTTATGGGGGATCTGTGGGTGACCCTTATGGGGGATCTGTGGGTGACCCTTATGGGGGATCTGTGGGTGACCCTTATGGGGGATCTGTGGGTGACCCTTATGGGGGATCTGTGGGTGACCCTTATGGGGGATCTGTGGGTGACCCTTATGGGGGATCTGTGGGTGACCCTTATGGGGGATCTGTGGGTGACCCTTATGGGGGATCTGTGGGTGACCCTTATGGGGGATCTGTGGGTGACCCTTATGGGGGATCTGTGGGTGACCCTTATGGGGGATCTGTGGGTGACCCTTATGGGGGATCTGTGGGTGACCCTTATGGGGGATCTGTGGGTGACACTTATGGGGGGGGGGGGGGGGGGGAATCTGTGGATGACACATATATAGCATCTTATGCTGTGTGTCATCCACAGATCCCCTCCATAAGTGTCCCTGTAGTGAATGACCCTCAATACACGGGCTAGGGGCCAGCATCTGCTTTTATAATGACAGCGGGGCCTGTGCAGTGACTATTCTACTACACGGGCCCCGCTCACTGTATAATCGTATCTCTAATAGTTAATGGTTACCGTATGTATATAATCGCATAAGGAGCGCTGTGTATTACCGGTACTTACAACTACAAGCGCTCGCCGAGAGGTGGGAGGAGGCAGGCCGGGAGGACAGGCGCTGGCAGCGTGAGTCATACGTCATGCGCCCACGCCGCCTGCTTCATTCATAAAGTGGGTGGCGCAGGCGCGTGACGTATGACTCACACTGCCAGCGCCCATCCTCCCAGCCTGCCTCCTCCCTCCTCTCGGCGAGCACTTGTAGTTGTAAGTACCGGTAATACACAGCGCTCCTTATGCGATTTATTATCACTTCCTGCAGGGGCCACCTGCAGGAAGTGATAATAAAAGGTGAAGGCTGGCGTCCGGCGGCGGCTACGCGGGCCACATGACTAGGTCTGGCGGGCCGGATTCGGCCCGCGGGCCTTGTGTTTGACACCCGTGATCTAGGTCATCCAGACCTAGCTGTTAGGAGGTGTTGGGAGCAGTGGTTTAGTGAGGGTATGCACACACAGTGAACAGGCACTGGACGGCCTAGACAGATACCAGTAGAAGGAACCAGTAGATCCTCTGACAAGCACAAGTTGCTCCCACAGTTTGGTTGTCCACCATCCAGACACAGGTGACTCGTTACACACCCGTCTCTGCCTGGGCCAATTCCAGATGCTTTTCAGGAGGTTGTGGACGGCGCCCATTAAGTGTCCTGCCATTGAAATCCAGCAACTTGCCTTTGTTTGCTGTTGCAAATGAGAAAGATGGACTGCTATGGACTGGAACCATACTGTCCTAAGCGAAGAATTCAGGTTCTGTTTTGGATCCCACACCAGTCTGGTTTGAGAATAGAGGCCTGGTGGTGAGCACCACAATCCTACCTTTGCTGCCCCAACTGCTGGTGTGATGAGGGGAGCCGTTACATACGACAGTCACCCCTAGTAGTGAATCAAGGAACACTAACAGCTCAGCGATATGGGCAGGACAACGAGTTCCTCTCATGGCAGGGCTTCCACCTGGTATATTTCATCAGGATAATGCTCGCTCACATAGCAGGGGTTTCCCAGGCAGGTATCCTCCAGATTACAACACTTCATGGCTGCCTGGTCGCCAGATTCATAACCAATCCTGCATTTATGGGACCCAACGTGCCTCATCTTGCGCCCAAGCCCACAGGCCCGTGCCTCATCTTGCGCCCAAGCCCACAGGCCCGTGCCTCATCTTGCGCCCAAGCCCACAGGCCCGTGCCTCATCTTGCGCCCAAGCCCACAGGCCCGTGCCTCATCTTGCGCCCAAGCCCACAGGCCCGTGCCTCATCTTGCGCCCAAGCCCACAGGCCCGTGCCTCATCTTGCGCCCAAGCCCACAGGCCCGTGCCTCATCTTGCGCCCAAGCCCACAGGCCCGTGCCTCATCTTGCGCCCAAGCCCACAGGCCCGTGCCTCATCTTGCGCCCAAGCCCACAGGCCCGTGCCTCATCTTGCGCCCAAGCCCACAGGCCCGTGCCTCATCTTGCGCCCAAGCCCACAGGCCCGTGCCTCATCTTGCGCCCAAGCCCACAGGCCCGTGCCTCATCTTGCGCCCAAGCCCACAGGCCCGTGCCTCATCTTGTGCCCAAGCCCACAAGACCGTGCCTCATCTTGTGCCCAGCCCACAAGACCGTGCCTCATCTTGTGCCCAGCCCACAAGACCGTGCCTCATCTTTTGCCCAGCCTAGAGCCTTCTTTCAAATTTCCCTAATAAACTTCTCCTTTGGCCCTAATATTGTTATCACCGATATCATTAGTCACACAAATTGCTTCATTCCATCAACTCCTTTGTATTTTTTGTCAGTGTATAGACGGGTTTGTTATTTTTTTGGGGGGAAAAAACAAACCACAAAGATTCTTTCCAATATCAGCGGTGGGCACAGGGTTAATAGCTACATTATCCTCCTCTATGGAGAAGGTAGTGTCTTCCTCACCGCCAACAGAAAAAAGCAGCATCTAATCCTAACTAGATCTAGGCAGATGAAAGGGTGGATATGAGATGAAACGCTGTCCACTGACCCAGAACACTGTACGGAGAGCGATAACTAATAGGAAATAGAAATCGTATTAAAGAAGGAATTGCATTAAAGCATCTTCCCTGCGATTGCCTGTACCGCTCTATTCAGGGTCCGTGTTTACATGCGCCCTGATGCACTGTTCCATCTCTGCTCACATGGCGGCAAGTGCATGACCCCACACTGAAGCTTTAGCAGTGCCAGCTTTCAGAAATAGCCCTGGTTTACACGTGGGATTAGAACGGGGGCGAGACGTTACTCAGAGGCTCTGCTCTCTGCAACTCCCATGCCCTCTCCATTTCGACAGTGGGAGGTGAGACTTTTGCCTGTCTGGCTCTGTTAGTCAAAGTAAAGAGGGCCAGACAGCAGAACCTCTAGGTGTAATGGCAACGCCCCCGTTGCTCCTAGAGGCTCATTTGCATATATTAAACCATCATGTTTCTCAGTAATACGGGCACATATGGACATGGGACCAACACAGATGCCTTCAGCTGCCAAGCGCACATGTAACAGGTCAGCCAGTGTCATAGGTACAAAACTGCTGACAGATGCCCTTGAACTCTTCTGCTTAGAGATGTTACAATTCTTGTAATTTTTATTTTATTTTTTTAAGTCACAGATAATAAATCTGGCTTAGATTGGCTCGACAGGCAATATATGTGCTCCATTTAGCTGGTAGTTAGGGTTGAGTTCACCGCCACTGTGTGTATATATACAGTCGACCGGCTCTATAAAAATATCAAGTGTAAACACTGTATATCAGTGATATCCTTCCGCAGTGTATCAAGAGGTGGAAAAGAAAGCTAATAATTTAAGAAAGTCTGCCTGCTTCAAGATGTCTCGAATGTTCGTTACCGTATTTATTGAAGAATAGCAGCTGATTACGTTTATGTGAAGGTTCAGAGTAACGGGCTCCGATGAGAGAGTTAACATTAACGAATATTAAAAGTCCTAACCTAACCCCTCAGATGAACACCGTTTAAATGTAAGATAAAAACTGCTACATAAACCTTTTTTTGTCACCTTACATCACAAAAAGTGTAATAGCAAGTTATCAAAAAGTCACACACACACCCCAAAATAATGATCTCATCCTGCAAAAATCATACCCTACCCAAGGTAATCGCCCAAAAACTGAAAAAAATTATGGCTCTCAGACTATGGAAACACTAAAACATGATTATTTTTTTTGCTTCAAAAAAGAAATCATTGTGTAAAAAAGTATACATATTAAGTATCGCCGCATCCGTGACAACCTGGTCTATAAAAAATATCACATGACCTAACCTGTCAGATGAATGTTGTAAATAAAAAATAAAAACTGGGCCAAAACAGCTATTTCTTGTTACCTTGCCTCACAAAAAGTGTAATATAGAGCAACCAAAAATCATATGTACCCTAAACTAGTACCAACAATACTGCCACCCTATCCCGTAGTTTCTAAAATGGATCACTTTTTTGGAGTTTCTACTCTAGGGGTGCATCAGGGGGGCTTCAAATGGGACATGGTGTCAAAAAACAAAACAAACAGTCCAGCAAAACCTGCCTTCCAAAAACCGTATGGCATACCTTTCCTTCTGCGCCCTGCCGTGTGCCCGTTCAAAGGTTTACGACCAGATATGGGGTGTTTCTGTAAACTACAGAATCCGGGCCATAAATATTGAGTTTGGTTTGGCTGTTAACACTTGCTTTGTAACTGGGAAAAAATTAAAATGGAAAATCTGCCAAAAGTGAAATTTTGAACTTGTATCTCTATTTTTCATTAATTCTTGTGGAAAACCTAAAGGGTTAACGACGTTTGTAAAATCAGTTTTGAATACCTGGAGGGGTGTAGTTTCAAGAATGGGGTCATTTTTGGGTGGTTTCTATTATGTAAGCCTCGCAAAGTGACTTCAGACCTGAACTGGTCCCTAAAAACTGGGTTTTGAAATTTCAAGATTTGCTTCTAAACTTCTAACCCTTGTAACATCCCCAAAAAATTAAATATAATTCCCAAAATGACCCAAAAATGAAGTAGACATATTGGGAATGTAAAGTATTAACTATTTTTGGAGGTATTACTATGTATTATAGAAGTAGAGAAATTGAAACTTGTAAATTTGTAATCTTTTATAAAAAATTGGGAAATTTGGTATTTTTTTTATAAATAAAAATAAATGTTTTTGACTTAATTTTGCCAGTGTCATGAAGTACAATATGTGACGAAAAAACGATCTCAGAATGGCCTGGATAAGAAAGCGTTTTAAAAGTTATCACCACAAAGTGACACTGGTCAGATTTGCAAAAAAACTGCCAAGTCCATAAGGTGAAATAAGGCTGTGTCCTTAACCCCTTCCCGACTGCAATCCGTTTATATACGTGATATTTGCACATGCCCCGTGCAGCTACCACGTGTATAAACGTCAAACGAGCTCTTTAATCCAAGTGCTGCAAAGCGCTTGGATTAAAGCTTCTGCCCCTGCACTGCTGCTGTCACGGACAGCATACAGTCTAGTAATGCCGGCCAGGGTCCAATCAGAGTGGCCCCTTGCCGACAATAGATCCGATTGGTTAGTCTGTGCAGACTAACCAATCGGATCGCGGCAGTGAAAAAATGCCGGTTTCAGGCTCTGATCTGCGCTCTGCAGAGATGTGGCTGCTGACAAAAGCGGCAGGATGAATTCTGAAGTGTTTGGGGCAATATTATCTGCTTATATTCAGCCAAATGCTTCAGAACTCATTGGACGGCGCTTCACACTGCAGATGGACAATGACCCGAAGCATACTGCAAAAGCAACCAGAGAGTTTAAGGGAAAGAAGTGAAATGTTATGCAATGGCCGAGTCAATCACCGGACCTGAATCCGATGGAGCTGCATTTCACTTGCTGAAGACAAAACTGAAGGGAAAATGAGATGGGAAATGCCACAAGAACAAGCAGGAACTGAAGACAGTTGCAGTAGAGGCCTGGCAGAGCATCACCAGGGATGAGACCCAGCGTCTGGTGATGTCTATGCGTTCCAGACTTCAGGCTGTAATTGACTGCAAAGGATTTGCAACCAAGTACTAAAAAGTGAAAGTTTGATTTATGATTATTATTCTGTCCCATTACTTTTGGTCCCTTAACAAGTGGGAGGCACATATGCAAACTGCTGTAATTCCTGCACCGTTCACCTGATTTGGATGTAAATGTCCTCAAATTAAGGCTACATTCACACGTCAGTATTTTCCTATATCCCGATTTTCGGTCCGTTTTTGCGGATCCGTTGTTCCTAAAAAATGTTTCCGTATGTCATCCGTTTTTTGCGGATCCGCAAAAAACTGAAACATGTATAAAGTTCAATAATCAAATAAAGTTGTTTGGATTTCTTTGAAAAAAATTTGAAAAATAAAAAAAATTTGTTATGCGTTTCCAGGAACGGATTCCGCATAAAACGGATGACATACGGAATGACATCCGAATGTCTTCCGTTTTTTGCGGATCCATTGACTTTGTATTGTACCAGGATCCGAATTTTGCGGACAAGAATAGGACATGTTTTATATTTAAACGGACATGCGGAACGGAACAACGGAAACGGACAGCACACATTGTGCTGTCCGATTTTTTTCCAGGACCCATTGAAAATGAATGGGTCCAGATCTGGTCCTGATCTGTTCCGCAAAAAAACGGAACAGATCAGTAAAGAAAAAACGGACGTGTGAATGGACCCTAAAGCTGACAGTCTGCAGGTAAAGCACATCTTGTTAGTTTCATTTCAAATCCATTGTGATTATATATATATATATATATATATATATATATATATACACACACACACACACACATATATACACACACACACACAATCCTGCACCACTGCATATGTACAGCACAGGTATAAATTGGTGAACGTCCAGCAGGGACTATATAGAGTGGTTTAAAGTAACATACTAAACATGGATAAACTGTTGAGTCCTGCAAACCCAAAACGTAGTGGGCCCGGACTAGTTAAAGGGGTTGTATAGTTCCAGGGGAAAGCTGGACAACGCTAGGGATCACCCTCAAATAGTAACTGCTTGGTAGTACTTACCTGGCAGATCCAGCTCCACCGCTCCAGTTCTCCCAGCTAGACTCTCTACCCAACTTCAGTGGTAAATGTAGAAAACACGTCACTGCCAAAGCCAATCACTGGCCTTAATGCCGGACCAAACATGCAAGGGATAGGCTGCGGTGGCCATGCGTTGACGTTACTACAGCTGCCGGATAAACAAAGCCCAGCCCAGCTTACTAGAGCTGTTGGATCTGCCAAGTACTGATGAATTACAGGGAACTCCATAAGCAGAAATGTAATTATTCAATTGGCATCGGCAGATATAAATAACACGGGCCCTTTGCTCGGGAGAGATCTGCAGAATGGTCACTAATGTCATTACAGAAATGACCGTGAATCCCCTGGATGCAGATAACATGGCAGGCTTCCTCTCATCAGAGCCCGGGCTGAGTCTCCATCTCCAGGCCACACAGCGGCAAATCAAACGCCAGGGTGCAGGTCGTCAAAAGAAATAACCAGAGGGATTCGCCAGTTCTGCAATGAACAGCCTCCAGAACATTCTGACAATTTTTTTTTTAAGCTGTAAAACCCACGTCATTACTACACACGGTGGTGGGCGGCAGATATGTCCTCTAACTCATGCCGCGAAGTGATCAAAAGGGAACGCCCGGCTGAGATGGGGTCACCGGGTTTCATTGACCTGACCGTAAATGGGGGAAGCGATGCACAGTCAGCCCTGAGGTCCTATGAAGGACCCCAGGGCCATCTGTGTAGTAAGCCTGCTCTTAGGGCACAGTGCCCTCGTGCCGCCCTGTTCCACGGAGACACAGAATACATTAGCATACAGGAGTAGGTTAATACATTTTAAGTGTGAAAAAAAAAAATCTATCACATAATGGAATAAAAAAAATATATAAGTGTTATAAAGTAATAAAAACCCTCCTCCCATAAAAAAACTTTACTGTAAGATACATTTTATTGTTAATACATCAAATAAAATAAAAATAAAACATTTGGTATCCACTCGTCTAATAATCTGTAGAATTTAATCAGGCTATTTTGTTTGAAACATTAACTTTTTTTTTTTCTCTACATAAATTTACTAAATGTATTCATAAATTTAACATGTCCTCTTGAACAATGTCAAAAAATAGCTCAGAAAACAAAAAGCAGTCAAAAAATAAAGTTATGGCTGCTGAAATGCAGAAGGACGAAAATGAAAAGGGGATTCAGAGATTTATTTATTTTTTTACCTGATGACCTATGCTCTGGATAGGTCATCCGCATCCGATCGGTGGAGGCTTATTGAAGTGAGTGGGGCTGAGCTGCGATACAATGTACAGCATTGTGCTTGGCAAGCACGGATCATAAACAGCTGATCGGCAGGGGGCCCAGGTGTCAGACCCCCACCAGATACTGGGGGGGGGCTCGAAAACCCCTTTAAGCCCCCGTTTGGTCATTAAGAGATTAAAGGGGAAACCGGAAAACACTGGGTGCTGCTGATTCGTTCTCCCAGCCGGCCACACTTACCAGGCTGGAATGGTGATGCCTACAAGTGACCTCTCCAGCCAATGAGATGCCTAGTCAGGTGCACCACTGAAGACACTTACTGGCTGCAGCCGTTACAGAAACATAGAATGTGTCGGCAGATAAGAACCATTTGGCCCATCTAGTCTGCCCAATATACTGAATACTATGGATAGCCCCTGGCCCTATATTATATGAAGGATGGCCTTATGCCTATCCCATGCATGCTTAAACTCCTTCACTGTATTTGCAGCTACCACTTCTGCAGGAAGGCTATTCCATGCATCCACTACTCTCTCAGTAAAGTAATACTTCCTGATATTACTTTTAAACCTTTGCCCCTCTAATTTAAAACTATGTCCTCTTGTAGCAGTTTTTCTTCTTTTAAATATTCTCTCCTCTTTTACCTTGTTGATTCCCTTTATGTATTTAAAAGTTTCTCTCATATCCCCTCGGTCTCTTCTTTCTTCCAAGCTATACATGTTAAGGTCCTTTAATCTTTCCTGGTAAGTTTTATCCTGCAATCCATGTACCAGTTTAGTAGCTCTTCTCTGAACTCTCTCCAAAGTATCAATATCCTTCTGGAGATATGGTCTCCAGTACTGAGCACAATACTCCAAATGAGGTCTCGCTCTGTAGAGCGGCATGAGCACCTCCCTCTTTCTACTGGTAATGCCTCTCCCTATACACCCAAGCATTCTGCTAGCATCTCCTGCTGCTCTATGACATTGTCTGCCTACCTTTAAGTCTTCTGAAATAATGACCCCTAAATCCCTTTCCTCAGATACTGAGGTTAGGACTGTATCACTGATTTTATATTCTGCTCTTGGGTTTTTACGCCCCAGGTGCATTATCTTGCACTTATCAACATTAAATTTTAGTTGCCAGATTTTTAACCATTCCTCTAGTTTTCCTAAGTCCTTTTCCATTTGGTGTATTCCTCCAGGAACATCAACCATGTTACAAATCTTTGTATCATCAGCAAAAAGACACACCTTACCATCGAGGCCCTCTGCAATTTCGCTGATAAAGATATTAAACAATATGGGTCCCAGAACAGATCCCTGAGGTGCCCCACTGGTAACAAGACCTTGGTCTGAATATACTCCATTGACTACAACCCTCTGTTGTCTGTCCCTCTGCCACTGCCTAATCCATTCAACAATATGGGAGTCCAAGCCCAAAGACTGCGATTTATTGATAAGCCTTCTATGTGGGACAGTATCAAAAGCCTTACTAAAGTCTAGATAAGCAATGTCTACTGCACCTCCTCCATCTATTATTTTAGTCACCCAATCAAAAAAATCTATAAGATTAGTTTGACATGATCTCCCTGAAGTAAACCCATGCTGTTTTTCATCTTTCAATCCATGGGATTTTAGATGGTCCACAATCCTCTCCTTAAGTATGGTTTCCATTAATTTCCCCACTATTGATGTCAGGCTTACTGGCCTATAGTTGCCCGATTCCTCCTTACTACCTTTCTTGTGAATGGGCACAACATTTGCTAATTTCCAATCTTCTGGGACGACTCCTGTTGCCAGTGATTGGTTAAATAAATCTGTTAATGGTTTTGCTAGTTCGCCGCTGAGCTCTTTTAATAGCTTTGGGTGTATCCAATCAGGCCCCTGTGACTTATTTGTATTCATTTTAGACAGCTGACAGAACCTCTTCCTCTGTAAAGACACATGCGTCAAAAGATTCATTAGTCTTCCTTCCTAACTGAGGTCCTTTTCCTTCATTTTCCTTTGTAAAAACTGAACAGAAGTATTCATTGAGGCAGTCAGCTAGTTCTTTATCTTCTTCCATATACCTTCCTTCTTTAGTTTTTAATTTGGTAATTCCTTGTTTTAGTTTCCTTTTTTCATTTATGTATCTGAAGAATGTCTTATCGCCTTTTTTCACTGACTAAGCTAATTTCTCTTCTGCCTGTGCTTTAGAAGCTCTTATAACTTGTTTGGCCTCTCTCTGCCTAATCTTATAAATTTGTCTGTCATCCTCAGGTTTTTTTTTTTTATAATTCCTAAATGCTATCTTTTTATTTTTAATGATTTTGGCCACTTCTGCTGAGTACCACAGTGGTCTCTTTCTTTTTTTGCTTTTACTGACAAGCCTAATGCAATTTTCTGTTGCCTTCAATAGTGCCACTTTTAAGTAGTCCCATTTCTCCTGGACTCCAATGAAACTGTTCCAGTCTGATAGGGACTCGTGTACCACTAATCTAATTTTAGAAAAGTCAGTTTTTCTAAAATCTAAAACTTTTGTTTTTGTGTGGTGTGACTCAGTCACTGTACTTATAGTAAACCACACTGACTGGTGATCACTAGATCCCAAGCTTTCCCCTACAGTAATATCAGATACCAAATTCCCATTTGTGAATACGAAATCTAAAATGGCCTCCTTCCGGGTTGGCTCCTCCACTACTTGCTGTAGAGATAATCCCAGTAGGGAATTTAGAATATCTGTAGTCCTGGCAGAACATGACATTGACATGACCGTATTTTGCACATCCAAAGCAGCAGAGGTCCGCTAGCAGAGTAGGTACATTAATGGCAGGCGTACAGACTCAGGCACCTGACCTGCATACATTTGCAACCCTGTAGCGTCCCTTGAAGGCCACTTTAACCACAAAGACAGAAAAAGACAGATCTGCAAGCAGCAAAGTATGAGAAGTGGAAAAAGTAAGTCTGCAGCCAAAAGTGAAACCATATGCACTGAGCACTTCTACCAGTTTATCAAACCAAAACTGAGGGAAACTACTAATAGCAGAGAAGAGAAAAAAAAAAACACTATTCATGGCGTCAATTTTTATGTACTATTTAGGCCAATGAAGTACAGCAAAACATGGCGGAAGCATTACCATATAACCATTATGGCTCCAATTCCAACTTGTCAAAGTGGCTGTGTAGTCATTGCATTAAACAAGGCAAAACTGGGAAATTGATGAGGAAGGGCTCTATCAAGTCAACCAATAAGACCAGCACAGGCCATAATTCCAGTACCGTGTCTACTACAACACCGCAGCAGCTGACGGATAAGTTGAGCATCATTCTGGCCCTTTATAGTTGCGCTGCACCTTAACCTCCTAACAGCTCTGCCCCCCGAGCTCCGGCAGCAGGGGGTGGGCTGCTGTAGCCGCACATATCTCTGGATAGGTAGCAGCTAGAGTGGTTTTGTATTGTTTAAAAGCTGGCATTTCAATGAATACCAGCACAGCATTATCTTAACCACATTGGAAAATATAGCCGTTAGAAATGAGGATGGCAGTGAATGCAGCTGAAAGTGAAAGTAAAGCCAGATTTACATCTCCTGCCGATGTTGTGCTAATGCTGCAATTCTGGTCTTGTGTGAAAGATTGGACTGCCACATGGGCCATATCTCTAGCTGCTACCGGAGATATGAGCATCTAAAGCAGCCCCCACCCCTACAGCCTGATCTGTGCTCGGGCAGAACTGTTAGGTGGTTAAAGGGGTTTACCCAACCCATCGAATAGGGGATAAGAGTGACTGGTACCGATCACAAATCTAGTGTCTCCTTGCTTAGCTATGGCGTTCCATTCATCTCTATGGGACTGCAAAAAAGCCGAGTACAGTGCTCAGCTCTTTAGCAATCATGAGAAGAATGGAAGAGCAGTGCACACCCGACGCCGGCTCCGTTCACACAAGGACCCGCACTACTGTGACCATGGATAAGACTTGGCATAGCCCCTTTGACTTAGAGGCAGTGTCACATAACGCACAGGACATTAATGTAGAACAGTAATAAAACATTAGAATACAGGCCGGCTAACTGATCGTTCAATGACTTCCATATACAACTTTATTCCAGCATTCAACGTGCCATGGAGACTGGAGCACAATTAGCGCCAGGCCGGATGCCTCGTACCTTTTTCCCAGGTTGTTTTTCCACCATGTCGTAGCTGAGAGAGAATTCTTCTGGCTGTGGTGTTTTAGAACACCCACCCTTGGGCATCGTTTTGCCTTGCTTATTTGGCCTTCATTTATGCCCCTATCGCTTCGTCATCAACAGTCTGGAAAACAAATAAAATAAATAAGATCATTTTCATCCTCACCACATGATTTTAGACAATTTTCAGCGTCATGGGGGTGCACCACGACCCAAAATACAGTTGAAAATTCACATTTCATTTCTTTTAAAAAGGGATACTCCAATCTGGGACATTTATAGCACATTGGTAGGAAATGGTAATCTCAGTTGTGGGTCCCACCGCTGGAACACCCTCCCAAATCGAGAAGGGGCCCAACCACCCCATGGAAAGTGGACTGCTGATGTTTTAATATGCAAATGAGCCTCTAGGAGCAACGGGGGCGTTACCATTACACCTAGAGGCTCTGCTCTCTCTGCAATTGCCACACCCCGACAGGGCCAGGCAGGTAAGACGACATTTTCATTGTGACCCTGTCAAAGTGCAGAGGGGAGGCAGTTGCAGAGAGAGCAGAGCCTCTAGGTGTAATGGCAACGCCCCCTTTGCTCCTAGAGGCTCATTTACCTATAATACAAAATATTTTTCTCAGCAATGCGGACACATATGAACATGGGACCAACACAGATGCCCTCAGCTGCCAAGTGCACATGTAACAGGTCAGCCAGTGTCAGAGAGGCCATTTGAATAGTAAAGGATTGAAGCTTTTCAATGCTGTTGATGTGAACGACAGATTGATCTGACTCCCTGCAGTGTAAAGTACTTTACCCACCCCTCTGCTCAGGCCTTAGTCACGTCAGATCTGAAACAGATTGTCCACAATGCACACTGCTCTCTGCTCATTTGTGTTGATAATCCATTATTTTATTTAAAAAAATTGCCTTGTATGAACGCGCTCAGTTTTTTTTTGGGTTGTCGTATTTTCTTCAACAGGCCACAAATTCCAATCAAGCATAGGTGTGAACACGGATACATATAAGAAGCAGCGCGATTGTGGCGTTTCATGCTGCGAATCCAGAGGCACCGAGGAGCAGCCCGTGAACAGGTTTAGTGATTAGTCTACATAAAACAAGTCCCTTGTCACCAAATCACAACGTGCGACCTGAAACCATATTCCATCGAAAGCAAAGCCACACATCCATAGCTTACATCGAGCTAATCATCCTGCAAGAACCCGAACATTGTAATACCAGAGGACGAGACCGTGGCCAAGATCTGGACAACAAGCACCTGACGAGCAGTTTTACAGCTAAATGGATGAGGTTTCCAAATGCTGGTCAACAGCATTTTTATCTACAAGACGGAGCAGACAGCACTTGAAAACAGACTGGATTGTGGTAAAACGGCTTGAGCCCTCACAGTATAAGTAACACACCATGGACATCACATGGCCCCCATAATACCCCCCAGTGGAAATAAATCTCAATCTGCTTTTTAAAATAAAAAAAAATATAAAAAAAAATTATAATAAATTCACCTCACCACTTGCATGTGAGAGAACACTCGCTGATCACTGTATGCAGCAGGACCTGACGCTTCTGGTCTGATCACATGACATCACCACACTAGGAGTGTCAGGTCCTGCTGCATACAGTGAGCAGCGAGTGGATTTTTTTAAATTTATTTTAACCCCTGAAAGGTTTTGCTATTTTTACACAGTACCTTTATTTAACAGTCACACTTCTGTCTAAGTGGCCACTAAAACTGTCCCATTGAGTTTAATGGGGTCTCTGGCCATGAAAAATGTCAAAAAAATAAATAAGACATGCCCTATTTTTTTGACCGCTGCTATTCACTAGTTTTGGCTCAAAATCACTGATCAAACACTGTTTGAGGGCGGTCCGAGTCTTCACTTTATAAATGCAGGCAGCCATCTCTAAAGGGGTTAGCCCATGAATGTACCTTGTAAATTGTAAGCCCTCGCGGGCGGGGTCCTCCCTCCTTCTGTACAAGTTAGTTCATGCTTATTGCAATTGTCTGTACTATGTATGTGCTCCGCTCCTCACATGTACAGGGCTATGGAATGAATGGCACTTTAACAGTAAATAATGTAAAAATGGCAACCTTGTTCTAAGGCTACTTTCACACTGGCGTTTTGGCTTTCTGTTTGCGAGATCCGGTCAGGGCTCTCACAAGCGGTCCAAAACGGGTCAGTTTTACCCCAATGCATTCTGAATGGATAAGGATCCGCTCAGAAGGCATCAGTTTACCTCCGTTCCGTCTCCATTCCGCCCTGGAGGCTGCCTGCAGCGTTTTGGTGTCCGTCTGACGAAACCGAGCCAAACAGATCCGTTCTGACACACAATTGAAGTCAATAGGGACAGATCCGTCTGTAATGGCTCCATCTGAGGCGGAACCGTTTCAATTCATTTAAATCATCTGAGCATGCTCTATAAGTGTCTCCTCCCCCAGCAAACATATCGGCCATCTTGGAAGAACTACACACCAAACAGGTATGTATAGAAAGTTCTGTTTATACCTCTCTCTCTTTGTATCTTTTTCTATCTATCTTTATTGGCTGGTATGGGGCAGATGGAAAGGTGGGGGGTAAAGAGGCACTGTGGTTGGGTCATTGAAAAGGGGGCAGATTATTGCACGGGGAAGGGGCAAAAGATGGCACTGAGTGGGGGCAGATTGCTGAGAGGTGTGGCTGATGGCAGAAGATGTACTATTGGGAAGGGGGGGTTCATGGAATAGGGGGCCGAATAGTGCAACGGAGGATGGCAGGTGCTTGGGCAGATGGCACAGAGGTGGGGCTGACTGCAAGTTGGGGGGAAACGAGGCACCGTTGGTGGGTCATGGAATCGGGTGCAGATTGCACCGGGGGCGCCAGGATGGCACTGAATGGGGCAGATAGAGGAACGGTATGGCTAATGGCAAGGGGGGGGGATGTAGATTATGGCAGAGAGGTTGAGTTGATGGTAATTGAGGGAATATACGGCATTGGCGGGCATACGGCATGTGGGCAGATTATGGTAGGGGGGGGTTGATGGCACTGAGGGGGGAGCATCAATAAATTCATGTGAATAATGTTTAATTTTTATTTATTAAAAAAAAAAAAAAAAACTATTTACTGCAGTGTTCAAGCAACAAAAATTGGTATTCAAAATTAAGTTATTCAAATAAATATTTTATATATGTGATCTGTCTATTTTGGTGTCAGGCTACTTTCACACTTGCAGCAGAGTGATCTGGCAAGCAGTTCAGTCGCCGGAACAGGCAATCTGCGTGCAACCGGACAGCATTTGTAGATGGATGCGGATCAGTCTCACAAATGCATTGCAAGAACAGATCTGTCTCTCTGTCATACGGACAAACGGATGTTTCTATTTTCACATTTTTACTGGTCTGCGCATGCGCAGACTGGAAGGACGGATCCGGCATTGCTGTATTTTTAACGCCGGATCCGGCACTAATACATTTCAATGTAAATTAATGCCAGACACGGCAACTGATCCGAAATTTTGAACAGAGATAATACCGCAGCATGCTGCGGTATTTCCTCCGGCCAGAAGGTCGTTCAGTGACTGAACTGAAGACATCCTGAATGGATTTCTCTCCATTCAGAATACATGGGGGGTGAAACTGATCAGTTATTTTCCGGTATATAGCCCCTAGGACGGAACTCTCTGCCGGAAGAGAATAACGCTATTGTGAAAGTAGCCTAAACATGTTCATGTAGAGTGTTTAATCTACATTTGCTTTTGTATTATGTCTCTTACAGATGTCTGAAGCCTCAGAAACTATTTCAAGAAGGCCACCCAGAAGGCGCCGTCGCATACAACAAGTACAACCGACAATAAGATTTTCTAATACAATAAGATTCATAGCATTAATCAGTATGTATCTTTGTTCTAATTATCATCATCAACCAGCTCACCGGCTGCAGCACCATCACCCGTGGCCGGCTCGTTTAGGAACAGTCAACTAATGCCGCCAGGCAGGATCCCCCAGTCTCCTCCCGAGTTTGTGGGAGAGCCCGTAGCGGTCGGGGACGTGCAAGTATCAAATACGTAGTTTTAATTAGCTTTTTTTTTACTTTCTATAGTTTTTCTTTTCCTTTTTCTTCCAGGGTTCCAGAGTCTCCACCGGGGAAGATATGGAGTTCGCTGTCCCTAACAGACAATTAACTCCTTATCCAGCTGGTGGAGGCGCGTCCCGCTTTATGGGACCACACCGACCGCCACCATGCTGACCATCATCATACCCGGCGGCAGGGGCGTAGCTGAAAGCTCATGGGCCCTGGTGCAAGAGTTCAGCTTGGGCCCCCGTCCCTCAGTGCTTATTGGTAAGGGGCAGGGGAGCACATAGCCTTCCTGCTGCCTGAGGCAAACATTGAAAGGGCACCCCCTCATGCCAAATTCTTAACCTAACCCCTTCCCTTCAGCCAGACGTGTAAATTGACCAGTATGCACTTTCTATAATGCCAGTGTCTTATGTGGCACAAGGTTCTTTGGGCCCCCTCAGGCTCCTGGGCCCGGTAGCGATTGCTACCTCTGCACCCCCTATAGCTACGCCCCTGCCCGGCGGCTCTGGAGGCAGATATGCAAGTCCTTATTCACTGGCTGGGGAAGGGGGGGATCTCACTGTGGCGGATCTAATGTGGCAAATTAAATATATATATATATATATATTTTTTGATCACAGTTGAGAAGGTTATGACTCTGGTGGTCAATCCGGGGACCGCTTCAAGAGAGATTATAACAAGGAGGTTCAGGCCCCAAGTGGATCCGGAGCAACCTCAAGGCCGCCATATATGTATAGTGCGACCTTGGGGTTGTTATGATGGACGCTGGCGTTTGGCCCCTCTGTTTCATGCATCCCCCTTCGGTCGGAGGGACAATTGTTCTCTACTTCTGACTGCAAGGGGCTGTCTGAGACAGAGGAGCGTTTGGGCACTCTGTTTCTGGCAGCCCCCTACAGTAAGAGGTATGCATAGCATATAACCTGGACGTAGCAATTCAAAGCCTTTTTTTTTTTTCCTCCACAGAACTGCCAGCAGCACTCGGACGCCTGACCCAGTTCTTGAAGCGGAACCGGAACTGTTCACCACCGCCAGCCCTCCTGTCCATTATGCACCAGTTCAGGACAATACTGGTCCCCTACCGGGTCCCTCTTTTCAACATACGCTCGCTCATTGGAGACAAAATGTGAGAGCTATGTTGAATAGCAGGAGATCCGGTGGGAGCAGTTGGGAGGATTATGGGAACCTTGTAGAGATAGTTTCCGATGCTCTAGAAGGTTTTGCCGATGAAATGAGGCGGAGGTTAGATGACTTGGCACGTCGCCTGGGAGGGGGAGGAGGCGCGTCAACTCACCAACATTACATGCAAACCTTAATCCCACGGATGGACCAAGTGACGCCTGAGCAGGTGCAAGAGTTAAAAAATTTGATGGAGAACGGGTCGTGGGATATTTTGCACCGCTCCCCGTCCCACCCTTTTCAACCATCCCCTTTCTGCCATCAGTCCTTTTCTTATAGCTCCATATTGATCATTCATAAGGCAGATTTAGAGATGTTGTAAAATAAAATATATCACTAGTGTAGCAAAACCACTCTTGTTGGCCGATTGAAAAAAGCAGAACAAAAAGGTGTTTTAAAAACAAAATGTTTTATTTAATATAAGAGAAAACAGTAAAAACAAGTACACCACATTATTCTGCCAACTCACTCCGCCCGCTTCAGAAACAAAGTAATCAGTGAAACTGTCCCTCACTTGGGCGACGTCAAGGGTTGATCGATATGACAAATTTTGCAGCCGGGTAAATGTGCAATCCACCTCTTGTGGGTCCAGGCGCAGCGGTTCCTCTGATAAAGGATAGTTATGTAGAACTACACAAGCCTTGACCAGATAGTCTATGGTTTCCACTTTGAGATTAATGGCTTTGGCGAGAGTACAACTAAAATACCAGAGGCGCACTCCAGTCGTCCAGCTCGTGTCAGTCTGTAGTTAAACACGCGCTTTGTAGTATTCAAGTCACGGCTAGGACGGCTTTATGAGGTTCTCACACATTTGGAACGCCTCGTCCCCTACTACGACAGATTGCATTGGAGGTCCATCAGTACCTGGCAACGGTCTCGGAGGTGGCAATGCAAATTCCTTTGAATACAAGATGTGTCCGAAATAGGAGTTTTTGAAAGCCATCGAGTCATTTGTCCGTCCATACACTCCAATGTCAACTGCGACAAATCTATAAAATCAGCAGCCGCAATGGCCATCAAGATAATTGAGAAATATTTTTTGTAGAAGGTTTTACAATCTGTATATCTTTGCCATCCACAGCTCCTACACAATTAGGGAATTGACTTGTTTCCAATAACTTGTCTGCTATCTGAAGCCACTGTTCTGATGTTGGATGTAATCCTCGTGCAATACCTTCCAGCATCGCGGACTATACCGGAGATCGTCGAAATTCCCATGCCATATTGGTAATGCAACGATGACAGACTTCCTCCAGTAGCAAGAAACCTGTAAAAAAGAAAAATAAGTTAAAAAAATAAACTTTTTTTTTTATAATATATATAAAGCTATACAAAAGACAATTCTTTTACCTCACTGTCACCATTAGCCGCTCTGCAGGAGAATGGCCCTTCTGTAGCGGGTATCCTGGCTTTCAATGTGTGATGAAATGCTCTGCAGCAGCTGGTCCTAACTATTAACAGTCATGCGCATAGAATTGAACATTTTTTCAGGATTCGCACAAAGCTCCAGATACAGGACAGAAAAAACGCCTCTGGTCATCAGTTTGGAAGTTATCGGGTGCATCAAATACCAGCGTCGTCTCCTTTCCTGGGCACGTCTTCTCCATCTCGCTTTCGGAATTTGAAACTTCAATCGCAGACGCAAGTGTGCAGGCAAGATGGTTCCAAAACACAATGAGCCTGAATGGAGGCTTAGCTGCTTAAAAGTGGGTGGACATTGAGACACCTCCTCCTCAAAAATGGATCCGCTAAATGGAAACCAAAACAGAAGCAAACGTAAAGAACTGATCCGCTTTACAGATGGATCCGTTTGGATGGATCCGTTAAAAAGTTGTCCGTTTGAATCAGTTTTGCAATTTTTTAGACGGATCAGTTTTAAACGAATCCGTGAAACGCAAGTGTGAGAGTAGCCTAACAAAGCTAGAACCAGCCCTGTACCTCACATGGATCCAGAGATCTCCCCAGTCATTGCTCCAAATGATATGCCAGATTTATTTCAAGCTGTCAGCTTAAGGGGCATATCCTTTCTTAGAGGGCATGACCTTTCTGCTGCAGCGGAAGGATAGAACTGAGCATGTGCCTCCGTCTCAGTGAGCAGGACAGAGATATTAGAGAAAGAGCAAACAGCAGGTGGCGCTATACAAATTTCAGTGAATAACTTGATTACATGCAATTACAAAAGTATTCAGATCGAACACCACACAGTGTAATGTGATCCTGAGACACAAGGTTTGTCTCACCCCATGGATAATTTGTGGGCGCACAGCTGACCCCACTATGTCCTCCGGTGGGTACGTCCTCCACAGACGTCAGCAGGAGGACAAGACTCTGTATCCCAGGCGGGTTCACAGCATCCTGCCGGTGCCTTTAATCTGGGCACAGCTATTACGCCTCTCGGAGGTAAGTGCCGGCACTCTGACAACAGACGGTGCGGCCGGGTGGTGTTGCCAGGAAACAAGGTCAGGAATAAGAACAGGATTTCAACAAACACTGGAGGTACATGTTGTAACCAGACCTGAAGTGCTGCCGGGAACAAGGAGAAACTGCATCCAAGGCTCTTATTTTTTTGGGTACTTCCCAATTCAAAGTGCAAATTTCAAGAGCCACTGACTCCTTGCAAGAGTAAACTGATGAAAATAAGGAGGCGGCACAGGGAGCCCCCCTGTAAAGGTGGCCGTGCACATTACATGAAGATCAGCCCAATTCTCAACGTCCGTCGCGATCAGTGGACCAACTAATATGTATGGGGGTGTCCCGACTACACCCCGATGTCAAGGGAAAGAAGTGTCAGACATGTTTGAAAACAAAGGATGGGACCTCTTGAAATCAAGGTCTGATTCAGACGTTTGTATTAAAAACCGTCCACGACAGTCGCATCTGTATAGGCAATTATGGGGATCGCTCATCCCTATACACATTGCTGTCTAAACTGGGATCTGCTGCCCAGTAACACAATCTGCTGCCCAGAGACCATGATTTTGGTGTCCGCACCGGTGACACTTTTACCCATCGGCAGCACCTTTAGACAGGGCAATTATTGGGAAGGAGCTTCTTCCTGATAAATGCAGCAATCATTGTCCCATGTAAAGGAGCCTTAAGGCCCGTTTTACATTTTTTACATGTGCGTTAGACAAACATTAACCAAGTACTGGGATACATTACGGGCTGACCCAAATCTTGGAGTAATTGGACCATATCTGCAGATCACTTTCAAAAAGGGACGGAATCAGAGCGACTCAGTCACTTCCAGAACTGGTCGTCGAGAAGACCACTAGGAATGTTCAAATGTGGCCGATGTGTGGCATGTGGCCAGGCAAACAAGACAAAGAAATGTAGAAGTTCCCATACAGGAAAGGAATATGAGATTCGGGCCTTTATGAACAGTTTAACAGGAGAAGTGTACCTGCCCCTAGATTACGTAGGGAAAACGAAGAGGGAGTTCAGACGGCGCATAGGGGGGGGACCACGTTAATGATATCTCCAATGAGAAAGATACTTCAGTGGCAAGACACATCGCCCAGATACACGGGGGTGACGCCATGTTTAAAATTTGTAGGCATACAACACATCCCAAAACCAAGGAGGAGATTGGGACAATAGAATTTTGAGGGCAGAGGCGAAATGGATAATTAGGTTAAAATCAGTAACACCAAATGGATTAAATGAGTATCTGTCATATAAACCATTTTTATAGCATTAGACCTAATCAGAGGCTATAAAACAAATGGCCTCATACCACTCTGTCATTTCAATTTGTCCACATCTTAAATTTTTTTGCAAAATACATAGTCAAGAGCAATTGCCCTCCCAACCAAAATGTTGGGATGGTCACCTTTATAAGCAAAAGTTTCGAGATTTAGAATTATTGTAACCTATAGTTAACAGTTACATATTGTAATAAAAACAACTGTTAAAACAACAAGATACATATGGTTGCCCCATGAGAATACTTTATTCTATCCATTATTACAGAGTAATATACGGATTACCAGAGGCCGTGATCACGTGCCATTGAGTATGTAAGGTGACGGCGCTGCTGCAAATTAATTTGAGGCCCAATGCAGTCATCTAGAGATCTTTGAATCAGCGCCATCACCCCGTAATCAGTTTAGAAATAATATGTAAACATAAAGCATGTGGCGGAAACATAGTCGGGGACACATCTAGATCCATATAGCAACGAACACTTCCACATAGCGCATCATCTCCAGAAGTGAAGAGGAGCAGTAGGCGGACGAGGACAGCCAAGCGCTGTACGACGGGCCCTCCCCCCGCCTCCTTAAGGGTACTTTCACACTAGCGTTAGTGTGACCCGGCAGGCAGTTCCGCTGTCGGAGCTGCCTGCCGGATCCGCCGATCAGTGTGACAATCTTGCAGTCTTTTTGCACAGACCGGAAGGATGGATCCATCCTTCAGTTGTTTTGCAATGCAAGTCAAGGGGAATTAATGCCGGATCTGGCACTAATGCAAGTCAATGGGAATTAATGCCGGATCTGATTAGGCATTTTGGACGGACATAATACCGCAGCATGCTGCGTTATTATGTCCGGCTAAAACGCCTGACAGTGACTGAACGGAATGCATTGGGATATGCCTGATCAGTTCTTTTCTGGCATAGAGCCCTTTTGACAGAACTCTATGCTGGAGAAGAATGATGCAAGTGTGAAAGTACCCTTAGATTGGCTGACGCAGCTTGGAGTGGTGTGCCCGACCGCGCCTCCCCTGTTCTTTATATACCAAAATTACCTAATGGACCCTATCAGAGTATGGGCAAATGTATACTATTAACACTGAAAGCCAAACAAGGCCAATTACCCAAACTTGACCCTGATATAAAAAGTGTATATAAAATGTAACTTCGTGCTGGTTTAAAAGAACTCTTGTGAGCCAACAAAATTTAAAATCAGCTGCACCTGGTGCGTATGCTATTAGAACTCATGCACTATACAGATGGTTCACCACCCCCCCCCCCCCCCACCGCAACGCTACACAAACTACCAGGTCTGTAAAACTGTGCAAGGACCAGCAGTTAGACTCCCTGAAGGATAATGCAACCCCATGCACTGGTTACATGTCCACTGAGGCTTTTAGCTACGCTACACTGGATGCAGACACCTAAAAACTTCTAACTGCCCCCCAACATAATGGCTTCATCAGGGGCACGGAGGGCAGCAATGAGGCTGGGTGTTGCCATGGGGTATAAAAAGACCATCCAGTCAGAATGACAGCTGTGTCATCCAATAGAAAATGCAGACCTGTGTATTGAAAGACCTATAGTACCAGACCTAGGGGAAAGATTACCCATTTGTTTACAACCAATACGGATTCATTGTGGGAGTGTCTGAGTTGACCTAGTCATAGTGCCCAAGCCAAGGAGAACCAGAGGATAGACGTCACCAGATGTGTATATATAATAAAAAAATTAAAATATTGACACCCGATAGGCAAAACAGAAAGGTGCAAATCTCATGGCTGGCAACCCCATCAACGCTCACTTATCGTATACAATAATTAATGCAGAAAGCTCCACTGCAGTGCTTATAAAAACTATGTACATGCAAAGCCCTCAGTGAGGCCTTTTGGGCTCAGGCCATCCAGCCTATAAATCCACCTGGGCTCTTCTTGTGACAAGTTTATCCAGGTTTCCTTTTCTTACCCCAAGAAATTTTTTAAATACGCCCCAGAATTTCAGACAATTGGGACTCCCCTCATGGAAAGGCCTCATGTCTGGGAATGGCCGTGCCCGCTTCTGTATTGATGCTACCAATATGCTGACACATACGGCGCCTGAACTCCTGGGTCGTTTTGCCCACATACATTTTTGGACAGGGACACTGAATGATGTAACCAATGCCACTTGTTTGACAATTGATAAAGTCTTTGATATGATAAACTTTATTGTCCGTGGGATTAATGAAAGATTTAGCTTTTCTTATAAAAGGACAAAAAGGAACATCTGCCACAGGGGTAGCTTCCCTCCATTTTGGATCTCAACCACATTTTAGGAGGACCATCTGGGGTAAATACCTGTTCTTTGGGACCGAGGTAATGAGGAGATGTGGTTTGGGCAATAAAAAGGAGGCAATTTCAAACACACGCTGCCACTGCACAGATGCGCTATATAGCGATAAACTTTTTCCCTGATGACACTGACTCGTGAAACGCGTCCGACGGTACTTTTAAATGGTAGGAGTGTAAGAAATTCCTAGATCAGGCCCGATGTTCCAGTGGCTGGGGGACGCCCTTCTCAGGGCGAGTGCTCCAGCTACAGCCAGACTAGAGCAGCCGATTAGGGTCAGCCGTCCAAGGCTACTTTCACACTAGCGTTTTTCTTTTCCGGCGCTGAGTTCCGCCCTAGGGGCTCAAATCAGGAAAAGAACTGATCAGTTTTATCCTAATGCATTATGAGTGAAGAGTAAGCCGTTCAGGATGCATCAGGACGTCTTCAGTTCTGTCTTTGACTGATCAGGCTTTTCAGAAAACCGTAGCATGTTGTATTTTTACCTCCAGCCAAAAATCCTGAACACTTCGACTGAATGCCGGGTCTGGTCTTTTTCCCATTGACTTGCATTAACGCTGGATCCGGCGCCGTGTGGTCAGTCAAACCAGATCCGGCTTTTGCATGTTAAACCCAAAAAATTAGAAAAAAGTTAAAGTCCATAAATGGCTGATCCGTTTTTTCCAATGCATTTTTTCATTGTGATCAAAATCCTGATCAGGATTCAAAATGTAATCCGTTTTCACACGTTTTTCCGGATCCGGCGGGCAGTTCCGGTGTCGGAATTGAAAGCCGGATTTAAACAACGCTAGTGTGAAAGTAGCCCAAGACCAAGCGCTCTAGTACAGGGAACCCTGTCCAGCGATCCCCCCGCAATTAAATGCGAAGAGTACTAGGGCCAACTGTAATTACACAATCCTCTCCTTCCAACAAAGGCAGTGAGCAAAATAACTTTAGAATATTTTTTGTCTCATTTAATATAAAAGGAAAAATAAAGTAAAGTTTTATTTCCAAAATGAAGGTACAGTCAGTTTATTAGAGTGATACAATTTGTGTCAGGATCTGTTCAGGGGAAAACTGATGGATATGAATGAAGTTCAGTTTTTTTCTGCGACTGCGTTCATGGTTTGCGCGGTATGTATCCGGATTGCAGGACTATTTCACGCGTATGAAGAACAATCTACATCTCCTAGCAGCCATCAGTGAAAGACTCATCGCTTCCAGACGCTTTCCTTTTTCAGACAAGCCCCATTCCCTTCTATGGAGCCAGGGCTGAGTAAAAAACACACAAAATAGAAGATGCCAAGATTTGTACTGAAGGCAAGCAGGATGCGTTAAAAATGTACACAACCATTGAAATCAATGGACTAGGATTAAGTCCGGATGCCGTGCGTTCACTACACTAAATTACACCCAGATGGAAAACTCGCTCCTGTGAATGAGGCCTTAGACTTGGATCTGGCATCTGGAGGAGATACTGTTTGGCGAGACCAAAGCGAAGCAATCCCCGACCCAGATCCACTAATGTACCCGTTTCAAAAATCTAAGAGTGACGAAAAATGGTGCAAACTGGCGCATCTACGGTTTCTCCACTTTTCGCTGACTTGCTTGAAAAAGGGGTGGGGCTTAGCGGAAACAGAGTGGCTTTATAGGGAGTGGTGGGGCCTAATGTGCACCAAAATTTGGGTGCAATTCTGGTGTAAAAATCTGTCTCAAAGCAAGCCACAAAGCTGATCTGACGTCAGAGATAACAGTCTATTCCCTGCACCACATACATGGACATTTCAAAGCAAAGAATTCTCCCCTAGAAGCAACGATCCTCTGTATCTGACAGTCCCACTGCCCTGTGCATGATCCATTTACATAGTTGCTTAATATCTATCCTCGCTTACAAAACAAGGCAATCCTGCACGCCCAGTCATGTGCAAGGACAGGCACCTATCCGGCAAGTGTGTTCCTCGAAATGGAGGGGGAAGGAGGCTCGTTGTCACCAGGGACCCTGCAGGACAGACTTCACATGTAAGCAGCAGGACCTAGGGGACTTCCACAGCCCGCACTGCTTATCCCGGGTGCATAAATTTGCTATTTATTTTCTCCACTACCTCCACATTTAGCTCCTTTGTAATTCAGCGTTGCTGGTAGAGCCGCCGCCTGGTAAGTGTTCACCGCCATTATGTCGCACATGCAGTGGGGTAGGGACGCTTGGCTTTAGTCCAGTGATCGCCTGTTCGACCTTGAGCAGGACAGCGCTGCAGATTCTCTACCCCGAGGAGAGAGACCCACCCAGAGTATTTCATACGAGATTTCATACGAGTCCACCACTCTTCAATAAATATTAAAGAAGGGCAAAAACATCAAAGATCTGAAAAGTAAAGAAAAGTAGGACTGCTCAGACGAGTGCCTTCATTAATACACATCTGCAGCACGGGGGGAGGGTGGCCTGATCAAGCCTATAACGTGTCCCGGTCATAATACACGGGCAGGCTGAGCACATGCTCCGGCACATTACAACCGGTTGCCCAGCAACTGTAGCGTACGGCTGGTCTCACCACGGGGATGGGCTGGAGCGGTTCCTGCCCAGGTGGCCATCACTGCTGCATCCGATGTGCCGTCCTACGTCTAACACTTATTAAATCCAATCTCGCTGCAGCCTAAAGCCTGACAAATCGCTAACTGGTCGGGGCATGAGAGAACCTTGTACACGAGTCGAGGGCTTCACACCAAAATATCCAGCGCTTTCATCTGGATTTATTAATCAGGACAAAAATACCTTTCTGAAACCATAAAAGCCGCCACACAGGCTCCGTCTTATAGCACCACTCATTCCATGGCGCTGTACGTGAGAAAAGCGGTGCAAGTCATAGAAAACAAAAAGCATGAAGACGAGTTACAAACTAGTAGAGAAAGACGGGACCCTGCCCACGAGGGCTTACAATCTACAAGGATGTGGGAAGGACACAGTAGATGAGGTTAAAGCTGGTCATATGGCGGTATAGAGGCAGCAGGGTCACTGGTTGTAGGCTGGTCTGAAGGGGTGGGTTTCCACGGTAGGAGAGAGTCCGATATGTTGGGGTAGAGAATTCCAGAGTGTGGGGGATGCACGGGAGAAATCTTGGAGGAGATTGTGGGAAGAGGTGATGAGAGGAGAGAAGGAGATCTTGTGAGGATCAGAGATTACTTGTAGGACGGTACCGGGAGATCAGGTCACAGATGTACGGAGGGGACAGGTTATGGACGGACTTCAATGTCATAGTTTGTGTTTTGTACGGGATTCTCTGGGCAACGGGGAGCCAATGAAGGGATTGGCAGAGAAAAAAAGACAGTAGAGGAGTAACAGGGGGAGAAGTGGATTAGTCGGGCAGCAAAGCTGAGGATGGATTGGAGGCTTATAAGAGTGCTAGATGGGAGGCTGGAGGAGGAGGAGGTTACAGTAGTCTAGGTGGGAGATGGTGAGAACATGTACAAGCACTTCTGCACACCCTGGATGGAGTATTGAGCAGATCTGAGAGATTTTTGAGTTGGAGGCAGCAGGAGGTGGAAAGGGCTTGGATGTGCGGATTGAAGGACAGAGCAGAATCTGAGATTACCCCAAGGCAGCGGACTTGGTGGACCGGGGAGAGTGTGCAGCCATTCCATTGACTGTGATAGTTAATGGGGTGATAAGATGGATGAAACAGAATTTAAATTTTATAAAGTGAAAGAAGGAAGATCTAGAAGATAAGCATTGCGAGATTCCGGATAGTAGGGTGGTGACATCTGGACCAGAGGTAAGTGTGTGTGTTGTCAGCATAGACACGATACTGAAAGCCATAGGACTATGAGCTGTCCCAGGCCGAAGGTGTGAGGGTTGATATTCTTGGATGAGATGGAGGTAGGCATGCTTCTGCACAATATGTAGGTGTATATACATGGGCTACTGTGAACCATACTGTATGGAGATGCAGAGGCTTCTGGGTACTAGCACCGCACGCGGCTCCCAAGATCTCAGGTCGACAATCACAAAGTTGAATCATTTCCATGTAGACGTGTAACCGTCCTCATGACCCCAGCAGAGCTGCGTTATACAGCATTGGGCGGCTGTATCTGTACAAATCTTTCACAAAGTGCTGCTTTTTCTACTTCAAATGGAAGTGTCACACGTGGCTTTGTGTGACTTTTTTAAGCCAAAAAAAGGCCACAAATACTGTGTAACACCCGTTTTACAGAGGCTGGTGAACAGACAACTATCTGGAATTAACCAAAGGTTCCCGATAATTGCCTGAACTAGGGCTGCAGCTAACGATTATTTGAATAATCGATTAGTTGCCGATTAATTTCTTCGATTAATCGATTAATCGGGAAAAACGACAAAATTACAAAACAGAGGTTTATATGATCTTACTTGAAAAATTATGTTCAAAGGCCATATTAAAACAAATTGTGGGCGACACTATTATGGGGGATCTGTGGGCGACACTATTATGGGGGATCTGTGGGCGACACTTATGGGGGATCTGTGGGCGACACTTATGGGGGATCTGTGGGCGACACTTATGGGGGATCTGTGGGCGACACTTATGGGGGATCTGTGGGCGACACTTATGGGGGATCTGTGGGCGACACTTATGGGGGATCTGTGGGCGACACTTATGGGGGATCTGTGGGCGACACTTATGGGGGATCTGTGGGCGACACTTATGGGGGATCTGTGGGCGACACTTATGGGGGATCTGTGGGCGACACTTATGGGGGATCTGTGGGCGACACTTATGGGGGATCTGTGGGCGACACTTATGGGGGATCTGTGGGCGACACTTATGGGGGATCTGTGGGCGACACTTATGGGGGATCTGTGGGCGACACTTATGGGGGATCTGTGGGCGACACTTATGGGGGATCTGTGGGCGACACTTATGGGGGATCTGTGGGCGACACTTATGGGGGATCTGTGGGCGACACTTATGGGGGATCTGTGGGCGACACTTATGGGGGATCTGTGGGCGACACTATTATGGGGGATCTGTGGGCGACACTATTATGGGGGATCTGTGGGCGACACTATTATGGGGGATCTGTGGGCGACACTATTATGGGGGATCTGTGGACGGCGTAGTTATGGAGAGGGGGATCTGTGGACGGCGTAGTTATGGAGAGGGGGATCTGTGGACGGCGTAGTTATGGAGAGGGGGATCTGTGGACGGCGCAGTTATGGAGAGGGGGATCTGTGGACGGCGCAGTTATGGAGAGGGGGATCTGTGGGTGGCGCAGTTATGGAGAGGGGGATCTGTGGGTGGCGCAGTTATGGAGAGGGGGATCTGTGGACAGCGCAGTTATGGAGAGGGGGATCTGTGGACGGCGTAGTTATGGAGAGGGGGATATGTGCACTGTTATGGGCATAACAGTGCACAGATCCCCCTTCCCATAGCAGTGCCATACACAGACCCCCCCTCCTCCCCATAGCAGTGCTATACACAGACCCCCCTCCCCATAGCAGTGCCATAGACAGATCCTCCCCCCTCCCCATAGCAGTGCTATACACAGACCCCCCTTCCCATAGCAGTGCCATAGACAGATCCCCCCTTCCCCCTACCCCCTAACCCCTAACAGCCCCGGCCCCGATGCTTGCATCTTTATTTTACCTTTTTACAATGACGCTCCCGCTCCTGTAACAGCCAGGCAGAGCGGACGGCGGCGTAACGTCACTCAATCACGTGACGCGCCCGCTCCGCCCACTTCATGAATGAAGGAGGCGGAGCAGGCGTGTCACGTGAGTGAGTGACGTTACGCCGCCGTCCGCTCTGCCTGGCTGTTACAGGAGCGGGAGCGTCATTGTAAAAAGGTAAAATAAAGATGCAGCGCCCGCCCGCCCGAATAGCAACGAATCGGCGATTATTCGATAACTGGATTCGTCGACAACGAATCCAGTTATCGAATATAATCGATTACATCGATTAATCGTTGCAGCCCTAGCCTGAACGCTGAATGGTGGCAACAACTGCATTTAAGAGCAGCCACCATCTCCTTTGAATGGGGAAGAACCCCCCCCCTAATCCCCAGCAGCACGTCCATGACAAACTGCGGTCGGCCAAGTATCATCATCAGCCACACAGAAAATACAAAAAAAAGAAAAAAATCGGGGATAACTATAGGACGGGGCAATAACTGGGAACAAGCTTTCATATGACTGCTCATCTGTGATAACTGCCCTGATCCTCAGCCTATTTAAAAAAAGGGACTTTAACCCGTTAGTGACCACCCAAATTCCTCTTTACTGACTGCGGTCACTAACGAGCCTTATGCTAGGCTGCCAGCTTTTTATTAAAAGCAAAAGAAAAAAAAAGTCACTAAGTTCAAACACAGGCTGGTGGCTAAAGGGTTAAATAAGCAGGCAGCTCAGGTCTAATGAAAAAAAATCATATTTTTCTCCTCTAAAACCTAGGTGCGTCTTATGGCCAGGTGCATCTTATAAGGTGAAAACTATGGTACTTAAAAAAAAAAAAAAAAAAAAAAAAAAAACGCCCCCGATCACCCCTCACCACATCGTACACGTGTGCGCTCATAATACCCCACTAACACCCAACGTGCAGTACTGGCGGACTCTCAGGGCAGATGTCCCACCAGGCCCCTGCAGCTGCAGAGTACGATACAACAATTATAATGGTTTAGAACAGGGATGCTCAACCTGCGGCCCTCCAGCTGTTGTAAAACTGCAACTCCCACCATGACCTTCTGTAGGCTGCCGGGGAACGATGGGAGTTGTAGTTTTGGAGGGCCTGGTTTAGATGGATGCAGGCGCTCTTCACTGCACACCGACACCTCCACACACTCCAGCGTCATGCGGCTCCTCGGCTGGACCATCCAACGTTCACTAAAGCTGCTTTATCACCAAGAGACTAGATTGTATGCGCGGCAGACATGAAGCTCATGAGACGGGAAGACCAAGACTGTCACAACACGTTACATACAAAAGCGCACTCGCGGTAACCAGAATCATACAATATGGTGATCAACGCATAACTGTGCTCTCTTTATAGAGGACAACTACATGATCAATACACACCAAAACAAGGACTGCTGACAATATGGCAAGTAGATCCTCTTATTAGGGTCAGTTTCCACCCATGGGAAAATTGCATGGAGGCATTTCATGCCCAACCCCCTCCCCGGCCATTTCCACAGACATCTGCAGTGCTTATCTAGGCTCTGTGTTGAACAGACCTGTTTGACGGGGTGGAGAAAATGACGAGAGAAAGCATGATGAAATCAGCCTGCAAATTCCTGCTCTCTACTAGGTCACAAGGCATTGCATGAGACCGACACCGGGACTTCGTGGTAAGCATAGCCTAATAACGGACCAAGGCTAGAAAGAGTGGAGGTCTGTTAGATAATGCAATAGAGCGCTACAGCGGACCCCAGTATTTCAGCTAAAACACACAGACGTACATGGCGGTAAAACAAAGCCCCAGAACAAGCAGACAACAAAAACTGCAAGCCTAGGACCGTGCGGCGATACGGTATCACCCGTAGATCTGAGGAATCACAGCCAGCACACCAATCCGCAGTTCATCGCATGCATTACCTGTGCCCGCTAACACACACGTCATAGAATACAGCTGCAGTCTGAATTTGCACTTGGGTCTCATGCACAGGGCCTGTACCGAGCCTCTGTAAGGGCTCATACACATGTCCATTCTGGGGGGGTTTTGTAGCCCGTATGCGGAATCTTTCACTTCAATGGGGATGCACAAAGAGTGCAGTCACACAATTAAAGGATAAAAGCGGCTAAACTGTCAGTTTTCCAGGTCATTTTGCATCCATGTGTATCAGTGCCCTGGATTTCTAACAGTTTTTAACGTCCGTTTGTCATCAGTTTTTAACAGCTGTTTAAAAAAAATACACGCGCAATTTTTCCACGCGAGTGCAAAACATTGTAAAGCATTTTGCACACTCGTGAGAAAAATCGTGCATGTTTGGTACCCAAACTTCATAGAAGTTCGGGCTTTGGATCGGTGTTCTGTAGATTGTATTATTTTCCCTTTTCCCTTATAACATGGTTATAAGGGAAAATAGCATTCTGAATACAGAATACATAGTATAATAGGGCTGGAGGGGTTAAAAAATGTTAATTTTTTTACTCACCATAATCCACTTGATCGCGCAGCCGGCATCTCCTTCTGTCTTCATCTTAGCTGTGTGCAGTAACAGGACCTGTGGTGACGTCACTCCGGTCATCACATGATCTTTTACCATGGTGATGGATCATGTGATGACCGACGTCACCACAGGTCCTGTTACTGCACACAGTAAAGATGAAGACAGAAGGAGATGCCGGCTGCGCGATCAAGTGGATTAAGTGGATTAAGGTGAGTTAATTTTTTTATATATTTTTTAACCCCTCCAGTGCTATTTTACTATGCATTCTGTATTCAGAATGCTGCTATTTTCCCTTATAACCATGTTATAAGGGAAAAGAATTAATGATCAGGTCTCCATCCCGATCGTCTCCTAGCAACCGTGCGTGAAAATCGCACCGCATCCGCACTTGCTTGCAATTTTCACGCAACCCCATTCATTTCTAAAAACGCTGAATATAGAGCATGCTGTATGATGCGTGTGAACAAGCTCATGTGAACAGCGCCATAGAAATTAATGGGTCGGGATTCAGTGCTGGTGCAATGCGTTCAACTCACGCATCGCATCATTTAGGCCAGCTGCATGCGGATAGTGACCCCATTCACTTGAATGGGGTCTGCGATACGTCTGTTCCGCAAAAAGATAGGACAAGTCCCATCTTTTTGTGGAATGGAAGCACGGACCACGACAGAAGCACTCTGCGGTGCTTCCGTTCTGCACTGCATGTCTGGATTTGCGGACCCATTGAATTAAATGGGACCGCAACTGTGATGCGGATTGGCCGCGGCCCGTGTATTGCGGACCCGCTGTATGCGGGCTGCAATATGGCCACGTGGGACACACTGTCGTGTGCAAGCAGCCTTAAGGGGTATTCCGGTTATAGAAAGTTATCCCCTATCCAGATCGGTGGGGGCTTTACTGCTGGGACCCCCACCGTTCATGAGAACGCAGACCTAGGCTATCTCAGGCGTTACTACTAAAATGAATGGCGCTGCGGCGCCCTTTTCCAACTAGCTGCTCCATCCATTTGGGGGTGCTCCACAGGTTACAGATCCCTGTTCTTGTGATAGATGGGGGTCCTAGTGGTAGGACCCACGCCGATCTGTTATTCCCTATCCTGTAGATAGGGGATAAACTTTCTATAACCAGAATACCCTTCAAGCACACAAGTCCAAATTTGTCTTCATGGCGGAATCGAACCAGAGACTACTAGGGTCTGCCAGGCTACGGGTTCATTTATGCTGTAATTTACAAAGCTTCATGTTCTGCACAACAAATTTTTCTTATCCAGCACAATAAGGTGTTAACCACATGGTGAACATCCACAGATCCAGGTGAAGAATTAATAAGGCTACTTTCACACTTAGGATCCGCCGATCTGCTGCTGCCTGAAAGCATTTGTGAGACGGATCCGGATGCGGATGCTGTGTTCATGGAGTGCAAGGTGGCGGCAGGGACATAATTCACCCATGACACCCATCTTTTCTGCTCCTCGATACATCCTCGTCGGTGCTTGGAGATATCAAAAGTTGTGATCGGTGGGGGACCAGAATTCTGGGACCCCCGACGATCACCAACTATGACAAAGACAGAAGCACGCGCATGGCTCGCTCTGTTTGACACATCACGTTTTCTGAAAACAGCACATGTACAGAAAAGTGGCGCCACTCCTAGCCACAGGTTGTATATAGTATTGCAACTCCATCACATTCACTTAGAGCTCAGCTGCATCACCTGACAAAACCACGGACAGGGTTGGCACTGCTTTCTCTTTGAGCATGTCTTTTTTTAATCCAGGACAACCCCTTTAAATTACAGAGGCTTCCATGAAATCATGACAAATGTCAATTTGCAGGTCAGGTAGCCATTTTTTTTAAGCACATGATTCATTGCCAGATAACCCAATAATAATCAGGATGAGGGCGTTGTTCTGTTTGCATCCATATGCAGATCCACATCTGGAATAGGAAAAATAAATAAAAGCATGGGTTCTTGCTGCGATTTCCAGTGCAGCTTTAGGTTTTTCCCAGGCGACACATACAGTAAATGTGTTTGATCTGTAAAACCTGCAACTGTATTTAAAACCTTATAAAAAATACTAAGTAATGCGGCTTTAACCACACAGTCTGGATACACCCTTAAGTAGGACACCGGCGGAGGAGGTGCACTGTGATGCTTGGAGTAAACACATACGTGGACATTTTCCACATGTATTATAAAAATAAATAAAAAATATATAAAAAAAAACTACATGAAGCGTGGCAGAGACCATGTCTCCTCAATCACTTGATACTGACTATCTTGTCAGCATGGAGACTCGCGACCAACAATCCCGGACTCCCACATTGCCGGCCCGCTGCAGTCACACACTGTTGCGACACTATGAGGTAATCGTGAAATGTGCCCGTTACGGGAAGTTATATCATTAGGTTGTATTATTGATCCTTTTATGCTCTTGCAATTCCTCCTTTTAAGACACGCCGTCCCTGTGCCGCAGCGGAGAACGGCGTCCGGCGTGACCTCATACATGTCAGCTGACATGACGCTGTTAGGGCTACAGTAACCGTTTTACCCTTTCGCACAGTAAAATAAATTGTTCTCTATATATATTTTCTGAAAATGAAAACTATTGAAAATGTTCTTCTACGGTTTACATAGCGGCAAGTCGCGCGAGACTTCAGTGACTTCCTACCGCACTCCTATCTGCGCACGGAAAAATATAAAATAGCAATCCAAAGTGGGCTTTGGTCATCAGCAGTAAAATCTTGATAAACCATTTTAACCCCCTGCCCCAATAGGTCTCAACCAATTCTACCTGGAAGCAGATTAACCTAACAGGGGACATTTATCAATAATTGTGTAATTTGCGCCAAAAAATAAAATAAAATAAAAATACTAAAGCTACAAATCAAAAGTGGCGATTTATTTCACCTCATATCAAAAGGCGCACACCACTTGTAAAATGTGACTTTTTAAAATGGCAACTTAATTATCCACCCATTTCTCTTGATTTACGACATTTTAACAGCACCAAAATGCAACTTTTTTAAACCGAAATGGTGCATTTTACACCATAAAATTCTGGTGCAACATGCTTCGTAAATCTCCCCCACTGTGTATCTTGTGCTGTAGGAAACCGAGGGAAGCAAAGAACAAGCCTTAGGTCCCTTTCACACAAGCGAGTTTTCTGCGCGAGTAACAATGCGTGATGTGAACGCATAGAACCCGCACTGAATCCTGACCCATTCACTTCAATAGTTCTGTGCGTTATTTTTCACACATCAGTTCTGCGTAGTGTGAAAAATCACAGCATGTTCTATATTCTGCGTTCTTCACGCAACCCTGGCACCATAGAAGTGAATCGGGCTTCAGTGAAAAATGCGTTGCATCCGCAAGCAATTTGTTTTTCACTGATAGTTGCGAGATGTTTGTAAACCTTCAGCTTTTTTTTTTTCACGCGCGCGAAAAATGCATAAAAATGAATTGCACGTGAAAAAAAATAAATAAAAGAATGAAACGCTGAACGCAATCGCAGACAAAAATGACTGAACTTGCTTGCGAAATGGTGCGAGTTTCACTGAACGCATCCTGAACCAATATATCATTCGCCGTAGGCCTCATGCACACCCCTGTTTTGGTCTGCATCCGAGCAGCAGTTTTTGCGGCTCGGGTGCGGACCCATTCACTTTAATAGGGACGCAAAAGATGCCGACAGAACTCCGTGCACTGTCCGCATCCGTTGCACCGTTCTGTGGCCCCGCAAAAAAATAAATAAAGCAAGTCCCACCAAGAATAGGCATGTCTACAATGAGCCGCCCATTCCGTAAATTGCAGAAGGCACACTGGTGGCTTCAGTTTTTTACGGATCCGCAGTTTTCGGACCGCAAAAAAACAGCACGGTCATGTGCATGTAGCCTTCAAGAGTAGAATTAAATGATTGAATATCAAAATTATAGCTCTAAAGCATTCAAAACAGCAATTCCATCGATTCATAGGCTACCAGGACACGTTGCGGATTACAAGGTTTTTCCGTGTGGATTCTCGTGCAAAAGTGTATGCAAAGTGTACAGGATTTCCCATGTACATTTCGCATTCTCTTTCCGTGTGGACTTTGAAATTCGCAAGATTTGTGCGGTTCTTTTGTGCAGGTATCAACCTCATTAATGCAAGGGTGAGATCTACAGCAAATCGGCGCCAAAAAACCACAAGTAACAAGCTGGTTTTGGTGCAGTTTATAGGAACCCTCACGACATGTTGGGCTGCGCAGCAATGGACCCTGGACGCACCCGCAGTGATCTGCCGCTCAGCAGAAAGAGGTTTTAGAGTAAGGCATAAAATGAGTTCACCCATCATAATACAGATGATTGAGACTACTAAAGGGAAATACTTTCATTCACTTGGGTCCTCTTCATTCGGAGCATGACCGATATTGGGGCAGAGTGTCGGTACATTTTATAGACAGTTACCGTATCTTGTGTAAGGCGACCTGCACACACTGCAGATTACACGCAGTTTTTTCACACTGATTTGCACAGGTAACCTAAAGTTGCTGCTTTTTCCTATTCTCTGAAGGCAGTGGGTTTGGGGTGGATATTAATAATTTTTTTTTTTTTTTTTTTTTTGTACAATTGACAAAAGGTGCTGCCGATCGTCGGCTGATCCGGTCTTTAATGTAGGACCTAAAATAATGGCCTCTCGGCAGCACATCGCCCAGTGTAACCAGGTACCGTATATGATGCACACAAATCAGTAACGACTGTGCACCCCCGTACAGAGGGGACGATTGACGCATGTAAATGCAGCTCTACTGGGGTTCAATGATTAGGAATGGACAGTTACCGATCACTACCCTATGTAAAAGGCCACCGAGGCCGGCTATACAGGAGATATAACCGTCGGCTGAGCCCCGACAGTTACCGAATCCCTCATACATGTCCGCTCAGCTTGGTCGATCACATGCATGCGTTATAAATAGGGAAAAAGTCCTTCTGGAAGCAGCTCATCTCCAATAGAACAGATGGGTCAGGCATGTGGACCCCAACGGCCCGATGCTCATCTCCCTGTCACATCTGCAGTTGGGAGGAGTGCCCCCATATACATTAGACTATTGGCCGGCCCCAAACACTCTGTTCAGCTAACACCTATGTAATGGGTCTGGCCTGCTTAACTGCAAATGGGCAAAATGGATTTGCAGACTTTACATAGTATAACGCCTGGGCAATGTCAGGACCCCAATGCTTGCACTTTTCCATTGTGCTAGAAACATAGAATGTGTCGCAGATAAGAACCATTTGGCCCATCTAGTCTGCCCAATATACTGAATACTATGGATAGCCCCTGGCCCTATCTTATATGAAGGATGGCCTTATGCCTATCCCATGCATGCTTAAACTCCTTCACTGTATTTGCAGTTACCACTTCTGCAGGAAGGCTATTCCATGCATCCACTACTCTCTCAGTAATGTAATACTTCCTGATATTACTTTTAAACCTTTTCCCTTCTAATTTAAAACAATGTCCTCTTGCAGCAGTTTTTCTTCTTTTAAATATTCCCTCTAGACTGCAGAGTATACCAACCCTTAAAGGGGACGGCCCCAGTCTGGGACACTGGAGGCATCAAAGTCAGATAACTGCAGGTCCCACAGGTGGAATCCACACCTATCTCCAGAAGTGAACCCTCAAAATGAACAGAAAGCAGCCACGGATGTGCGTCCACCTTCCATTTACCACTGTGTGATTTCTGAAAACCGCTAAATGTGCTCGCTTGTCTATTTCCGTAACTGCCGCAGTGATGAATAAAGCGCATGCACGTGCAGTGGGCTGCCCTTCACTTTGGGAGTCCCCATTGTGAAGAAAGGAGTGGGTCTGCACCTGACCCCGGCGACCAATCCTAGCAATATGCCAGATGTGCCAACCGTTTCACTGCCACTGATCTTATCCTGCACGGGTGTCTGGAACACGCCATTCCATAGACGTGGCTGTGGCGGTGAAGCACGATAAGGACACGGATAGTAAAACCTAAGGGTCCATTCGCACATCCGCAAGTGTTTTGCGGTCCGCACATGGCCGGCCCTGTGATAGAAATGCCAGTTCTAGTCCATGGCTGCAGACAAGAATAGACCTGCTCTATCTTTTTTTGGCGGGGTCAAGCACACAGGGTTCTGTCCGCATATTTTGCTTCCCCATTTAAATGAATGGGTCCACACCCGTTCCGCAAGATAGTGGAACTGATGCGGATCCATTCATACAGATGTCTGAATGAGCCCCAATACGGGGGACACAGGAACACATACATGCTGTGGCAACCAAACAGTTAATCCTTACTGGGAAATGGAATTTTATAAATTAAAAAACTGAGCAGTACGTTCCTAACCGATCAAAGTGGTTTAAGGGCGAGCCCATGCCACCCTCCAAAAAACACGCACTGGAGCTGGAATTACGCAAGGAGAGTCGCTGGGAGCCACGGAGCGCTCATTCACTTTCTGCCTGATTTCCAGCATGAAAGTTACCCAGAAATCCAACATGAAAATCTCTCGGATCAGTTTCATTAGATAAAACTGGTTCACATTTCCTCTGAATACCTCCCGGAGCGACCTTGGAATTTAAATGAGGCGACTCAGATCTCCGCTCCGTCTGCTGGAATCATCCACACACTGAGCGCTGCAGGAAATAAGTCACCAGAGCCGCTTGGTTCGCATGCAATTAAGGCTACTGTCACACTGGCGTTTGGTGCGGATCCGTCATGGATCTGCACAGGTGGATCCGTTCAGATAATACAACCGTCTGCGTCCGTTCAGAACGGATCCGTTTGTATTATCTGTAACATAGCCAAGACGGATCAGTCATAAACTTCATTGAAAGTCAATGGGAGACTGATCCGTTTTCTATTGTGTCAGAGAAAACGGATCCGTCCCCATTGACTTACATTGTGTGTCAGAACCGTTTGGCTCAGTTTCGTCCGCAAGCAGCGTTTTGGTGTCCGCCTCCAAAGCGGAATGGACGCAAACTGATGCATTCTGAGCGGATCCTTTTCCCTTCAGAATGCATTAGGGCAAAAGTGATCCGTTTTGGACCGCTTGTGAGAGCTCTGAACGGATCTCACAAACGGAAAGCCAAAACGCCAGTGTGAAAGTAGCTTTACCCTGTTCACACAATGGCCCAGAACTGCCGCACATCACAGCAGCTGAATGATGCTGCGCCCTTACAGAAGGCTCCATAGATCCATTGCACTGAACTAGAATACATGCAGTTTTTTTTTCTGTGCGAGAAAATCACCTTCCCGGATAGCGTTCATGAGAAAGCGTATTAGCGCGCGGTGCATGCCTCGCAAGCAGAGCGAACTGCAGAGGTCTCGCTTCCTCTGGTTCAGTATCCTGGCAACTGGAAGGCCATCAGCCCCGGGATCGCTGGAAATTAATTTCATTACCTCTTTCTTTCTTGCACATCACGAGAGGAAGGCCAAATAACCCAGGAGCGCGCGGTGATAATTAACCTTGCAATATGTCGCTTAAAAGCCTCTGGCCTACAACTGGAAAACGGACCTCTGATGCGCAGGAAGCACATTTAGTTGTTCCTAGGGACGAGACGCACTGGGACACGTGTGTTTTCAAAGGCGCGTACAGATGGCAGGAAGTTTACTGTGACAATTAGTTAATTGTTTAAATATCATGAAACTGATGTGGGGGGGGGGGAGAGAAGAGGCAAAAATTTTGGAGTCATTCATTCGCCTAACCAGAGCAGGAAAACCACCAAGTCCATTAAATTCAGAATATAGCAAGCGAGCCAGAGGACGGCTGTATCGCGCGCCCCGTCTCCCCCTCTCTCTACGCAGATATACACACATATCTATGTCCACTCAAAGGGCCAGAAACAGGGTGTGAGGTGTTCCTATATGTAAGGGCTCAAACACCTGGTTTTACAGTCCGCAAATTGAGGATCCACAAAACGTAGATACCGGGCGTTGCAGAATGGAAAGCCTGGCCAATAATAGGATTTTTTTATTTTTATATTTTTTGCAGAACGTACACGGACCAAAAAATACCACACAAAATACACCTGTGTGCGCACATGAGCCCAAACACCGAGACCTCTGCAGAGTCCAAGGCCTGATGCACACAGTTTCGGTGGGGTGGGGGGGGGGGGGGTTGCGGACCCAATCATTTCACTGCTGTCCACATCTGTTCCATAGTCCCACAAAAATAAAATGTCCTATTCTTGCCACAGTTTTGCAGACAAGGATAGGCATTGTTTTACAACGGATCTGCAAAAAGCAATACAAGTCACACGGCTGCAGATCCGTGTTTTGCAGACCGCAGAATAAATATGGCCGTGTGCATGAGCCCCAAGACAGTACCAGCAAGGTAAATGAGATATGCCAAGTCTCACGTACACCTTGTGTACTCTGTCCGTGCAGAAACTGACCCGCCAGGTGGAATTTAAAATCCACAGCTTGCCAATTTTAGGCTACTTTCACACTAGCGTTCGGCTGTCCGCTCGTGAGCTCCGTTTGAAGGGGCTCACGAGCGGACCCGAACGCTTCCGTCCAGCCCTGATGCAGTCTGAATGGATGCGGATCCACTCAGACTGCATCAGTCTGGCGGCGTTCAGCCTCCGCTCCGCTCGCCTCCGCACGGACAGGCGGACAGGTGAACGCTGCTTGCAGCGTTCGGGTGTCCGCCTGGCCGTGCGGATCCGTCCAGACTTACAATGTAAGTCAATGGGGACGGATCCGTTTGAAGATGCCACAATATGGCTCAATCTTCAAGCGGATCCGTCCCCCATTGACTTTACATTGAAAGTCTGGACGGATCCGTCCGAGGCTATTTTCACACTTAGCTTTTATATGCCAAAATAATGCAGACGTATCCGTTCTGAACGGAGCCTCCGTCTGCATTATTATGATCGGATCCGTTCAGAACGGATCCGATCGAACGCTAGTGTGAAAGTAGCCTTACACGTAGAGTGATCATAATTAAGGTGCAAAAAAAAATAAAAAATTTGGGGTACAAACTGATACTAACGAATGATGCTCAAATTAACATCTTTAATTCTGTTCTTCTGATGCATCAGAACGGAAAACAAAACCGTGATGTGATCGCACCCTAAATAGCGTGGATTTATATGCACCCTGTGTAGGTAACTTTAGGCCACCTGCAAGCAATAAGATTTGAAGGAAATTCTGTCGCATACCCGCACCAAAATCTGTATTGTCCAACAGCGTTTTTCGGTGCGGTTTTACCGCAGATCTCAACCTTCCATTGACAAGGGGGAAATTCACAGTTTAAAACTGCAAACCTACGGTAATTGACAGGCTATTTAATTTGAAATTGGTGCAGCAGGTCAATACCTGCACTGGCAGTATCTGCAAAGTGTCCGTGAGATTTGCGCAGTCTCATACACTTTGCTGGCACTGCACCATGCTGTTTTTCTGCATGGGAATCTGTGTGGGGGAAAAAAACACACGTATTCCGCAACGTGTGCAGGTGGCCTTATAGAGCAAACGACACACGCCTCACACGCACATCTGTCGCCGATATTTCTTTGGATTTATACCAGATTTCACCATGTGCTTCGAAAATTCTGTGGCAGAAGATCCACGTCACATACGCCATGAGCAAAAATAGCTTTAGGGCTCAGTCATGCAATATTTTTTCAACATTATAAAAATCTTGAAATCCAAAGCATTTTAAGCTTTTTGTAAAAACATTTAAAGATCTAAAATTGGCTATAGGACAGCCAAAAATACTGCAGCACGGCAGGGTTTGTTCCATGTAGTTTTTAATATATTTCACTAGACTTGACTAGAATGCGTATCTACCACATCTTTGCCCAACTATACAGACGCTGAAACAAAATGCGGACAAACCAGAAACCATCCGCGGTCACTTAGGCCCGTTTCCCAGTAGCGTTTCCCACCGTCCAGGAGGAAGCAGCCTGCCGAAGAGGTCTGGATCCATCGCTACCCGCCATTCTCATTGACTATAGTGGGAACCAGCAAAAATCTGCCTGCAAACCGGCAACCACTACGCACAGCGGTTTTCTTCTGGCCAATTCCCAGCATATTTGCCAGATCCCATTATAGTGAATGGGGCTGGACGGCAATGCCGGAGGGCAGAGAGATCTGGCAGTGTGAAACAGGCCTCATCCCCATCATGTGGTACAAAACAAAGGGTTTCTCTGGGTATTTAACATTGATGACCTAACCTCAGGATAGGTCATCAACATGAGATCGGTGGGGGTCCGACACCCAGCCAGCACCCCACTGATCAGGGAAGGCATTCGCGGGGCACGTATGTCGTCTTCCTTCCTGCTCGCCATAGACCGAGCTTACTGGAATATAAGATATGCAGCGTAGTTAAATGGCTAAGGATCCTAAAGGGGGAAGGTGTCATCAGAAAATTACCTATTGCTTAAATCAAATTTTTTATGTTTAACATTTCCAACTACCGTAATTCTTTTTAATGTGATTTTTAATTTTCCGTTAAAAATCTATATTTAGCCAAAAACCCTAAAATCCTGCAGTTTTCACATTGGCATAAAAAATGGCCCCACTTCACGGTCTGTACAAATCGCTTTACTGCAGTTATCTGCTTATCTGTCATTTTTATTCTGCCTGTAATGATATCACATATGTATAGATGAGACAGGATCCACCATTCACAACATGTGAGGTCCCCTCCTGACCATTGTGTCCATGGAGCACGGGGGCTGCCGTAAAGCAATTTCTCTTACTGCTTTCTAAATGCTGTTAAGAACAGCCCGGCAAGATGGCCACCCCCATAATCATGTTCAGGAAATAGAATAAATCAATCTGTAATCCGAAAAGAAACAAAAAAGCATTTTTTACTATCCAGTAACTGGCAGAAAATAAAAAATTGGTGATACATTTCCTTTAGGATAAGGGCTCTTTCACATCTGCGTTCTTGTCTTCCGGCATAGAGTTCCGTCGTCGGGGCTCTATGCTGGAAGAATACTGATCAGGATTATCCTAATGCATTCTGAATGGACAGTCCGTCCTTCAGGATGCATCAGGATGTCTTCAGTTCCGGAACGGAACGTTTTTTGGCCGCAGCAAATAGCGCAGCATGCTGCGCTTTTTGCTCCGGCCAAAAATCCGGAACACTTGCCGCAAGGCTGGATCCGGAATGAATGCCCATTGAAAGGCATTGATCCGGATCCGGCCTTAAGCTAAACGTCGTTTCGGCGCATTGCCGGATGCGACGTTTAGCTTTTTCTCAATGGTTACCATGGCTGCCGGGACGCTAAAGTCCTGGCAGCCATGGTAAAGTGTAGTGGGGAGCAGCATACTTACCATCCGTGCGGCTCCCGGGGCGCTCCAGAGTGACGTCAAGGCGCCCCAAGCGCATGGATGACATGATCGCATGGATCACATGATCCATGCGCATGGGGCGCTCTGACGTCATTCTGGAGCGCCCCGGGAGCCGCACGGACTGTAAGTATACTGCTCCCCCGCTCCCCACTACTACTATGGCAACCAGGACTTTAATAGCGTCCTGGGTGCCATAGTAACACTGAAAGCATTTTGAAGACGGATCCGTCTTCAAATGCTTTCAGTACACTTGGGTTTTTCCGGATCCGGCGTGTAATTCCGGCAAGTGGAGTACACGCCGGATCCGGACAACGCAAGTGTGAAAGAGGCCTAAAAGACTACTTGCATAAGAAAAGAAAAAAAAAAAAAAAAAAAAAAAAGGTTAAACCAAAATCCCTAGGGACACTTTACAAGTGGCAGATTTTTTGCAGAAAATTTTTGTTATTAGAAATGAAAAAATACGTTTGTGGACAGTACACAGTGCGCTATCCACAAACGTATGTCCGTTCTGCTTCCCCACAAATAAAAAAATGCCTATTCTTGTCCGTTTTACAGACATGGATAGGACAGTTCTACAGAGGGCAGGAGATTCCGCTCCGCAAAGTGCGGCACACACAAAATCTGCCTTTTGTGAATCTGCAATTTGCACGAGTCTGTTTGTGTCGCAGGCAGATTCTGGTGTGGATCTTTCCCTATGCAACGCAAAGGGTGAAACTGGCACCGACATACCCGCCCTGCCATCTGTGCCGTATACAGGAGCCGCTCAATCAGTCCATCACAAAACTTGATTACAGGCAACTTAAAGTAAACATCCTTCGTCCTCCAGCCCATTTGTACGGAGGCGAGGAGTCGTGAATAAAGGCCTGGAAGGAGAAAATGTGTGTTTTTGCTGCAACACCATCCGCAGAAGAGCTTCGGGAACTCAGAGGCATGCAAAGGCCTGACTGGAGTCAATTACGGAAAAATGTTTGGAATTGCCGCCCAGCATGTTTCCACGCAGGCTCCCGAATATAGACCAGAAAAACAAATAGTGTCTGAACGTGTCTGGTCTGCAGTGTAAAAACCTAGTGTCAGACACAGAATAGGCACAACTGTGTGGCAGCCTGCCATCTGCAAGTTCATGGGAGAGGGACTAGAAGGAACATCACAAGGAATTACGGCTGAAGACCCGAGAGTATTGGAAGAGTATCCAAAGACTGACAAAAACCCGCTGCTCTTCTGTGACAGAAGATCCATCTTCACGTTGGACGTCCGAGCACAAAGTCTGGGGAAATCCATCTACTCGCCAACATGAAGAGCAGTCACTGGAAACACCACCCCCAGGCCTAGTGAAAGTGGAGAGGGCATGGTGTCTCTAGGAGTAATGACAACGCCCACGGTGCTCCTAGAGGCTCATTTGCAGATATTAAAGACATTTTTCTCAGCAATGCGGACACCTATGAACACGGGACCAACACAGATGTCTTCAACTGCCAAATGCACGTGTAACAGGTCAGCCGGTGTCACAGGTACAAATCTCTTTGAATTGGTCTTCTCGTAGTTAAATATTGATGAGCTACCCGCAGGATGGGTCATCAATATCAGTTAGGTGGGGTCCGACACCCGGAATCCCTGCTGCCATCACAGCGCCGTACTTTGTGTGGTGGCTGTGCATGGTATAGCAGCCAAGGTACTTTGATTTGAATGGGACTGAACAGTAACCAGGCCATGTGGGGTCACTGGCCTAGGAAGAGGCCGCACTGCTCACTGGTCTCTTCACTGACCATCAATGGTGCCGGGTGTCGGACCCTCAGCGATCAGATATTGATGCTCTAACCTGAGGACAGGTCATCAATACTTTACTCCCAGACGACCTCTAAGTACAAGGAAACAGTTTTTGGACACAGGCTTACAAAGCATTAGGCTCTGTTCACATTAAGTAGTCCTCCTGGGGTTGCAAGAACAGCATAAACAGCATCAGTAATGCTGGGACCAGTTCACTGCTGAGACCAGCGATTGGCTACAGCATCCATGTGTTCTTGTAACATCACCACTGCAGCCGGGTAGAGATCTGGGACAGGAGAATCAGAGCCATCTCTGTCGCAAGAGAAGAAACTGGTCAAGCCCTTTAAGTAGGCAGCCATCACAGGTATAGGGGTTTAAAAAACACACATGTATCACCTACCCACAGAAAGAGGATATTAGAATGGAGCAGCAGTCTACCATCATCCTGACAATTTAAAGTCTGTGGGACTCGCGGATTACAGCACTACCTATAGACAGCGGATTACAGCACTACCTATAGACAGCGGATTACAGCACTACCTATAGACAGCGGATTACAGCACTACCTATAGACAGCGGATTACAGCACTACCTATAGACAGCGGATTACAGCACTACCTATAGACAGCGGATTACAGCACTACCTATAGACATCAATGGGGAGGAACCACCTCGCCAATCAAATTCCTCCTTCTGCAATCCTCACAATTGTGTGACTACCCCTTTAAGAGACAGAGGAGGCCAAGAACAGAGAGATCCTTAGCAGCTGAATACTAGAGCCCGCTGGGAGCACATTTATATACGGACTATTTGCTACTCAGAGATAAGCCAACAGGAATATTCAGCTAAATGCAGAATTCTGCGACATCTCCAGCAATCGGCGGTTTCCTCTCATACTGTACTTTCTATATCTACAGCCTCCACGAGTAGTTCAGAAGATCTGCACCTGAATCTTAAAAGGGACGGTCTCTTCAGCATGGCCGCCTTGAGGAGCCGACGTTCAGGGTACAAAGTCTGCCAAATGCAACACGTGCATGAGGTTTTTGTGCTCTCCCTTTCTGGGTTACTTCAGACTACTAGGGTTTCCTCCCACACCCCAAAAGCTATATTCATAGGTTAATATGGAATTTAGATTGTAAGCCCCAGTGGAGACAGGGGCTGATGTGGGCAATAATACTATAGTAATAATACACCACCTGATATAGACCACCATGGCGCTAGAGATGAGCAAAGTGATTTGCCTCATTGAGGTCTTCATCTGCAATGGGCCGTCACCTGTCATCGAGAGGGATGGACATCTCGCCCGGGGCCCTGATAATCTCGCGCCTGCACTGTTGCAAAGAGCAGGGGTGTGGCTACCAAAGCAACGACTGTTCATGCGACACTACCTGGAAGCATAGCGATGCATGCACAAGCGCTACCCGGAGCAGAGCGCAGGCACGAGATTGTCAGGGCCAGCCGAGATGTCCAGCCCGTCAAAGAGGAGCGCCTTCAGCGACGGAGACAGCCCCTCATAGGTGAAGAACTTTCCGCGAGACTGATCGACACGCTCATCTCGACAGGGCGCCCCACATGAACTGCGCAGTTGTCATATTGGGACGACCCTGTACAAAAATTTTACCATTTTTTTATTTATTTGGAAGCAGGGTTACACAGAAGGGGGGCTGACTTCCCCCACAATCGGGGGACAAGTACCAGCAGTACACCAACTGAATGCGAATATCCAGTACCATGTGAATAGCATTTAGAAAACCAGGGCCACCATTAGAAAACAGGTTTATTTTCTCCTCTGCACAGGGGGACACGGCACCTGTGGGTGCAGCGGCACAGGTGGGGACATAATGGCGCTTTCTTCCTCCGACCGTTCTTTAATCTTCCCATCCCCCCGGTGGAGGCTCTCACTCCTGCACTCCAACCACCCCCTCTCTGGAGCACAAGGCTGGATCGTGTTGCTCTTCACATCAAGGCTCGGATCCTATTACCTCACTCAATACGGCTTTTGAATAAAGCAGAACAGCTTATTCATGGTGGGGGAGAGATGCGGCAGAGGGCCTGTACAATGCAGACTGACAGGCAGGCCTGAAGAATACCGCGTGGAAGGCGCCGAACAATGTCCTTCCAGCCGGACCTCAGGTTACACAAGGAGTTTACATTTACTTCTTCTAAAAGGTCTCAAAGATAAAGATGTAACCGTACACTGCACAGAAGAGCGGCCGCGGCATGCTCCGCAGAAACCTACAGAAATACTAGGTCACCAGTCGGTTTTGTCTGGACCAGCAGCTCCTCAGAAGCCGGCAAATTACTGGAACCAGGATCCAGTCCTGATGTAACTGGGAGAAGGCATTAAGTCACAATGCCATCTTATGCATCATGCCTTAAAAGGGGTTCTCAGCAGCCTGCCACCACAAAGATTCATACTTACCAGCCCCCTGCTGGCTCCCGCATGTCCATCTTCAGGCCCCTGGACCGTTCGGGCACTGTCACATTCTCTGCTGCAGCCAATAATTGGCTTCAGCAGCAACAAAGCCACAAGTGGCTCATCATTGCTGCAGCCAGTAGTTTGCTGCAGTGGAGCATGTGACCGTGCCCATGCAGCGCCAGGGAATGGAAGATGGACATGCCAGAGCCTATGGGGAGCAGGTTATTATGCGTATTCCCTTTACGGAGGCAGGCTGTGGATGTTAAGGCCTCGTAAAAATAGATCTTGCACGGCCGTATTGCAGTCCGCAATATACGGATAGCGGCCGTGTGCACACCATATCATGGATGTGGACCCATCCACTTGTACAGGCCCGCAATCCAGGAGATAAGGTGCGGATGCACGGATCAGAAGCTCATGGAGGAACTACGGAGTGCTTCCGACAGTTTTCTGCCCGCGCCTCCGCACGGCAAGAGAGGTGGTGTATGCTGCACGACTTGTTTGCAGTGTAGACCATTGGATGTGGCCACAGTGTGCCCGTGCATTCAGACAAGGCGGACACACGCTGGTGTCATAACATGGCAGCAGAGATGTTGTGGTGAGGCTGGGGGGCAGGGGGTCCTCTAGGCAGCAGTGACCTCCCTCAGCCAAGAGATTGGCGCCAAGCCATTTCCGCCATGTTAAGTGTGAGAAAAGGAAGTGAAGAGGAGCGGGGCCAAGGGATCAGTAAGGCCATTTCTTATTTATTTTTTTCCCCTTTTTTATTTTAAATAACCAAACCGGTATATCTCCCCCCCCCCCCCCTTTAAGTGTTGCTTAGCAGCAGCAGCTCCCTGTACAGAGAGGAAGTGCAAATTTTTATATCAAAATACACTGAAAAGAGCCAGTCGCCAGAAATTCGTGCTCACAATGGTTAATAACGGCCCCGTGCGCACTATGTACAGAGCCAGCATTTCGGATTTCTGCGCGGCTCTGACCTCCTGGAAATAAAGCAGAACACCAAACATTTCTCAGCCTCGCACTAGAATCGCGTAGGTGTCGAATTCTCAACAAATCACCTTAGCAACTGCTCTAAACATATGTGCAGCGAGATCAGCTGATAGCGGGCTGGAAATAGAGGGAAAGGAGGAAAAAAATATAACGACCCCTTACACACCCTGCAAGGACACAGCAACGCCGTGAGAGGGCTGATTATACTACCAGTTAAAGGGGGTTTCTAAATGTTTAATACGGATGACCTATCCTCAGGACAGGTCCTCAGTGGGGGTCCGACACCTGGAATCTCCCACCTATCGGGCATCCTCACAGCGCCATCCACTGGATCGTGGCTGTGCGTGGTATTGCCGCTCAGCACCATTCACTTAGGACCCCGTTTACATTTACGTGTCCGTTTTTACAAACAGTTAAAATCCTTCCTGTTTCATCCGTGAAGGATCCACGTTTGGTCCGTGTCCAGAATTCCCCAGACACTGCACAGCTAAAAATTTTCAAGGTGTCTCCCATCAGTGAAAAATGGAGCATGACTCAGACTTCAATGGTTTGCATCAAGACGAGACCAAAGAAAAAAGAAGAAAAAGAAAAAGAAGAAAGGTTATGTGGACATAAAAAAAAAAATCTGTGAAAAATGGTGATGCAAACAAGGCCTAAATAGTTAGGCTGAACTGAGGTCATGTGACTGATGAATGTGATGATAATGGCTTAGGAAGAGAAGGCAATGCTCATGGAGACCTGCACCTTAATGGGGAGGGGGTCGGACCCCCGAAGATCTGATACTGATGACCGATCCACAAGAACCAGGTCACACTCATATGCATCACAGCTATGATGGGTTTGCAGACGAGCAGCAGCTAACATGCTCAAGAAGAATTTCCACCAGATATCCTGCTTAGACCTCATGCACACGACCGTACGTGTTTTGCATACCACAAACCGCGAATCTGCTAAATACTGAAATCGGCCGTGTGCACGTCACATGTCTACAAAACTGCCTATTCTTGTCCACTACTAAAAGGACAAGCACAGGACATGGTCTATAATTTGCGGAAGTACTGTAGCTCTGCCCCAATGGCTCCACCGTAGCAGTGCCGCAGTACCAGACAACCCGTGGATGAGGGGGCGCTGCTTGTAGAAGTGGCCACGTTTTACTAATGGACAACCCTTAATGCGCAGCACTGGTATGTTCACACTGGAGGAGTTACTATAGGGTTTTATACCCTCGCACACAAGCCAATGGTCGCATGTCAGCTGATTGCATTTTGTACGTCCCCCGTGTGAAGAGGGGATAAGCCGGCGACATTAATGATCGCTTGTTGACCACCCTCAATCACTGGAATGAGAGCAGAACTCGCGCCGACTGACTTGCTTATATCAGCAGACGTTACGGGCAGAAAATCTGCCAGTCCAAAGGGACCCTTAGAAGCCAGTTTCATCATCATCCAAGAAATTCTACAGAAATCCGTAAAAGAAAAGCCCAAAAGACCCCACAGCCAATTCCTAAGCACACAGAGTCCGTGTCTGGCCCTGTATTACCATGGGGCACACAGTGTCTTAATGATGTGGCACAGTGTTCGGGGGGAGCATTCCTTCCCAGCAATCGCCTGCTCGGTAGTGGAGGAGACTGCAGCTATTACATGTGGAGATCTCCTCCACAGCATGGGGAGGAGCGATTTCTAGGTCATCGCTTGTCCCCAATGCTGTATAGTGGTTTGCCGGCAGCAGATTTTGATTGGACCGCACGATCTGCCACTGGCGCCGTGAAGGCGCCCTAAACCTTGTCCCGTTAGAAAAAGCCCCTCACAGCAAAATTAAAGGGGTGTTTTGGTTATAACAAGTTATACCTCTATCCTGTGGATAGGGGGATAACTATCATAATGGTGGGGGCCCTCGGCCATCTCTGGCACTCCCAAAGAAAAGAATGGAGCAGCCAGTGGTGAGCATTTTTCAACCTTCCATTTCAGGGGGCTCCACAGGGTATGGGGGCCCTGTTTTCATGATTGGTGGGGGTGTCAGCGGTAGGTACCCCACCAATCTTAGTCCATTTCAGGGGGGCTCCACATTATAAGCGATAACTAAGTAGCTGGACAAAAACGTGCAGGGATTGGGGATAACTTGTTAGAAATGGAATACCCCTTTAACGTTCGCCTATAGCAACACTGCATATAGAATAAAGGCCAAGAATCTCGTGCGGGCAAATAGCAAGGCTGCAGCGACCCATGGGTACCAGCTGTCATGTCACAGGGGTGACCAGCAGGATCACCCTCTGCTCATGAGGCTATGCTACCACTGAGGTTTACTCCTGGGGGGGCCAGCCTTACAATGTCTCCTGCCTTTACTGGCCATGTGACTTCCAGCCTCTGCAGCAACAAAGGAGAACTGCTGGACGAGGCCTCGGCAATTACAAACCCGTGTTCACGTGTAGATCCCTCAATGCTGTAAGCGGCCGAGGAGCCGACGTCATGCAGTCTACCGTGTAGCTTAGGCCCAAGCCAACATGCAAAGAACCACAGGAGTACGGGAAACACGTGTGTCTCCAGAAATACATGCGTCTGTGGTCACAGATACAAGCACGTCAGGAATGTTCCCTGCACAGCCTTATACGCACAGTAGCAAATGCCATTCATGGAAACCTACAGTGTGATCTGAGACGTCTTCGAGGATTATAAGACAGCAGCACCATTCAGGGGGTAGGAGGCTCCGCAGCCACTTCTATGGGGGCAGTCTGCTCCCCCGACATGGATATTTTTTTTTTTAGGACTGATCAGTAACCTCCAGCTGTGGTGGAAATATGACTCCCAGTATGCACTCATCTATGAAGTTCAGAGAACAGCCAAACATGTGAATGGAGAATGCTGGGAGTGGTAGTTTCACAACAGCTGGAGAGCCAGAGGTTGCTGACCCTTGTGCCTCCAGAGTCGGCGGTACATTCGGTGTTGTGCCATTATCCTTCCTAGACATTTTGAAAAATAATAAATTGAGAACAGCCGGGGCCTCTCCCTGCAATCCGTGCTGCCCATGTAGAAACATGACAAGGAGTAGGGTCAGGCCTAGGAATATCAGGGAGGCTAAAAGGGCACATACTAATGTGCAATGGTACAAGAACCTGCCAACCCCCTGCCCTTCCCTGCAGGAGCAGATACAGGCCATGCAGGGAAGTGGTGGATACCCTGTATCTGCACATTATAAGGCAGAAAGGCTATGGACACCGACGTAAATATTCATCGCTAACCACAGGCACTGAGGGTTAACTCCATGTAGAATTAGGTAAGCCCCACCAGTGCTGTGTAGGGATCAGGAACCTCCAGCTGTTCTGAAACTACAACTCCCAGAATCCTCTTTAAACTGCTATTGGAAGCTCAAGAATTGCTGAGTAAGTGTGCATGCTGGGAGTTGTGGTTTCACAGCAGCGGGAGGGCTGAAGGTTGCAGAAACACTTAAAGGGGTTGTCTCATCTCAGACAATGGAGGCATATTGTTAGGATTGTCTGATCGGTGCGGGCCCAGAGGTGGAAACCTATATCGAGAACGGAGCCCTGAGAACGATAGAGGGCGCACTGCGCATGCGCAGCCGCCCTCCATTCATTTACTATTGGGCTGCTGAAAATAGCCAAGCTCTGGCTCGGCCATATCCGTCAGGCCCATAGGAGTGAATGGGAGCAGCGGCTGGTCATGCGCTCTGCGCTCCCATTCTCTTCCACAGGGAGAGTGCTTGGTGGTGGTCGGACCAGAGTCCTTCAGCCACCACATTGCGAAGCTCCGTTCCCGATATACAGTAGGGGCTGGTCCCACTGGAGTGACCCGCACCTATAAGACAATGGGGGCATAGCCTAGTAATCTGCCCCCATTGTCTGAGATAAGAATACCCCTTTTAGCAGAGGAACAGCATAACACAGAGTTCAGAGAAAAAATACTGCAGAACGATCAGTACGGGCTGAATCACACGACCGTATCCTCGCCAAACAGCGGGTCCGCAATACACAGGCACCGGCTGTGTGAACTCTGTGCCGCAGTGTGCAAGGTACGGAGGGAGATCGGACATGAGGCAGGGATGGAAGCCCACAAACACTCGGAGGCCCTTCAATGGGATTTTGGGTCAGGTCATGTGCCATCTTTTGCTGTATCTTGCAGATCATGGACCCATTCAAGTCAATGGGTCCACATCGCAGCATGGAGTCCACAAGGACAGTGCTAGTGTTTTGGGGCCAGTGTGCCCTTAAGCAGACATATCAGGAGATAGGAATCAGATCCCCTACCAATTTTATATTCATGGCCTACACTATAAACGTACAACACGCTGTTTTTAGCAAGGGAATAGCCAGCGGACTTCAGCCTCTGCAGATTTTATATCGGGCTGATTTTCGCTGTGGTTTTGTACGCACCCCAAGAGGATTTGCGGGTACTGGACGGCCAAGAGGATTCGCTGCAAGAAAATCTGCAGCCATTTAGTTACATGTGAACCTGGCCTAATGCACGGGGCAGTGTGCAGCCTGCATGCACAGGGAAGAGGACGCACAGACGACATACATTACATTCAGGTTACCATGGTGTATTTCAAAGTTGTCATAACAACCAGCGTTGTATGACATCCAGTCCGATCCCAGCCCCCATCCTTTATCTCCCCCACAATGAACTGGTGTATATCCATTGAAAGCTTTAGCTTGTAAGCATCAGTGTGCAGAGTCTCATTGGGGACAGCTCGTCGGCTAATCGAGAAGCCTAGCCTGCCTATTCTGAAACATGAACGTATTCGTGAGCAAAAATTCAGAACCCCAGGAGCAAGACGGAACTATACAGGTCCTTCTCAAAAAATTAGCATATTGTGATAAAGTTCATTATTTTCTGTAATGTACTGATAAACATTAGACTTTCATATATTTTAGATTCATTACACACAACTGAAGTAGTTCAAGCCTTTTATTGTTTTAATATTGATGATTTTGGCATACAGCTCATGAAAACCCAAATTTCCTATCTAAAAAAATTTGCATATTTCATCCGACCAATAAAAGAAAAGTGTTTTTAATACAAAAAAAGTCAACCTTCAAATAATTATGTTCAGTTCTGCACTCAATACTAGGTCGGGAATCCTTTTGCAGAAATGACTGCTTCAATGCGGCGTGGCATGGAGGCAATCAGCCTGTGGCACTGCTGAGGTGTTATGGAGGCCCAGGATGCTTCAATAGCGGCCTTAAGCTCATCCAGAGTGTTGGGTCTTGCGTCTCTCAACTTTCTCTTCCCAATATCCCACAGATTCTCTATGGGGTTCAGGTCAGGAGAGTTGGCAGGCCAATTGAGCACAGTAATACCATAGTCAGTAAACCATTTACCAGTGGTTTTGGCACTGTGAGCAGGTGCCAGGTCGTGCTGAAAAATGACATCTTCATCTCCATAAAGCTTTTCAGCAGATGGAAGCATGAAGTGCTCCAAAATCTCCTGATAGCTAGCTGCATTGACCCTGCCCTTGATAAAACACAGTGGACCAACACCAGCAGCTGACGTGGCACCCCAGACCATCACTGACTGTGGGTACTTGACACTGGACTTCAGGCATTTTGGCATTTCCCTCTCCCCAGTCTTCCTCCAGACTCTGGCACCTTGATTTCCGAATGACATGCAACAGTCCAGTGCTGCTTCTCTGTAGCCCAGGTCAGGCGCTTCTGCCGCTGTTTCTGGTTCAAAAGTGGCTTGACCTGGGGTATGCGGCACCTGTAGCCCATTTCCTGCACACGCCTGTGGATGTTTCTACTCCAGACTCAGTCCACTGCTTCCGCAGGTCCCCCAAGGTCTGGAATCGGTCCTTCTCCACAATCTTCCTCAGGGTCCGGTCACCTCTTCTCGTTGTGCAGCGTTTTCTGCCACACTTTTTCCTTCCCACAGACTTCCCACTGAGGTGCCTTGATACAGCACTCTGGGAACAGCCTATTCCTTCAGAAATGTCATTCTGTGTCTTACCCTCTTGCTTGAGGGTGTCAATGATGGCCTTCTGGACAGCAGTCAGGTCGGCAGTCTTACCCATGATTGCGGTTTTGAGTAATGAACCAGGCTGGGAGTTTTTAAAAGCCTCAGGAAGCTTTTGCAGGTGTTTAGAGTTAATTAGTTGATTCAGATGATTAGGTTAATAGCTGGTTTAGAGAACCTTTTCATGATATGCTAATTTTTTGAGATAGGAATTTTGGGTTTTCATGAGCTGTATGCCAAAATCATCAATATTAAAACAATAAAAGGCTTGAACTACTTCAGTTGGTGTGTAATGAATCTAAAATATATGAAAGCCTAATGTTTATCAGTACATTACAGAAAATAATGAACTTTATCACAATATGCTAATTTTTTGAGAAGGACCTGTATTTAAAGGGTTGTCTCACTTCAGAAAGTGGCATTCATCATGTAGAGAAAGTTAAAGGGGTTGTCTCATCATGGACAATGTGGGTATATGACTAGGATATGCCCCCACCGCTGGGACCCGCACCTATATAGAGAACGGAGCCCCACAAGGTGATGGCTGGAGGACTCCGGTCTGGCCACCACCAAATCGGCTCCACATAGAAGTGAATGGGAGCGTACCGCGCATGCGCAGCCCCCGCTCCCATTCATTTCTATGGGGCCAACGGAAAAAGCAGAGCCAGCGCTTGGCTATTTTTGCTGGCCCCATAGAAAATGACTGGAGGGCAGCTGTGCATGCGCAGTGCACCCTCCTTCACTTGTGGAGCTCCATTATCAATATAGGTGCAGGTCCCCGAACCTACAAGACAATGGGGACATATCCTAGCAATATGACCCCATTGTCCATGATGAGACAACCCCTTTAATACAAGGCACTTACTAATGTATTGGGATTCTTCATATTTTCTCCTTTGCTGGCTTGATTCATTTTCCCATCACGGTACACACTGTTCGTTTCCATGGTTACGACCACCCTGCAATCCATCAGTGGTGGTCGTGCTTGCACACTATAGGAAAAAGTGCTGGCCGGGACCATGGGAGTGAGCACAAGTTTTTTATACTATGCAATCACGACCACTACTCCTGAATTGCAGGATGGCTGTAACCATGGATACAAGCAGTGTATAGTATAATGTAATAGAAAAATGAATCCAGCCAGCAAAGGAAGCAATATGGACAACCACAATACATGAAAGGGGTTATATCCTTAGGAAAAGTCACCATTATCAGTCGTTCCACGGAGCCGTGGCGTTCACTGGAGCTCTGGGGAGCGCACCTGGCTGCCGGCAGCTCGCCAAACCCTGCACCGTACATAGTATAGCGGCTGTGCTTGAAATTGCAGGTCAGCAGAAAAGGAGCTCTGCGAGGAGCGCGCTGGATGTTAGAGCTCACGAGACCAGCTCGGCCAGTCTGACCGGTAACTGGCAATGCAAGTACAAGCTCAACCCTTACACAAGTCCACGGACCGGTCTAAAATCACATGAAACTAGCAAATTTTGCCCCCCAAAAAAAAAAACACGACATCTCGGCCCCATCTTCCGCTGTAACACAAGGACAAAAAAGCAATTTATAGATCAGCCTGACGGAAAGGATAGACGACCGGTTACGTGATCCTTTAAGAAGCAATTCTACATTATTCACATCTATGGGAGTACCAGTACGGCTAGAGACGTTCTACGTGCAGGTCTTGACTACCCCCCCCCCCCCCCCCCCCCAGCTTCGCGAGTGACTATGTTCTATACAGAACGACCTACAAAAGTTGTGTCAGAGAAGGGGGTCGGGGACGAAGCTTATGCTTTATATGACGGTATTAGATTTGCGAGGGAGACGGCAGCTGGGCAGGAGGTGGTGAACAATAAGGATAGTCAGCGTTCTGTGATGTGACCTTACCGAGGCAAGGAGCCAGAAGCCTATACATAATTGATAGCGGCAGCTATCCTAGCCAAGAAACTAATGTACAGGGCTTACATACAGCCGAGTACTGTTACCCATTACATCATTGGTGCTCTGCTTAGCAGCACAGCATTTTTACGGCTCTAAATAATACATTGCAGAGGGACTCAGCCCGCCTGGTCCATTCAGAGCAAGTGTGGTGTGCAAAATCACAAATTAGCTTTACGCACGGGTGATAAATATTACATGAGGGCCTAGGGATGGAGTGCTATGTTAAATTTAAAAAAAGAAAAGAAAAAAAAAAACACAAAAGCAAATTATTTCACAAGAGAGCCTTGTGCTGCGGAGGTTTCCTGGACGCTCCGGAATGCCTTTTGTCCTGAGTCTTCCTGCGCCTGGAATGCAGCAACGTGCCAAGGCTTAATGGGGGACTGGACGCTGTTGCTCAACCTCGGCCTAATCTCTGAAATGTTCTGCAGAGTGAAGATACATGAAGCCGCCGGGACGACCATGCAAGAGGTGAAGATTGCACAACTCCCAAGTATTTGCCACCCTGGTTAACGTATATAAGCACAGAATCAATATAAAGTGGTGATGTGAGGGCCTGAGCTACGCAGACTACTTCTGGTGCCAGCAGAACCACCTAATAGTAGTTGCTGGCTTAAACAGAATAGAGGATAAACTATTCGATTGGAGGGGGTCTAAGTAGAAGGACGAGAAAGGGGGCCTCGTACCCCCTACAGCCCTTCTGAAATGAATGGAGAGGTCGGTCAGGCATGTGCGCGGCCGCTCCATTCATTTCTATGGGATTTCTAGTGCTCCATTACCTCTGAAATTCCCATAGAAATGAATAGAGCGTCCGAGCGAATGCCTGACCGCCTACTCCATTTTCAAGGGGGCTCCAGGGGGTACAGGACCCTCTTTCTCCTTCTACCGCAGAGGCCCCCAGCAATGTAATAGGGGATAACTATCTGGAATAGCCCTTTTAAGCTACCTGCACATGTTGAGGAGGATTACGCTTGGTTTTCATGCATATGACCGTTCTTTTGGTCCATGTTCAAGCGACTTTTTTTGTGGGTAGCACCCGGATCTATTAGTTTCCATGGGGTCACAAAAAATGTGGACTGAGCATGGATGGCATGTTGGCATCCATGCCGCTAATTATAGGACATGTTTTGCAGACAATAGGCATTCCTACAAATCAGGGCTGAGAAAAGTGCGAGATGCACAAGGCCCGTATTTGTATTTTGTGGACTGCAAAACGCATACGGTCATGTGCAGGAGGCCTAATACAGAACCAGCAAAGTGTAAGATCAGACAAATGTCACATACATCGCTTTGTCTTCAGAGCACAAACTGAATTGCACGTGCGGAATCTGAAATATGAAGCATGTCCCTTTTTTTGTGGATTTCACCTTTTGCAATACAAGAGTGAGATCTGCAACAATAACCACAAGTAACACATGCAGTTTTTGGTCCAGAAATGCCCAGAAAGCCCCATGTAAACCTGCGCCCGTGTGCAGGTGGCCTTAGAGCACAGCCAAATGTGGCACAAACAGAGTGGATCCTTGGCATCAGTCTCACCGAGCGCCCGCACCAGAATCTGCCCACAATATGTGGTGTGAATTTTCAATCCACAAAATGCCAACTGTTACATAATCCACTCTTTGCAATGCAGAGGGCGAAATGTGCTGCAAATTCTGCGCCAAAATCCATAGCATTATTTTGTGCTGGTTTTGCCGCTGTGATTTTCAGCCAGATCACTACATGTGGTGCTGTCCTTAAAAGGGTGTTTAGCATTTTCCACCCTATATCACCCCGTCAATCAGGCTCCATACATTGACTATACCAGTGTACTGCAGCTCAGATCCCATTCTAGTGAAGAGCTGCAGTACTCCGACAGCCAATACACAGTGGACTGAAAGGAGAACGATGGGAACGGATTCTGAGGCTGAAAACCTGCACATTATGCAGAAACACCGCATAAAACAGAAGCGGGATTGGCTCTACGCTAAAGTCCCTTTGAAGGTGGTTTGGTAAAGAGAACCTGTCACCATGAACATGTAGTTCAGTCGGCAGACGGAAGGTTATAGAGCAGGAGGAGCTGAGCAGGCTGGTTATAAGTCATCCGTATTTTGTGGATGTGCATGCTGCAAAAACACCTACGTCCTCTGAAGGTTTTCAGGCGGATTTTCTATAGCCCGCTGCCTGCAGATTGCACTGCATTTTCAGGGGCGACAGGTTCCCTTTAAAGCCCCACTACCCCGCATTGCAGCGAAGAATATTTCACGATTCCGTATCAAATAGGCAATGTGGAATCCGTCGTAGCAATGGCTTAGCCAGCAGCTAGCCGATATCCAGGGCCGGCTTTATGACAGAAAAAGTGGCGCGTTTGAGTTTAAATGCAACTTTTGGGTGGGTGTGGGGGAGAGAAATTCCCAAGTGTCTCTTGACGCCATCCCCGCTAGATTTCCAAATGGGAAGTAGCCAACATCTGGTTCACATCTTTTGTGGCCCCACTGAAATGAATGAGTGTGGATCGGATGTGGACAGACACTACAGTCAGGTGCACGAGGCCAATGCCATCCACCAGAGCACATCCCCATAATCTCATATGGTCTTTATGCACAGAGGAAAATAGACATCTGTCTCCTCTGATCAGCAACTATAAGGTTAACCTGAAAACCAAGGACTGAGCAGAAGCGTTCAGGTATAAATTCTCTACAAATCAGATAACAGCTAAAGACAGGCGGCCAGGCGGCACAATGGGGCAGACCTCGGGCCTGTAATAGAAGGGGTCATAAAGATACCTTTTCATTTATACAAAAGGCACTGGCAGCCGCGTGCAGGATTACAATATGTAAGGTGATCACGACGGAATAGATTGTTTTATCCCATGTGATTTATTCAGTGATAATCCCTCTAAATGCAATGTATTAAAGCCTTTTCATGAAAGACCTGCCGGGAAATGGGGTCAGGAGACAGGGGCCACTGGTTGGGTGAATCCGGATGCACTGACCAGGAGGTGACCTGCAGTATGCGGCCAAATAAAAGGTCCCGCTTTTCTAATCCCATCATACTAATGACAGCACGGGCAACCAAATGCCTTTTACTTTTATTTTTTTGCACAGTAACACCTGGAAACAGGGCATTGCAATAATTCTCAACTATCCCTTGATTTACTACGGTAGATTTTTGTTCATATTGTCAAAGATGTCCTTACTCCTAGAGCAAGCAACTTAGCTGGGTGACGTCTACAGCCATCGCTGCTTGGGGGAGCCATTGGAAGCATCGCCCCATGCACAGGCCTCCATCAGACCATCCCTCCTGGGGGTGTCCACTTTCTGGTGACTGTTGACCAATGCGTTTGTGGCATGATTATACGGCACTTACTAATATAGCCTTTGCTGAAATTCTGCTCCATTTATGATATTTCATGGGGTATGCAGAGGTGCTGTCCATAAAATGGCTGCTGATGGAGGGTCATGTGGCCAGGCAAATCACCTCCATGTGATTATGCCTTGTCTATTGAAATTGCAGGGTGTGTGAGAAAGGAGAAGACATCGCACGGAGGCGATTTGCCTGGTCACATGACCCTCCATCAGCAGCCATTTTATGGACAGGACCTCTGTGTGGACAACAGAGGAGAGGGAGCATACCCCATGAAATATCAGAAATGGTGCAGAATGTCAAAGGCCATATTGGCAAGTGCCATATAATTATCTCAAACACATTGGTCATCCGTGATTGTGAGCCAAAACCAGGAGTGGGTATAAAAAAAAATAAAAAATAAAAAATAAAAAAAAGGGGGTGCGGATCTTTCCTTTATACCTTATGTCTGGAGGACCCAATTCTGGTTTTGGCTCACAATCATTGACTGCCCAAAACATTGGAACTAGGCCCCAACACACTTTAAGGGAACCTGTCACTGGGATTTTGTGCATAGAGCTGAGGACATGGGTTGCTAGATGGCCGCCAGCACAACCGCATTGCCCAGTCCCCATAGCTCTGTGTGCTTTTATTGGGTCAAAAAAACAAAACACAGATTTGATACATATGCAAATTAACCTGAGATGAGTCCTGTATGTGAGATAAGTCAGGGACAGGACTCATCTCAGGTTAATTTGCATATGTATCAAATAGTTTTTTGGACCCAATAAAAGCACACAGAGCTATGGGGACTGGGTATTACAGATGTGCTAGCGGTCATCTAGCAACCCATGTCCTCAGCTCTATACACAAAATTCTGGTGACAGAATCCCTTTAAGGCCCGAATCACAAATGCATTTTATTTTTCAACCAAAGGTATGAGATGATTTGAGAGGAGAGCAAAATATAGGGCACAGAATGGATGGACTCACGTCTGCGAGCTCCCCTGCCCAGCAATGCAACCTTATTGGGAAGGCTTCCTACAAATAGGGTGCATTCACAAATCAATGATTTCATAGTTTTCACTGCAATTTCGTGAACACAGAAAAAGTATAAATAAACGACCATCTCCCCTGAAGAGACCCAAGACGTCTGTATTACAGGAGTGTCTCGTCACCCATGGGCCCAGGCCTGTGATGGCGAACCTTTTAGAGACAGAGCGCCCAAACTGCAACCCAAAGCCCACTTACCAACACGGCAATTTAACCTGAATACCACTATAGTATATCTCCCATGTACTTTATCATTTAGCTATAATAGCCTGCAGTCACTGCGCTGCCTGTGCTGGTCATAGCGTGCCCTGCATGGATGAATGGCAGGAAAAGTCTAAGGGATATTAGGTATACCATAGACTTTTCCCAGGGTGCTGGCGCCCACAGAGAGGGCTCAGAGTACCGCCTCTGCCACCAGTGCCATAGGCCAGTGGTGGCGAACCTAGGCAATGGAGGAACCAGCTATAAGAAGTGGTCCAATATTTTGAAGGCCTATCCTCAGCTGATGAGACCACAGTGTTCCCTTGCGCGCCGCAGCCTCTTCCTAAGGGCTCATGCAGACGGCCGTATGCTGTCTGCAAAAATGCGGATCAGTTTCATTTCTACGGATACCTTTTCTTCCATTGCAGGGCTCAGCAAAAAAAAATTAAACATGTCCTATACTTGTCAGTGAAAATCAGGACATAGCCGTATTGAAGTCTGTGGATCAGGCTGAACTGTCCGTTAAAAAAAAAAAAAACGGATCTGCATTTTTGCAGACAGCATACGGCCATCTGAATGAGCCCCAAGCCTGTAACGTCTTGTTGATCGGTCACATGGCCTAGGCACAGTCCCATACAAGTGGGACTAAACTATGGCTATACAACGGCACTGTGCTTGGTATGCTGGGAGGAGTCTGCAGCACTCAAGAGCACCACGGCCGACTCAAAAATCGGATCAGCAGGCGTTTGGGAACTGGGCTCCCGCCAATCTGATACAGATTAATATCAAGTTCTCAGGCAACCCCTTTAAATGCAGTAGTGATCATTGTAGTAGGGATTCTCAGGGCACCCAGAAAACCCACAGACCACACATGGAGGACTGTGTATAGTCCTGGGCTCCTTGAACAAGGCAGACAGAGCTAGAGAGGGTCCAGAGGAGGGCAACTAAAGTAATAACTAGAATGGGGGGGCTACAGTACCCAGAAATGTTATCAAAATTAGGGTTATTCACTTTAGGAAAAAATAAAAAATAAATAAAAAAAACAGCTGAGGGGAGATCTGATTACCATGTATAAATATATCAGGGGTCGGTACAGAGATCACTCCCATCTATATATCCCCAGGACTGACGAGGGGACATCCTCTGCGTCTGGAGGAAAGAAGGTTTGTACACAGACATAGAAGAGGATTCTTTACGGTAAGAGCAGTGAGACTATGGAGCTCTCTGCCGGAGGAGGTGGTGATGGTGAGTACAATAAAGGAATTCAGGAGCGGCCTGGATGTATTTCTGGAGCGTAATAATATTACAGGCTATAGCTACTAGAGAGGGGTCGTTGATCCAGGGAGTTATTCAGATTGCTTTTTGGGTTCCTCTGGATCAACTTGCAGGATAACAGGCCGAACTGGATGGACGGAGGGCTTTTTTTCCCGCCTTATAAACTATGTTAACCCCTTTAAGGAAGCAGGGGAGAGCAGGTTTGGACAGATGAGGATCTTTTTTTGTGTACCAGGCTTAGAGTGACTTTGCCCATAAAAGTCTGCAAAAAATATTGCAGCGTTGCCCTACAAGCATCACAACTAAGGAAAGTTACCAGGACAGTCACAAGTCTCGCGAACTCTGGCACTCTGGAGCTACAACTCCGAGAACAGCAAAGCAGGTGTGCACGCTGGGAGTTGTTTTAACCATGGATAGAGCGCCAAAGTTTGCTGATCCCTGACCTAGCCCAATACAAGAAATCAAAAAACACCTGCAAAATAGTTCCCAAATACGTACAGTCGTGGCCAAAAGTTTTAAGAATGACACAAATATTAGTTTTCAAAGTTTGCTGCTAAACTGCTTTTAGATCTTTGTTTCAGTTGTTTCTGTGATGTAGTGAAATATAATTACACGCACTTCATACGTTTCAAAGGCTTTTATCGACAATTACATGACATTTATGCAAAGAGTCAGTATTTGCAGTGTTGGCCCTTCTTTTTCAGGACCCTCTGCAATTCGACTGGGCATGCTCTCAATCAACTTCTGGGCCAATTCCTGACTGATAGCAACCCATTCTTTTATAACCACTTCTTGGAGTTTGTCAGAATTAGCGGGTTTTGGTTTGTCCACCCGCCTCTTGAGGATTGACCACAAGTTCTCAATGGGATTAAGATCTGGGGAGTTTACAGGCCATGGACCCAAAATGTCAATGTTTTGGTCCCGGAGTCACTTAGTTATCACTTTTGCCTTATGGCACGGTGCTCCATCATGCTGGAAAATGCATTGTTCTTCACCAAACTGTTGATTGCTGGAAGAAGTTGCTGTTGGAGGGTGTTTTGGTACCATTCTTTATTCATGGCTGTGTTTTGGGGCAAAATTGTGAGTGAGCCCACTCCCTTGGATGAGAAGCAACCCCACACATGAATGGTCTCAGGGATGCTTTACTGTTGGCATGACACAGGACCTGATGGTAGCGCTCACCTTTTCTTCTCCGGACAAGCCTTTTTCCTGATGCCCCAAACAATTGGAAAGAGGCTTCATTGGAGAATATGACTTTGCCCCAGTCCTCAGCAGTCCATTCACCATATTTTCTGCAGAAGATCAATCTGTCCCTGGTGTTCTTTTTGGAGAGAAGTGGCTTCTTTGCTGCCCTTCTTGACACCAGGCCATCTTCCAAATGTCTTCACTGTGCGTGCAGATGCGCTCACACCTGCCTGCTGCCATTCCTGAGCAAGCTCTGCACTGGTGGCACTCCGATCCCACAGCTGAATCCTCTTTAGGAGACTGGACTTTCTTGGACGCCCTGAAGCCTTCTTAACAAGAATTGAACCTCTTTCCTTGAAGTTCTTGATGATCCTACAAGTTGTTGATTGAGGTGCAATCTTAGCAGCCACAATATCCTTGCCTGTGAAGCCATTTTTATGCAACGCAATGATGGCTGCACGCGTTTCTTCGTAGGTCACCATGGTTAACCATGGAAGAACAATGATTTCAAGCATCACCCTCCTTTAACAGGTCAAGTCTGCCATTTTAACCCAACCAGCCTGACATAATGATCTCCAGCCTTGTGCTCGTCAACATTCTCACCTGAGTTAACAAGACGATTACTGAAATGATCTCAGCAGGTCCTTTAATGACAGCAATGAAATGCAGTGGAAAGGTTTTTTTGGGGATTAAGTTAATTTTCATGGCAAAGAAGGACTATGCAATTCATCTGATCACTCTTCATAACATTCTGGAGTATATGCAAAGTGCTATTATAAAAACTTAAGCAGCAACTTTTCCAATATTTATGTAATTCTCAAAACTTTTGGCCACGAACTGTATTTATCAGAAGGCGCGCACACCGTGCAGTTAGTTGCTTAGGGCTCTTACATGGGAATGAAACATGCTCGCTCCCCATCATCGCCCCTTGTAAAGACGATTCAGTTCAGAAAACAAAAAAACAGTAGCATCTTTTATGTGGAACTAGTTTTCTGCCATCACACCCCCATCTCCCCCTTTTCGTCAAAAGCTGCTCCGACGACGTCAGGTTAGGGGAGGCCGACCCAAACAGAGCAGAAATCCTAAATTACTACAAGTGGGGGGACACAAGTCTGCTGTGCATTCTTTATGACCCATGTAAAGTGGCGTCATACTGGGAAACTAGCTGGAATGGTCTGTAACCCGTGCGACATTACATCTGGCACCTTCTATACAATCAGAGGTACGATATACACGTCAGAGTGCGATATTTGTGCCTCAATCCTCCGTACCACGCGCTGCCCAGGTCATTTAAGTTCCGCTTGATTACAAATCGTTCATTATTGCTGAATTAATGAGCACATAGACCAGGAACATTGGCATAAAATCTACGGCCTGAACTATGAATAATGAGCTCATAAACACTTAACCCGGTGTTATCTATAGACACAAGTCAGAGGGATTTTTTCTGCCTTCATTATGGACAATCCATTATCACAGATCATAAACTACACTTTTTATCTGGGCAATTAGCGCTACAATCTATGAAATGAGAGAAATTGCCACGTGAGCGGTCCAAGAGTCTTATGAAGAAGATGGATGCAGTCAGGCCTCTCACACAAGCTTCACGGATTCTCCAAGGGTCTGTTCAGAAAAAAAAAAAAAAATGGTCTTGCAAGTTCGGTCAGTTTTGTCTGCGATTGTGTTCAGCGTTTCAGTTTTTCCGTGCGGGTGCAATCAGTTATTTTATTTTTTTTCACGTGTGAAAAAAGCCTGAAGGATAACAATCTACATCTCCTAGCAACCATCAGGGAAAAACACATTGCATCCGTTTTTTCACTCAAGCCCCATTCACTTGTATGGAGCCAGAGCTGCGTGTACAACGCAGAATATAGAACATGCTGTGATTTTTCCTGAACGCATAAATGATGCACAGACCCACTGAAATGAATGGGTCAGGATTCAGCCCGGATGCTATACACCCAGATTGAAAACTCGCACATGTGGTGCCATCCGCGCGTCTTAGGCAACTTTGACGCTGGTGTTTTGGTTTCTATTTTTGCGAGATCCGTTTCAGGGCTCTCACAATCCGTCCTGGCTCCTGACACAATGTCAATGGTGATGGATCAGTTTTCTATGACAATGTTGGTGTTCAAGACAGATCCGTCTTTGCTATGTTAAAGATAATACAAACGGATCCGTTCTGAACGGATGCAGACAGTTGTATTATCTGAACGGATCTGTCTGTGCAGATCCATGACGGAGCCGCACCAAACGCCACTGTGAACATAGCCTTACCTGCACATGGCGCGGGTTTCAGAGCAAAATTTCTGCACCAAAATCTGCATGCATTTCCTGTGGCTTTTGATGCATTTTTGCATTGAAAGAGGGTGAGCTCTGCAGAATAAGATTTGTCAGATATCATTCATTTTGCAGGTACTGTATGATGCTGCAGTTTGTGAGAAAAGCCATCCAGAAAATGTGTGATAGCCTAAGGCCCTGTTCACATCTCCGGTCCAGCCTGCCGGAGTTCACCTGCTGGACCCCCATTGACTAATAAGGCCCGACAGTGATCCGGCATAAATGGACAATCACTGCAGCGGTTTTATCTCCGGCCGACCGCCGGCATTTATTCCGAATCATCTCTAACAGATGAGAACGCAGCTCAATAGAGAAATTTATAAAAACGAAGGAAAGCTTTTCACTGGTGCTTCAGCAAACATCTAAAGAAAGATGGACGGGACAGACGGACGTGTAGAAGTAACACACACTACACGTGACCCCGGGACAGGCTGCCTGCTCCTAGCTAGTCGCGTAACCCAAATCACAAGGGCTCCACATCTGTCATGAGCCCCACTTTCATAGGGACGAGCCCGTCCGAAGCGCTGGATTCTGTTTACACCGCTCAGTTGCCATATGTCTCAGGCGTAAATTATTCAGAAGCTGGAGAGGGGGGGTAACGTTATGGATAGGACTGAAGCGGAGAGTATACGGGGGAAAAACACATGAAAAGTAGAGCGGGAAGGCATACAACGGCACCCCTCTTACTGGTAGCCACTATCGGACGTGCACAATGCCATGACTAGGGCCTACGCTGGCTTCCTACTTCGCATCAGAATTTATTTATTTTTCAGAGTGCCACTTTAAAATTGCCACGATTCGGTCACTTTGTATTTGTCTTCGTAACTCCTGCAATAAGAGAAGGTGAAACCGACCCGAATAAAGTGAATATTGACACGAGATTAGCAAAATGACACAGGTAAATAGTGGCTGAGATGTGTAGGTACACGCACCCCATAGGAGCTGCAGGCGAGGCTTATTGCTCCTGCGCAGGACATGTTTTTCTGCTTTTCTAAAGATACCCGGCTGATACAGTGGAGCAGACTCATCCTGCCCAGCCCCCTCTTTTTCCATCACACCCCCTCCTCCTTCCCAGTCTTCCCCCTCCCCCACTGCGGCACCGCAGATGGCAGCAGTGTGACCTCGCTGTTCCTGCCTCCTTGTTTTGATCCTGCAGTCTTGATTGTTCAGGCTAATCCCACACTCTGAGCCTTGGCTGCCGGCCAGATCTGTTATTAATGGTACAAAGGCTTCTCGGCCCTCCTCCTGCTCCAGCCTCCAATGCCAGGGCTGTTTATTTTCCTCTCCGAGGCACTGTGACCCTGCACATTACAACTCCACTCCAAACACACATCTAGCTGTGCAAGCGTGGCTCTGGCGGGGGCCGGCAGCTTCGCCTCTAGTAGCCTGGGCCCTGTACGGCTGCAGCCACATTCACTGTGTGGCCCCGATCGCTGTGGGCGAGAGGACGGCGTCCTTCTGGCATACCGTAAACTTGGCCAGGAAAAACACACACTTTTCTTAAAGGGGTTATCCAGAAAAAGCCATTTATGACTGATCCTCAAGATTGGGTATCAGTCTCAGATCTGCGGGGGTGACTCAAGGGACCCCTGCTGATCAGCTCTTAGAAGAGGCCTTAAGTACGACCTCATCCTAGGGCAGTGACATCACTGTACATGGGTCGTGTGGCCTAGTTGCAGGTCAGACCTATTAAATCAAATGGGTCTGAGCTGCAATACCAAGCACTGCCACTAGGACAATGTACGGCACTGTCTTTGGAAAGCTCCCGGAAACAGCTGCTCGGCAGGGATGCCGGGACCTGGACCCCTAATGATGTGAATCACCACCTATCCTGAGGATAAAGGTGGAACTAGATGGGTCAACTGAGCGGCCGATGAGGTTAAAAACTTTATTTTAGAATTTAGTTTTCCATGTTACCATCTATGCATTATTATTTTTTTTTTATGTATACAATCCAGCATTTTCACACTGGTCGCCAAGTCAAATAACTGGTCATTATATCCTGTTCCAAACAGGTAATTTTTTTAGTAGCTGTTCGAAATTATCACCACAGGCCAGATTGCAATGACAAGTAACACCCCTGTATAGATAACAGGATCTGCCATTCACAGTAGGTGATATCACAGCTTATCTACTCCCTCCTGACCTCTGCACAGGTCACAGAGCATGCCTAGAAGACTGCCCCATAAAATCTATGGGATCCCCTCCTGTCCGTTGCATCTATGGCCCATATAGCAGTTTTCAAAAGGTCTGAAGTCTTTACATATTCTCGGTCTAGTAGTAGTTGTGAAAACTGCTGGATTTTATGATTTATCTATTAAATATACTGTCACCGTTATGGGAGATACGAAAATACGCACGCACATCTGTTTCCCGAAGTCCTATAGTGGTGAATGCAGAATGCACTGCGCAGGTGCGGCCACCACTTCACCCACTGCTATGGGACCGCCGGAGATAGCTGAGCCACTGCTCGGCTGTTTTTGAAACTCCCATAGCAGCGAATGGAGGGTGGCCGATCTGAGGTCACTACAGGGGCCCGTTCAGGGACCTGCCCCTATATAACATTGATGGTATATCCTACTGCTATATGCCAATAGTGGCTGGAATTAAACAACTTACCGATTTAAATCAGTAGTTCCAGCAATCAGCAGGACGCTGCGAGCCCAATAGCTGAAACCTCCAGTCAGGGGGTACATTTTCTGCACTCAACTGCCTGTTAACATACAGACGGAGCAACAGAAGCTAGCTAAAGGGACGTGGGTTTGCATAGGAGCTGTGCACACTATACGGTAGAAGATTCCAGGACTATTTTGAGGGAGGACCTGCAGGCTGTGCACGTGGAGGAAAAAAGGCTGGAAATAACACAAAACGCTTTGTAAGTTACTAAAAAGGTATTAAATCCCATTTCCACAATTACACAGATGGTCACATAACGCAAGGAACCGATGGTGTAAATGAAGTACAGAACACAGAAGAGGGTTCACGGGGGTGGCAGACACTACACTACTACACCAGGGCTGGACAGAACCCAGGAAACACGTAGTTAATGTTATTAGGAATGAGGAAGGGGGAGGAGGAGACGCCCGCAGCCGGATGACGAGGCACATTACAGCCCTCAGATCCTGCCCGCTTTATTAGGAGCAATTACAATAGGCTAGGCAGGGGGGTCTGAAGACGACAAAAGCCAAGCCTCGGAGCGGCCTACAGGCGGTGCTTTCATCTGCAGCGACCATGGAGCACCCATGTCCCACACACCCACATATCGTGCAACTTGGGAGGCGTCTGTCGGGTTTCTTTGAGATTTTTCCTGTTTAAACCAACCCGGGTTGTCAGAAAGTAGGCCAAAAGTACACGTCGTGAACAACCGGCTCTACACGTATGACGAAGCTGCCACCATAGGAGAACACAAGCAGATTAACATGTGCTTCTTAAAGAGGACCTGTCCCCTCTCCTGACCGGTACAGGTTTAGTAACGACTTGCATTCTTCATGTATTAATGCGATGTCATCCCTGTATTATTCCTGCTAGTAGTCGCCATGAAGTCCCCGGACAGTCCGACGCTGGCAGCACTGACCGGATAGCGTCAGACGGCAATGGAGGACCAGTTGGGAGCGCGTCCCTGCGGGGACTGCTAGGAATTCATTCATAACTACTAGCAGGAATACTACAGGGACGGCATAACCTAGGAATAGAGGCTCCAGAATTGGGGAAAGCAAGTCGTTACTTAAATGAGGAGAGAACTCCATCTATCTAAGGGCCACAACTCTATTTTTCTGTTGACAAAGCCATCCAAGAGCTTATTTTTGTGTGATAAGATGCACCTTTTTTTTTTATGTCACCATTTAATGTCCCATATATTTTATCTCAAAACCGTAAAAAAATAAATTTAGCAGGGTGAAAAAACAATTCAAATGTCAATGGCTTTCATTTTCCCAGCGTTCACCATGTGGCAGAAGGGACATGACGGCCTTATTCTGTAGCTCAGTCCAAATACAGCAATCCCAAACTTCTACTGATGACCGGTCACACAAGAGCAACGGCCTCAGATCTGACAAGAGGCACAGACATGAAGTACGCCAATCATAGCTGGCAAAGAGAAAGCAGCGGTGACGAAACTTCTGAACAGCTTCTCTCCAGCAAAATTAAAAGGATATCTCATCAGGATAGCCCCTGCCTGCAGCAGGACCATGAGAGATGATGGTGTCAGAGGTTTTCATCCGCGCGATAGGGAGATGCAGCGGCGACACAAGTACATTGTGTTTGAGGGGCCTGGGCATTTCAGGGGTCAGATAACCCCTTTAAGGCTACTTTCACACTGGCGTTTGATCCGTTCAGGGCTCTCACAAGCGTCCAAAACAGATCAGTTTTGCCCTGATGCATTCTAAAGGAAAAGGATCCGCTTAGAATGCATCAGTTTGCCTCCGATCAGTCTCCATTCCGCTCTGGAGGCGGACACCAAAACGCTGCCTGCAGACGAAACTGAGCCAAACAATGCAAGTCAATGGGGACGGATCCGTTTTCTCTGACACAATATGGCACAATAGAAAACGGTTCCGTCTCCCGTTGACTTTGAATAGGGTTCATGATGGATCCGTCTTGGCTACGTTACAGATAATACAAACAGACCCGTTCACGATAGATGCATGCGGTCATATTATTCTAACGGATCTGTTTTTTTACGGATCCGTCCAAAACGAGAGTGTGAAAGTAGCCTTATGCCTTCGGTTTGTTACAATGTATCAGTATGGGTAATAGTGATACAACCGCAGCACTCCGTGTTCTGCCCTATTTCGATCTACGCTCGCCGCACACAAGCGTTTGATGGGGCAGAACCAACTGGGTCCACATGTTCATTCATAATCCTCTAGCAACAGGGCAAAATCAAACATTTTGAGAACCATGGCCATTCCAACTTGCCCCATAAAGTTTTTGTCAACTACCAACCACCATTACAATCGCCTGCCTTAAATTTCCAAGGGATGATCAATTTTCTGCCGCTATATCAGCATGATAAAGCCCTATGCACAAAGAACCCCATTGGCGTACACACAAAAGAAAAACCTCCTAGATCTTACTACTAACCCATATATGTAAGGAATGAACGTCCACTGTAAACCAGGCTCTTATCAGTCAATCTATGATATAAGTCTCCTGGTACGTGGCCATATTCCACACTCTAGTGGACGACCAGTCTAGAAAACCCGGGATTATTTCCCTAGTTCCTTCCATCGTTTTGGAACGAGGAGCACGGCAAGTAAATATGAAGAAGTACTTGCCATGTAGTGTATTAAACTCACAAAAACGATCCACCTCAATCTCTGCCAGCCTCCGCAACCACAGCCAAGAACCTGGAGACGCAGAAACACTACAAACACATACATCGGGGGGGGAGTTGAATTGATTTGTGGTTTCCCCCGGAGCACCTGTTGGATGAGCTGTGCCTTCACCGCACCAGCTGCCCAGAGACCTTCACAGAGAAGAACTATTGCCTCCAAGAGACTTCGGTGCCCGGGCATGAATACAGCGTCGCTATATCTTGAGAACGCTTTGTGTAGCCTTTGCACGCTTCACAGATGTTAATTACCCATCGGAAATGGAAATGGGCTGAATTTGCTCTCAATTAAACAGTGGATCTTAAACACAGACACAGTCACTATTCGAGCTCGTCTGACGGCAGAGCCGGTGCCAGCAAACAGGAAACGCCATCAAGAAAAGTATGTGTATGGGCAGATTTGTGTGGCACAACACTGGGCATCTATGGGCACATGGAGCATAATTGCAGCATTCAGCTTATTTTGAAGGATTTAAAAAAAAATAAAAAAAAAATATATATATTATATATATATATATATATATATATATATATATTTATTTAAAACCCCCATCTAAAAACCCCACATCTGACTGAACCGCACTGCAGAATGCACTGCACCAGCACCTCTCCAAATCGGTCAGTGTAGAAGGACATCTAACATAGTTTTCCCCGTCTCCACTGTATTTTTTTGTGGTACTGTGAACTTTATTAGCATGACGACGTTACCTAGAGACAGGCGGCCATTTCACCAATCACCTAGAAACAGGCAGCCAGGTAAACACATACAGTGGACACTTTGCAGAGCCATAGAAAGTGTAATCCTACCAAAGACAATCCCATTATAGGATTACAAAACCTAGTGTGTCAAGGTACCCATACTCCTTCAGTAGCTGTCAGAGGACTTCCCCATACAGATTTGTTTCATCCGGGTGTGTACTGTAGGTGTAGTCCAGGGATCAGGCAACCCCCGGCACCCCAGCTTCTCTGAAACTACAACTCCCAGAATCCTCCTTTCACTTCTAAGTTAGGGCTCTTTCACACGAGCGGATCCAGTGTGTGGAATCCGCTGCGTGAAAGACAGCCAAGTCCCGTCCCGGACAGCAGAGACACGGAGCATTAACATGATTGACAACGCTCTGTGCCTCTCACTGATCTTTTTACTACAAAATCACAGTGACCACTTTATCTCATTGTGATTTTGTAGTAAAAAGATCACAGAGGCACGGAGCGTTGTCAATCATGTTAATGCTCAGGGTCTCTGCTGTCCGGGACGGGGCTTGGCTGTCTGTCTTTCACGCAGCGGATTCCACGCACGGGATCCGCTCGTGTGAAAGAGCCCTTACAAGAACAGTCAAGTGTGCATGCTGGGAGTTGTAGTTTCACAGAAGCCAGAATGCTGAAGGTTGCCGATTCCTGGTGTAGTTAATGTGGAGAGAGAAGAAAGCGGCTGCTTGACACCTGTGGTGGCAAATTATCTCCTGGGGTGGGGAGAAAAAAAAATAAAGTAAAAAAATTAAACCGTTTTGTCTGATCCTTTTCTACCTCAATATCTGCCAAGAGCTCTCCATACACACTGGACTGTCGGCTGAATCTCCAATAATCAGCGGGTTCAGTATGTACTGCCTTTACAATGCCAAGATTAACAGACATCTGTGAAAGCACAGAATGAGTGGGGCACAGTGCCCGGGAGAAGATGCAACTGGTGGTGGGGGTCACAGTGACCAGACCTCCACCTGACACATCGCACGCACATGATCAGATATGAAATTCATTAAGTGACTGATGTGATACTGGAATCTATAGACTGCTCACACAATGCATGGAACTATGCACTCGTACACGCTCTGCTGATATGTGACCCATGGGTATCCCGTTGCCAATTTCCTCAGGTAACCAAACCTTCAGGCCTCAGTTACCATGTCTATACTTGTGTAGCACTGGAGGTTTCAGCGCGGTGGTGACAAGAGACGGCAGGTCCGCATTCCTCCACTAGAGGATCCTCCCAAAGACCGAAAGAAAAAGCCAAATCCCCCCTAGGGCCTGGGCTACACTGCGACTTTTTGTAGCACAACCGATTGCTTTTAAAGGAGTTGTCTTGTCTCAGACAATTGGGGCATATTGCTAGGTGGGACCCGCACCTACATAGAGAACAGAGCAACAAAGTGGTGGAGGGCGCACTGAGCATGCGCAGCCTCTCTATTCATTACTATGGGGCCGTCAAAAATATTTGTCGGGTGCATAGAAGTGAATAGGATTGGTGGCCGGGCATGCGTGGTGCGCTCCCATTCACTTCTATGGGGAGAGCGCTTGGTGGTGGCCGGACCAGAGTCCTCCAGCCACCACACTGCAGGGATCCGTTCTCGATATAAGTGTGGCACCCGCACCTATAAGACCATGGGGGCATATCCTAGCGAAATGACCCTATTGTCTGAGATGAGACAACCCCTTTAACTATTGAACTACAGCTGCAGTCCACAAGATTGCATTCAAGTAAATATATTCATTTGGACTGCAGCTGCAGTTCAATAGTTAAAATAGCCGTGCTACAAAAAGGTCAGAGTGTAGCCCTGGCCTAAGGGAGCAGCGACGGACTAGCCACGAGTGCAGCTTCATCACTAAATGGAGAAGAAAGTCAAGCAGATAACCGACCCTCAGGACTTACTCGCTCCCAGGCCTGGCAGAAGAACTTGGAGGAATGTCCTACGGCTATAAAGTGTCCTGATGCGGACCATTAGAGTCCGGCTACATGACAACATTTCATGTAAAGTTTGTCAATGTGGCAAAAAATCCAGACATGTTGGGTTCTGGGTCTCTCGTAGCACGACTTTTATAGAAGTTGCACACAAGACATGACTCGCCTGTGTTTTTACTGCTAAATCACACATCTAAAATATCTGTGCAACAAATGTCACCATGTAGCCAGACTCTTAAAGGGTTTCTACCACCAGAAATACTGTTATGTAGCTGACTGACATTAGCGATGCGCCCATGTCAGCACTACATAACAGTATGTTTCTAACCGTAGTTCCTGCAGCCGTTTTTTATAGATATGCTAATGAGCCCATAGGTGCTATGTGGGCGTCATTAGCACCTAGAGGGCTCCGTTCACTAACCATTTCAGCCGCCCATCGCGTCCCTCCAGCCCGCCCCGCTCCTGTTGATTGACGTGAAACTGCTCAGTATCGAGTACCAATTCCCGCGCCTGCGCCGTGCGCTTCTGTGCTCAGTATCGAGTACCAATTCCCGCGCCTGCGCTTCTGTATTCGGCGCAGGTGCAGTGAGTGAATGCCGAGCTCCTGGTGCCGGCTTCCTCATTGTAACGTAGTTGGCGCAGGCGCAGTGAGGCAGTCGGCGCTGGGAGAATACAGAAGCGCACGGCGCAGGCGCGGGAATTGGTACTCGATACTGAGAAGTTTCACGTCAATCAACAGGAGCGGGGCGGGCGAATCGCTAATGTCAGTCAGCTACATAACAGTATTTCTGGTGGTAGAAACTTTTTAAGGGAATTCAAAATCAGATTTCCTAGGTATTTTAATTCTGCAAATTAGATTTTAATTTAATTTTTTTTATTCTATTTTCTGTACATGATTATGGCAATAGAGTCCCTGTGAGAAAAGCACATTACAAATGACTGTCAAAGCGCAGGCAAAGATGTGTGGCCGGGGCGACTACCCAGGAAGTGAGTGGCAGCCATTCAGGCGCTCGATACCAACCCACAACGCAGTAGGTCAATTTTATAGGCAGCCCCAGACTACAACGTAATATCTATATTTTGGAGTACGAATTTTGTGCGATTGCGATTAGGGCCCTAAAAATTGCGATAACGGTATACGATTCAATATTTTAAAAGGGAAATGTGCTAGAGGTCTATTTGCTTGGATTTTCAAGGAAAAAAGCACACACAAATTACTGATAATGCAGAAATGTAGTTATGCTTAACTCAAGAACTGAAATGCACAGTGTTTTTCAAAATAAAACATCTTTTACTAAATTAAATAACATATTTGCATTACTGCAAAAGTACAAAATACAAAACTTGCCATTTTCTTAATAGCACTGCACAGAACAGATAAATAAAATAGGATAAATAAAAGAACATTTGTTCATTAAAATAACGACTTGCCTCCAGCCCCTCCTCCCTCCCCGCACTGTAACTGATGGATCGCCGGCTGCGCTGTGCGGCAGGCGATACATCCGTGTCAACCACGTAAAAAGTCAACCATCGCTTTATAAGGTGCCCTGCCATTTTCCCCCCACTTTTTTTTGGGGGGGGGGGGGAGTTTGTCTTATAAAGCGAAAAATATGGTAATATAATTGCAGCATTTTGGGTTGGCCAATTGGCGATTGCTTTGGCGATATAGATAGATAGATTAGATAGATAGATTATATATATATATATATATATATATATATATATATATATATATATATATATATATATATATATGAATATATAGGAATCAGGAGTACACCCTTTGAATCACGCCCGTCTCATAATCAATATATTGCTGCCGAAAGCGATGAATTAATATGTTTTTACAGAATTTAAGTGTATACCCTCAAAGCAAAAAAAGGAGCAGCCCCTTACACTGCAATCTAAACCACATAATATACAATAAACTACAATAAAGTATAACTTCCTATTCTGTAAATAAAAAAAAAAAAATCATTAAACCCGGAATACCTCTAGTCACTGGTTGAGGCATCTTTCTGCAAGAGAACCTCTAACAGGAAGGAATATGTGAGAAATAAGTTTGCAGTTAAGTCTCATGACAACAGAAGGGAAAGGTAAAGTAGAGCCGTGTACAAACTCAGCGCTGATTGCAGGAGGCACGACGCCCATTTCATATTTAAAGGATTTAAAAACAGCGTTCTGATTAAATCAAAAAGCAAAGCCACTCCAGATTAAAATTAAAGTGCCTCTGTCACTAGGATCAGCACTATTGAAACCAGACATGCTGGCTGGTAGGGCTCCTAGTGCCGATTAAAACTATACCTTTCTTTTGTCTGTATGCTAAACAGCTGCTGCGATTGGAGCACCAGGGGGCGGGGCTGAATGGTTTGAGCACTGCCCTGTCATACCCCCTGTGCTCTGCACACTACTCCCTCCCTTTGACTGACAGGGATAGACAGCAGGCTGAGCTGTGTGCTAGCATGTACATATACACCTATGTACTACAGCTTCACCACACTGAGCAGAAAGCAAATATACATATTACTGCTGTAGTCACAGGCACAATATTGGTTATAGACACCAGTGATGTGTGCTGCATATAAGCATAGAAAAGAGATGCATCTCTATGTGCTAATGCTATAGCTTATTTCCAAGTGGTCTGTCATGCATTCAGAAGAGAGACTTGCATAAACATTTTTTCTAATTTTTCTCTCATTTAACCCATAATAAAAAGCTATACTACAATAAATATATAATAATAAAGCCTTACTATATTGATAATAGATTTCTTAGAAACCTGTAACCCATTACTGGTTTATTCAGACAATATAGGATTATAACAAAACCAGCAATATTTATTACCTGAAGGGGAAAAAACAAAACAAAAAAAACAACGTAAAGTCTCTCCCTGGATTCAAACCTGGGATCTCTATGTGCAAAAACCAAACACTTACTACAAAGCTAAAGCATTAACACAAAGCTATGCACATTTTCTATGCTTTGTCTTTATAATCATATATTGTGCCTGTAAATACTGATCGTAATTAATTAGCAATGTCTAGAAGGAATAAGGAACGGCACAGTCATAAGTATAGATGCTACTTTCACACCTGCGCTCGGTGCGGATCTGTCTTGTATCTGCACAGACTGATCAACACCGATAATGCAAACGCTTGTATCCATTCAGAACGGATCCGTTTTGCATTATTCTGTCCAAAAAAAGTCCAAGTCAAAACGGATCCGTCCTGACTTACATTGAAAGTCAATGGGGGACGGATCCGTTTTCAATTGCACCATAATGTGTCAGTGAAAACAGATCTGCCCCCATTGACTTACATTGTAAGTCAGGACGGATCCGCTTGGCTCCACATCGGAGCAGCGTTTTGGTGTCCGCATCCAGAGCGGAATGGAGAGGCGGAACGGAGGCAAACTGATGCATTCTGAGCGGATCCTTATCCATTCAGAATGCATTGGGGCTGAACTGATCCGTTTTGAACCATTTGTGAGATCCCTGAAACAGATCTCACAAACGGAATTCAAAACGCCAGTGTGAAAGTAGCCTTACTACAAGGGGGACGCAAATAGTCGCAAAAACAGACATGTCAGGAGAGGGGACAGGTCCAGTACTCTCCGATGAGGGGCAATCACCCCGAAACAGGAGTCTGCAGATGAGGCGATAGATTATTTAATATCCAATTCATGTCTCAAGGCCTATTTAAAAGGATCGAACATTGAGCTCATTTATATCCCTTTCTTCCCAAAATTCCAGAGGAGCACGTATGGCCTATAAGTCTCCTCACACAGATTAAGGCGCTCTCACACAAGAGCGAGGTATTCCCCCCCCCCCCCAGGTCCTCTTTAAGACACGGATAATCGTAGCGGTCCTTGCAGTTTGACACCCAAGTCTGACCCTAATGGTTTAGTAGGTCGCTGATGGCACATCACATGAAGCCTGTTCAGAATGCACCACAAGTACCTCCAGACATCCTCAAAAACACATCTCCATACAACCGTGTACGAGTCTCAAGAAAGACTAAGCAGCCATGCCCCTACTGACCATGATCTAAATGCGGAGGCGTTCACTGGCCTCCTTTCCCAATTTCATTGAGGAATGGTTAATAGTCAGTGCCAACACTGACGATGCAAACTAGACTGGCATCTGTGCCCAACTAGATCTTCACTTTACAACACCTCCTCTGCCAGCATGAAAAGCAGGATTCCTGGGCGGTGAACACGTTACCTAATTATTTTCGACATGATGAAATCCACTGGCGTGTCACAGGAGGTTATTCTACCTTCTAGGCAGCTCTTTCCGCCTCTGATTAACTAAAGACTGGCTTTTTCAGAAGACAAAGCATAAAGGAGGTGCACGCCTCAGTACTACCTGCTCTCACCGCAGAGGGCCTGTAATATGGTACAATAGACTACTATGGGGCCTTAGGAAACTATGGCTTGTTCCAACATTATGACAATACTGGCAAATACGTCACAGGTACATGAAGCGCGTAGGCTACTTTCACACTTGAGTTTTGCCTGATCAGCAAAAATGCCTCCGTTACTGATAACACAACCAACTGCATCCGTTATGAACGGATCCGGTTGTATCATCTCTAAAAATAGCTCTCTCGGCCGCTTCATCCTCAATGCGCCTGCGCCGATGACGTCACATCTACACCCGGCGCATTGAGGATGGAGCGGCCGCCTCTCAGTGCGCCTGCGCCGATCAAAGACAGGTACGGCGCAGGCGCGAGATTTGGAATTCAAACTGGGCCAGCAGAGAACAATTCCGTTCCCTGGCCCTGTCAATCACAATGCGGAGGGGGCGTCATTAGGATCGGAGGATGCGGCTGCTACCAGCAAGTAGCCGCCCTACTTGCTGGTAGCAAGGTAATTTACATATTATAAAAATAGCTTTTTATCAAATTCTACTGAACCAAAATGAATATTTAGCTTATGTATGCAGAGCTCGCAGTATAGGGATTATTATTAAACAAAAAAAAAAAAAAAAAAAAAACACGGTTTAGTGGGCTGACAGAAGCCCTTTAAGTCAATGGATACGTGAGCGGGGTGTAGAGGCCACGGACAACACACGCACGTGAGGCACTGAGGTGTGAAAGTGGCCTTATTGTGAAACACGAAGGAAACAAAGGAAATGGACGGCTAATACCCCAGGAGCGAGACATTGGCTCTACCAGATGGACTGCGTGGCAAGAGAGACTTACACTGGGTAAATGTAAGCCACAAAGCAGCAGGCAGGAAGCTATGTATATAAGGAATGAATGGACCAAGAATCCTGACTGTAGGCTCCACACACTGTATACACCAAGAAAAAAAAGCCATCACAATTTACTTCTCAAACACCTTGAGGAGAAGAAAAAAAAAAAAAACCCTTTCCACTGTTGAGCGACTATGACCACCGCTAGTAGGACCTGCACAGTGAGAATAGACCTCCAAGTATAGCTTGCTTTTAGACCATGACCGTCACAAAAGGAACATGCCCTTAAAAACAGAACCAGACAAACCCAAGGAACGAGGCAGCTGCCAACGAGGGTATGCCACAAGCGATGTAAAGAGTGAAAAAATCAGACATGTAGCGCGAGTCTCATGTACCTCACATGGAGCAAGCAATCTCAATTGCTCTGCTAGATTTTCTACAGCATAGAAGCTCTCTGCCTGTAACAGTGCCAGCGACCACTCTCATCCATCTTAGGTGGACAAACAGCCATCATAATGAAGAAAGGAGAATCTCACAACTACAGCATTTTTTTTTAACAAAGTAAATTAGCTGCTTTTAGTGTTGAATCTTATTAACATTTAAAGGGGTTTTATAGCTTTTTCATACTGATTATCCTCAGCATCTGATCGGTGGGGGTCCAACAGTTGAGCTGTGGCCTTCTTGCCGTGACATCATGACTAGGTCACGTGGCCTGGGAGCAGCTCAGCTCCCACTTTACGTTCTGTCAACATGGTGGAAAACTGAAGGGGGAAGATGCCAACAGTGCACCTCCAAACCAAGGTTAAGGAGGGATCAGAGGGGAGCACAGACTGCAGTCAACATGCTACACACCATTTTTGGAGGACTCTGTTTTAAAGGGGTTGTTCACCTTGATTTTTACAGGCTGGACCCGGCCGCTGAGTTCTGGCTCCATTTCTGCCCCACCGGCTGTGAAGGCCCAGGATCCTCCTGTGTCAACATCCAGTTTGAAGCCGGACACGTGACCGCTACAGCCAGTCATTGGCCAAGCATCATCCACGCTGCACAAACACCACGTCAGGTCATGTGCCCCACGACAGACTGGCCTAAGGGTGCATGCAAAACGTAATATGACCACACACACTTTGCTGTCCCCCATTTAGGACTTCAGCGTTCATTATATTGCTATGGACAATGTAAACCAGCCATTCTTGTGGAGAACTGAGGAGAAATTAAAGACTGGAAAGTTAGGAAAAAGCCTGATTTTGACATTCCACTTAGCGGTGTCTGGGCGCTGGAAGAGAGAGGGAAAAGAAAAAAAAGGAAGAGAAACCACCTTCGGCAAAGAATGTCAACCTCAGCATCCACGTGCCGCAAACAGACCAGAAGGGGAAGAACCGAACGCCTGCAGATCATTTCAATTAAAACAGCAAAGCCTCCGCAGACCGCCAGGATAAAAAGCGCGTTTCTAGCGCTCACCACCTCATCACTTTTACATAAAGCAAGCGTGAAGCGCTAATGAAAAGTCAGTGTTGCCAATAGCAACCAGATAAGCAATGGACTCCATTTTCAAACATGCTTTGCAAAAGATCAAAGACGCTGAAGTAACCAGAACAATTTTATGTAAAGAGACTTTGCTTTAACTTATCTACAGCCGGACGGTGAACCTGGCCGCAGGCGGTCAAGCCACAAAACTCTGCAGCGGCCAGATGACTTTACCACACAATTGTGCGATCACTGGTTTCTGCTGGTAGGTGCGAGCACTGCCTAGCGATTAATCTGATGAATTTGACTAATTTTCCATTTTAGTGCCTGCTGAATTTTTTTTTAATACAAAAACTATTTTTCCGCTGACTGAGCGCAGCGGTCACATAGGACTTGTACTGCATCCTGCAGAGGGGCCCAATTCCAGAGCTTCTACCACAGCTGGCAGATCCCGGCTCTGCTTGGAGCAACGACAGAAAGGGCTCTGCCACCGATTGGGGTGAGAAGTTCCTGGCCTCGGACGAGCCCTTCCCCCTAATTTACGAGGTGGGGGGTGACCTCGGCTATCAGCTTTGCTCCTGCCAGTGCACAGATCCCCTCCGATTCCACGCCAACAGGTAGGTGGCCGCACCGCCACAGCATGTACAGTACGTAGGGTGGATAGATTCACTTGTGCATGTAACATATGGACCATTCCCCCAAGACAAATAAGCAATTGCAGAGTTAAGCTAGTTTACTACTAGTGGTAGGGACGTGGCAGGGATCTCTCTGTAATCCAGCATTGCTTGAACGTCTCTAATAGGGACCAGTGGAGATCTGGTCAATTCTCAGCATATTTGCTGGGTTGCAGATGGACCTCCACCACCCCATTATAGTTAGCAGGGCCAGACGGAGATGTTAAAGCCTCTGGCAATGCTGGAATACAAAGATCAGACAGGCTGTTCCCTGCTGGACCCCGAGGAATCTAATGCATCTATATAGTCCGGTTAGATTAGAACAGGTCCTCAATTACTAATTTCCATGTAGATTGTACTACAAGGTTATTGTCATCTGTGGCCACCGAAAGAACCGTCATTGACCTAGAAAGGACAGGACAGTCTGTATGGAATGTGGCGACATAACTATTGTTTTGCTATTATTGTGCACACAAAAAATAAAAATACATATATTTTTTTTTAAAACACACAAATTAGGTATTGCGATGATTGTAACAACAGTAACACTAGTTTTGCCGCACTGTGAATGTCAAATTTAAAAGTACAAAAAAAAAATAGCAGAAATGCTTTTTTCAATCATTCCCACAAAAAAATAAAAGTTAAAGTCAATATGTTTTATGTATCCCAAAATGGTGTCTCTAAAATACAATGTCTACCAGGGAAAAATAAAATAAAAATTGTCCCTTGGTTTAAATAATTGAAATTTGTTTTATTGTATTTATTTAGCAAAATCGCCCAGTCATTAGTGGAAGGCGTTGTGCAGGATATTGATGACCTATCCTCGGGACATGCCACTAATATCAGATCAGTGGGGGTCCAAATCCCAGCACCCCTCCCTGCCAGTCAGCTGTTTGAAGGGGTAGCGCACGGGTTTAGTTTCAAAATTACCTGCGCGTTCTCACTTGTAGAGTTGGCGCAGTGAAATACCTGCTCGTCCCATCAAAATGAATGGGATGAGGATAGGTCATCAACACCCAGAAAACCCCTTTAAAAAAAATAAAAATATTCAGCATCCTGTAATACGGTGAAAACTAGTAAAAATCAATTTAAAACTTAAACAAAAAAATAAATAAAACTCATCTCTGAACAGACTAAGCCGTTGCATAGCAACAGAGATGAGGCTCTCCGAAACTGCAGCGTGCATACACCGCAATCCACCAACATGACAGATTTAGGGAACAGGTAAAAGCCTTCAGTGCATTTATCTACAGCATATATTTAGCATAAAAAGCAAGTCTATTATATAAAAAAAATAAAAAAAATAAAAATAAAAAAAAAGGCACATTTCTCTCTCTCTCTCCCCTGTGGTGCTCCTGTGAGTGCTGTGCCTAGGTCATGTAACTGGAGATGGTGACATCACTGACCTAGGAAGAGGCGGCACCACTCACTGGAGCCTCTTCAAAACAACTGATCGGCGGGGTGCTGGGAGCCGAACCCAAACTGATCACATATTGATGGCCTATCCTGAGGATTTGCCATTGATCTAGTGTCGGAAAATCCCTTTAACTGTGCAGGGTTATGCCGCCACCCCACATGTCTATAGAAAAGGAGCACAAGTTGGGTACTAGCTACTTAGTCCATGAAGTTAGTTGTGCAGCTGTCAACTGCACGCTAGGCCTTTATTACAGAAAAAAAATTAAATAATGCAGACCAGAACTGGCGGTACGGCCATGGACAGCCCGCTTTTACTTTAATTCATTTGTTACACAATTTACCATCTTCACAAGTAATTCTAACAGAGAAAAAAAAAAAAAAAAAAAAAAACAAACAAACTAAATAGAAATGATTCACTTTCATCAGAAGGTCCCTGTCGTTAGACACAACAGAAGAAGCATTAAGTAAATGTCTCCCATGTAGCAGCTTGTTAATTGCTTGCACGCAAGAAGCCAAGCAAAAAGCGGGAAGCCGGGCCCCAGCCTCAAAACAAAGAAATAAGCAGAGTTAACAAGCTACTATATGGAAAAAAAAAGTCACGTGAAGAACACACCCGCTCGAAGGCACAAAGCAAATGGTGCGGGGGAGAGAGCACAATGTAACACTCACAAAACGAGTCCATTAAGATGCTTGAGCCCAGACATGCAGCAGAAGAGAGGAAAGAACGTCACGAGAAAAAGCAAACAAGAAGTAAGGGCTGCTAAATGTGCAGGGAATAAGCTGAACGGCAGCCAAGGAGGGCGACTGCGAGGACTAAAAAGGGAAAGTTCCGTATAATGCGAAGGAACGGCGAACAGCACATAAAATATAATCCCTTTTCTAGTAGCCTTCCAACCCAGACACAAAGTACAAACATCCTGACCCACCACAGGTACCCACAGAACTGGCATCGAACCATCATCCACTAAGGGTCCCGTTACGCAGGCAGATAAGTCATCCAAAAACAGCAGTGACTGACGACACAGTAAATCAATCGGCACGTGTTTATATTTAGGCCTCGTGTAGACGAGCGTATCCAAAGTGAGGCCCCACATTTCTTTTTAAAGGGGTTCTCCGGGCTTTTAATATTGATGACATACTCCGGATAGGTCATCAATATCAGATTGGTGGGGGTCCGACACCCCAGACAATCAGTGGCATGAGAAGATGGCGTGCGCCTCTTTCCGTTGCTGCTATGTCTTTGGCAATGCAGCAGCGAACAGGAAGGCCTCAATGCATGAACACCGACCGTGGGGCAGAACGGAAGCACGGGAAGAAACCCCACGGAAGCACTCCATAGTTCTTCCATAGGGTTCCGTCCCATTCTAACATCTCCGGATTTGCGGACCTATTGAAGTGAATGGGTCCGCATCCGTGATGGGGAATGCACACTGACGGTGCCCGTGTACTGCGTATCCAAAAATGTGGTCTGCAAAACGGCAACGGGACACCTACGGTAGTGTGCAGGAGGCCGAAGGGAAGCGGCACAAGCTCACTGCGCGCACTGTCTCCTCATACAGCTGATCGGCAGGGGTGCCGGGTGTCAGACCCCCAATGATCTGATATTGACAACTTGTCCTGAGGATAGGTTATCAATATTAAAAAGCCTGGACAACCCCTTTAATGCCAGTAGAAGTGTCCTATCCCTGTCCGCAAAACATACAAAAATAGGACACGCGGGACGGATGAGAGACAGATGCAGACTGAACATACGGCTGTGCGCATGAGGACTTAAGAATTTCCCACCCTGGGTCATTACATCTTATCATTAAATGTTTCTTCGGCACAATTAGACATGAAAATGTAGTTACTTTGGTAATTTACTTAAAGGGGTTGTCCGGGTTCAGAGTTGAACCCAGACATACCATTATTTTCACCCAGGCAGCCCCCCTGATGCTAGCATCAGAGCATCTCATGTTCCGATGCGCTCCCTTGCCCAGCGCTACATCGCGCAGGAAAAAAGGCTCTTTTGATTACAATAACACACTGCCGGGCGGAAGCTTCCGCCTGGCAGTGTGTTCGGTGATGTCACCGGCTCAGATCTGGCAAGCTTTAGCACTGCGCTAGCCGTTTTACTGGCTAGGGCAGCACTAAAGCATGCCCATCAGTGCCGGTATTCCTGGCAGCCCTATGGAGAGCCCCGGTACGTTACTGGATCTCCAAAAAATGCCTTTGCCCTGCAACCATTTAGTGCAGGGCAAAGAGCAGCGGAGCATGAACTGCTCCGATGCTCAAGTCAGGGGTGGTTGCTTGGGCGAACTGCTCCAGCTGCGAGATATCTTTACTTCATTATAATGGTGCGCCCTAGTGATTAATCTGTATTAAGGTGGACGCACATGCTCAGTTCCATCCGTCAACTGCCACCATCTATAGCTATTGTTAGGACAGAACTACAGCAGAAAGGCGCGTTCCCTCTGAGCTGCCACAGAAAGCAAACGCCTCCTAAGCTGCCAGTCTGGCGTAATGAATGGGGAGATCTCTGGATCCATTGGAGTTACAGGGCTGGTTCTAGCTTTGAGAGAAAATAAATATATATATATATTTTTATATATTAGTATTTTATGGCATAACCACTTTAATATTTCTGATAGGGTCAAATCATTCGGTGTATTGTAATGAGACCACATCTGAGGTCAGCCAGACAATGAACAGTCAAGTTTGAGAAAGTACAATCGTAATATGGAAACTGTAAAATAAAAACGCCTATAACTGGTTAAATAAAACCAAGCACCTAAAAGCAAAACTAAAAGACCATTAGCCAAAAATACCGTTAAGACAATAACTCAACACACAAGAAATACGGAAGTCCCAGACCAGATCATTTTAAAGCAGATAAGTCTCAGTTGCGTCCGAAACCTTGTGATCAAACAGAGCTTTCCACCAAATGAACGGTAAAAGCGCATAAGCCAGTAAACCGTGTACATAAAGCAATACAGCGATGCACACAGTGCAGTAACCCGTCACATCTACAAATCTGCAAAGCGTATAATTAAAGGGCAAAAACCCATCACACGCTTCTGAGGCGCTGTTGTCTGTCAACATTCACTTTTATATGAGGATGAGTCACAGAGCCAAAGCTGCACAGCCAGAGCGTACAGCGGGCGGCATAAGAAAGGAGGAGGGGAAAATAATGCAGTTGGATATTTACCGACTCCATAGTGGAAAGCCGCGAGGTGCTAGTCGCATATAAAAGTCCAGTGTCTTTGCCCAAGCTTGTAGGAAGATTCTGAAATAAGAGAGAGAGACAGGTTAGATTGTTAGAGGCACTCCAACAACGCAGCATTCGCATTTCTACACAAACCAGTTAGACCATAGCACCGTGTGGGAAAACTGCACCGGCCCCCATACTCTAAAGCACCTTACTACACCAATTAAAGAGTCCCATCACACCAATGCGTGGCGTGACCCTATAGGAGACCACTTCTTGATATAAAGTCCCCGATCTCATTGCACATTCGCTCTTCCACTGGGGCAGTTTTATATACAGCAGATGGTTGGCGAGGAACGCTTCCTTCCCAACTATCTGCTGATCGCTAGCAGGGGAGACCGATGCATTTACATGCCTGCGATCTCCTCCAGAGTATGGGGAGGAGTGATCGCTAATGCCATCGCTCTTTCCCATACTGACTCGTTTGCCGGCAGCAGATCGTGTTCACACAGCACAATCTGCTGTCGGCAAAGATCACTTTTGCGTGTGCACAAACGATAGGAAACCCGATGAGTGAGCGTTTTGGTTAATCGGCAGCATATTTATAATGCCTGTTTAAAGGGGCCCTTAAAGTCTCGAGAACACAGTAGAACAGTGTGCTGCCAAATGGTTCACCTCCTATGACACTGCACTATAGCAATGCCTATACCTGCATAAGTAGCATCCAAAGGGGCATACAGAAGTATACCAGAGTAGTGTGCCGCCACATTGTGTGCTTCCTACAACACCGCACTATAGCAATGCCTCTAGGAGAGAACACCTGCGGCATAAAGTAGCATCCGAATGGGCATACAGAAATACGTCAGACCACCAACTCCCATAGGTACTGCGTTTCAGTTCTGTGGGTCAGAGCTGAAATGCAGCAAGTCCCTTTAGGGGACTAGGGGATCATACACACTTAAAAATTAAGAATCCATTATGGGGGTCAATACACAACGACGCAAAGAATATAACTTTTTTGCAAAGATTTAAACAAAAATTTAAATTTTTAAAAACACAAGAAAAACTTTATAAATGTGGCATCACTAACCGTACTGACCCAGAGAATCAGGTGAACTGGTCAGTTTTACTGCACTGGGAACGTTAAAACCAATAAAACTAAGATGGTATTGCATTTATTTACCAATTTCACCCCATTCTGATTTCTATTTAGCAATTACAAAGCGCAACGTGTGGATAGATGAATGGAAAAAAAATAAAAAATAAAAGTTAGGGCTCCTGGAAAGCTAGTTAAAGTAAAAAACAAAAACACGGAAGGGGTGGGAGAATAGTAAAATAAAAAATATTACCCTGTCCTTGACTGGTTAAAGCCTGCATTTTTCTTCGTCACAGTGAATGTAATTTCTGAACATTTGTGGTGGCCTCGGCCTATAGTAAAGTCAGAAGGCAATCCACGTCAGCGGCATCAAACCCCCTATCTACAGTCTGTTCAGGTCTGCACGGTTCTCAGCCTGCGGGTGTTTTCATCCACTGACAGCAAACAGTATGACTCTGCGAGAGACCGCCATTACCACTCTACCAAACAAATATCAACACAAAAACATAACCACGTGGTTCCAAACAAGTCATATCCAAATGATGAAACATACAAGACTCCCATGTACTCCGAATGATACACACGCTGCTTCTGTAAGCCACTCTATGTGCTGCTGGAGGAAAATAGCTCCGCAATACAGCACGTCACCATCATTTCTTCTCACATTCATTAGGAAGCTGCGAGTAAGATTGAAGGCGCACAGCGATACCTGCACGTGCCCATAGAATTCTATAGGCGACGTTCACTGATCTGTGCCAGCAAACCGCCCGATTATTAAAGGGCTCCTCCTGCTGTGACTGCGGCTTTAATGGGTCCGTAGAAAACGATAGGCGATGCTTCGTTAGCAGTCACCAGCACTGATCATCAGTTGCTATAGCAGCAGTCATGCAAAATACACATGTAAAAATATCTAGTATCTGCACAAAATAAGTGGGTGGTAGCAGAACATGCTCAAGGACGTGGCTCGAGAAGACGGCGCTTGGTGCATCTCTGCCTTACGTTACCGATGCAGAAGGATTTACAGACATGCAACCATTTAGGGTAGTTTCACACTTGCGGCAGAGGATTCTGGCAGGCATTTCCGTCACCGGAACTGCCTGCCGGATCCGGCAATCCGGACGCAAACTGATTGCATTTGTCAGACGGATCCAGATCAGTCTGACAAATACATTGAAATACTGGATCAGTCTCTGCGGTTGTCGTCCGGAAAAACTGATCCTGTATTAATTTTTTTTTTTAGCAGTTTTAAAAAGGTCTGCACATGCGCAGACCAGGGAAGCCGGATCCGGCACTAACTTCAATGTAAATTAATGCCGGATTCCGGGATTCCGTCAAGTGTTCAGTATTTTAAGCCGGAGAGAAAACGGCAGCATGCTGGGGTATTTTCTCAGTTGAAAAAAACTTGAGGGACTGAACTGATGCATCCAGAACAGAATGCTCTCCATTCAGGATGCATTAGGATAAAACTGACTAGGGATCGACCGATTATCGGTTTCACCGATATTATCGGCCGATATTCAGGATTTTGAACGTTATCGGCAACATGTTTTGCCAATATACCGATAACGTATCGGGAACACTGATCGTGCTGCTGTCAGCGTGATCCGTGCTCCCTCAGCAGCACAGGGGAGAAGGAAGCGGTGTCTCCCTCCCCCTGTGCCTTTCCAGTATTGGGCCCCTGTGATGGAACTCAATACTGGAAAACAAACGCACATTAGGGTGGAAACAACAAATATTTATCGCAGACAACTGCAACACACCCCTTCCCTTCTTGAGCGACATCTTCCAAGGGAACACACACCAGTGCAGGCAAAATTGGAAGGACAAATTTCAGCCAAACTAGCCACCTAGATGGATGGGCCACACTACATCACTGTCCGGATAGGAATCAACAGGGAGATGTCGGCAGAACGACAGCCCATCTGCGACCATAGGCTGCCCACAGAGGTCTGAGGACCACTTTGTAATATCTGAACACTACCAAGGGCTGTACAAACAAAAATAAACAAAAAACCTGGATGGTGCAGATTCCAGTTCCAAGACCACCACCTATCGGAAGAGATGGGGGTCCCCTTTTCACCGAATGCACACCCAAAGGAGGAGACACTGCATGCATGTGGCTCCCTCCATTGAATAATATGGGTGTTCACAGAATCAGAATCAGCTTTATTCACCAAACACGACACAGTCGATCATGCTCATGAATTGGGTTAGGCACAGGTACAGGACATAGTACTAGGGGGTGGAAAGGGGGGTTATGCAATGGGCACATTAGGGGCAAGAGATTATGGGCGGGAGATGGGGCAGGATGAGTTCAGCAGTCTGACGGCCGTTAGGAAGAAAGTGTTCAGCCTCCTCCATGTCCTTGCAGGGATGGCCTGATACCTGCGGCCGGACTTTAGACGTCTGAAGAGATGATGGCCCGGATGGGAGTGGTCATTGAATATTTTCAGAGCCCTGGAGCGCAGTCTGTTGGAGAAGATAGAGTCAAGGGGTGGTAGTGGCAGTCGAGTAGTTCTCTCCGCCGAGCTGATGACCCTTTGTAGTTTGCGCTTGTCACTGGCTGATGAGCCGGCATACCACACCAGAAGGGACGAGCACAATACCGACTCGATGGTACAGGAGTAGAAGGACTTCAGTAGGTCCTGAGCCATGGCGAACTTTATGATGGACGAGATGTTGGGACGCCAGGATAGGTCCTCAGAGATTGTGGTGCCTAGGAGGCGGGCACTGGGTACCCTTGCGACTTCAGATCCGTCAATATAGGTCGGGCGGGGGGGGGGGGGCGGGACACTACCCTTCCCTTCCTGAAGTCGACGACCAGCTTGACCGTCTTTGTGGCGTTTAGGACCAGATTGTGCGCGCCGCACCAGTTGCTGACCCTGTCAATTTCCTTACGGTAGGCCTGCTCATCGCTGTCGCTAATCAGGCCCACGAGTGTGGTGTCATCTGCGAACTTGATGACTTTAACTGAGGCCTCCTCCGATCTGCACTCGTTAGTGTACAGAGGGAACAGGAACGGCGATAGTACACATCCCTGAGGGGCGCCAGTGTTGGTGACCCCCATAAACTACAATGGAGAGAGCCCAGCATATACATGGTCACCTCTCTAACTCGTACTCTTTCCAGGAGTGCCGAGCAGGGAGCCATGGACCCCATTCTCAAGCTATATGGAGGCCTGAGAAAGGGCTACACAGTGCACCAATAGGAGCCGCGGGCCACTCTTCTGACATGGAAAGTGTGAGCAGACATGGTTGGGGCCCCACACAGAATGGCACAGAGGACCAATATTTTGAAATGACTAATCAAATTATGTTAATACGCAAAAACCTGTGGCGATGACGGCACAACATCGGCATGTTACACGTGCTGCAGGCATCACTAGATACTGAAAGTGAAATCAGCGATTGATCCAAAAGGAAACCAGAATACGGCGATCCCCGAACTCTGCAGCAGGTGCATTTCTCTGCAAATTGACAGCAATCCCACCAAGTGTGACCTCACTCAGTAGGATCCCACAGACTGGAGGTACACTAACATGCATTAAAAACCATTTCTGAGGTGGCAGAAAAAAAAAAGAGGGCACAGCGTGGGCAGGCCGGCCCCCCATTCCTAATTTGATGCCAGGAGCGGGTGTAGTTTAAATCATGTCACAGGTTTTTCAAAACTGCTGATAGAAATCGGAGAGACACACGATGCCACTGCCCTCTATGTTTCCCTCATGAGTGCACATAAAGCTGTGACGGCACGGCGAGGCGGCGGTGGGGCTGGGCTCATAGGTCTATACAGGCTCCGCACAAACCCTATAGAAGTGGATACACTGGGTGTCAATGGCCACAATGTACGAGGGTTGTAACACCAGTTTTACTGGCGTGTTAGAGATGCATTAATTTGTGAGCTCACAGTTTGCTGTCGCTCACATCACTTTAGTGGAAAAGGACGGGGCATTTACCGCAATTCAAAATTTATGCCAGAAAACTGGAGTCCTACAGTAGCTGGCATAGCGTCTCATTTTTGGCACAAGGACAGCATAAGAAATGACTAAACTTAATTTAGAGTAACTTCATATGAAATGCTATGTTTGAAGGATTTTGATATTGATGGCCTATCCACAGGACATCGATACGAGACTGGCGGGGGTCCGACAACCTGCACCCCAGCCAAATAGCTGCTAACTTGTAGCTCCGGATCTACACGGGCTGTTTGGCGGATGGTGCTGCTCCCACTGATCGGAGGGGGTGGCGGACCTCTGCCAATCTGATGGAATATCCTCAGCTTAAGACATAATATAAAAGTACAAGTAAATGTGCCTCGCCGACTTTCTAAACATACAGAACATTGCAAAATATTTTGGGACATACGTCTGCTAGATATTGAATGCGGTCAGATATATAGTATTTTCTAACTGGCTAGGAATGACAAAGAATAGTACAGCATTCTTCATATAGGGGTTTACCCGATAGGACCCAGCACCCCTGCTGATCAGGACCGAGCTGCGCCTAGGCCTGGAGAACGCGAGGTCACTGGCCTAGGAAGAGGCAGCGGTGCTCAGGTCAGACACCAATCTTTTGAGGACCTACCCCAAGGATAGATCCTCAGTATTAAACACTTAGAAAATCCCTTTAAAGTTTTTTAGCCTTATATTAGCGTTGCGCAAAATTGCTACGTACTAAAAGGAGCCGGTCAGACAACAGCACGCTTCATCTTATAGTCCGGCCAACAGCCATTTCTCCGGACCTCCCCCATGAGCATGCGCAGGAGACACTTCTGCACCGGAACAAGCCAGCGTCTGCCACCACACAGAACCTCTAGAACTGACACCAGACTCCCATTAGCAGGCGGTTCAGTTACACCCATACTGGGGCACAGTATCCCCCAACAGACCATGGGTTTCATTTACTCACAGACTCAAACTTCAGCCGACCCCTGAGCGGACTACAGCCGACTCTTCTGGACTGAGGATTTCTGCTTCATGGAGACCCGAGAAGTGACTACAGCGAACCACCACCGGCCCGACTGCACGCTTACATTGCTTTATTGTAATTTTACTATTTTAAGAGGCATCACCCATTCATGTATTTCTACACTTCCGATTGAGGAATCGTTTTGCCTTTCATTCATGCAAATATTGTCACCCCATTCACTTTACCCTTGATTTGCCTTTATGTCTCATGTCTCCTGACATGCACCCCATGTAATAATTCAAAAACATCTATTCTTATGACCATGTTAAATGACCACTATTCTCCAAGTAGAAGCCCCCAGGTTGGGGGGGGGTCCCCGCACGGAGAGCCACTGGCAGCACTGATTGGCTGCGCAGGGACACCTCCAACCGGAACACCCAACCTGACCTTTATAGCAGACTGCTGGGAATTCACTCAAACTAGCTGGAATAACAGAGGAACGGCACAACAGTCATAAGAACAGATGCTCCAGAATTGGTACTACATGGGGAATGCCAGTAGTTACTAAACAGACATGTCAGGAGAGGGGACTGGGTCCTGTTTACTGTGTATAATGTTTCAGGACCGGTTTGTCCTTCAGACACGTCTCTTACACTAACAGCTTTCAGCGCCTGTCAAGCATTGCTTCGGTAAGGTTTCTTCACCTGCCAACCAAGCTGTGCCAAGAAAAAGCCAATCTCTCCCTTAGGCTTTATATAACCTGGGCAATGGTAGGAGCAGGACAGATTTGAGGCCCCAGATCCACGGTGATCATACGCCATTTTGAAGAGAGGCCCAGGACACTGCCGTCCGGTTTGCCACCTTCATTCCATCGACGAGGTACGTTCACATCTTCGGCACAAGCCGTTCAAGCCAGAGAACAGCCTTACCGAGTTCTCCAGTGCCGTGCGCAGCCCGACCTCAGACTATAATGGGATCCAGCTGCTTTCGGGTGAAAAGTCAAAGGCGGACGGATCCCTTTAGAGTCTATGGCAGGGATCAGCAACCTTCGGCACTCCAGCTATGGTGAAAGTAACTCCCAGCATGCTCCATTCACTTCTATGGGAGATCTCAGAACAGACAGGCAATTGTGCATGCTTGGAGTTGTAGTTTCGCCACAGCTGGAGTGAGGGAGGTTGCTGGTCCCTGGTGTGGATCGCTCCGGCAGGCCGTTAGTCAGTTGATGTCCTATGTGTGCTTCTGCATCCGTTTTATCTCCAAAATGCACAAGTGAAACAAGAAATGAGGAGAAATAATGCCCAAGACAACTCAATGCAGAAGTCAGTCAGAACACAAAACTAAGACCGAAAAAAAAAAAAGCCTTTTTCCTCTGCATCACAAACAGGATGCTTGCTCAATACAGCGGGGAGGGACGTGGAGGAATATGCCTTGCACAAAAAGCAGCCATGTTCTCTAGAGGGCCTGTCGCTTCTCTATTCTCGTCTTGAAGCCATTTACTGCCACGTGCTGACAACAGTTACAATTCTAACTTTCCAAACACGTATATTTATTCAGTTCACTACTAATTAGAAATTCACACAGTTTTAATAAATAAAGCTGTGAACAAGTTGCTGGGTGCAAATGTGAAAGGCTTCGGGGACAAGGCATGAAAGGGTGACCTCCTCCCTGCAATGTCTGAGCGTTAGGCGTCAGTGGCAATCTGCAAAGAATTGGGAATATTTCCAGCTGCTTGCAAGGCACTTGTGGCCGGGCTTCAGATGTGACATTTGCCCAGAAGGAACATAGCAGCGCATTGGTACTTACTCTATGGTACTACAGACCCGTAGGCAGGGTGCCCCCATATGGTGCCATGCACAGCACTGTACGATATAAAGTAGTCTCCCCTAGAAGCAATCGTTATATATGGGGGTCACTTTGTTCACAACTTTCCTGTAAGGGCTCAAGCAGTCCGGGAAACGCTGCCCTTGTGTCGGCCATATCTCCTGGACAGACTGTGGCTCATCTGAGCCGAACTCACAGCATCATAGTAATTTACAATGCAGCGAGTTCCTATCTGACTGTACCCACATGATTATGTGGATACATTTAAAAAGATGACGGAATAAATACTGGATTTTTTTTTTTTTTTACCATTACCGGAGGCTGGACCTTTTCGCCTATCCACATGATGGGAGTAAAATACTATAGAGCCGCAGTCAGACAGGAACTCAATGCATTATAGACCACTATGACGCAGCGAGTTTGGGTCAGATGAGCCACCAAGACACGTGCCGTGCTTCCCAAACTGCATACAGACGTGTGCATAAGCCCCAAGAAAAACCTCTGATGTGCTTCCGTATACAAATCAGAGGCATGCGGATGTACAGTACGGCACCAAAGACTACCACATGGGTCCAAAAACTGAAGCAGATATACGGCCATGTTCACAAGGCCAGGTTTTACATTTACTGCTGATTCACTGGTACGACTCTTGATATCAGTTTGCATGCTCATAAATATTGCCCCAGCCCCCCAAAAATAATTTTATAAAAATTTGTTCAAGGTAAAATAAAATTATACTAAATCGGATCAAACAACCCCCGGTGTAGCACCGATACTCTGATCCTCCTCCATTGTTGCATCCTTGACGTCATTTCCACGGCAGTAATGACAAAGTTTATATACCACACCTGACCGCTGCAGCCGTACACAGTACCAGAGGGCCAAGCCCAGCATCAAGATTTTCCTTCAACTGAACTAAGCAGCCTAGGTCACCATGAAAACCAAACCCATAGCACGATTGCCTGTTCCTTCCCTCCTATGCTCGGTGTGGGAGGGAGCATGACAATCAGGCCTGAGAACTAGGGAAGGAAGACCCCAAAAGGTAGGAGTTTTTTTTTTTTTTACACAGAATACCCATCATGCCTTATAGGACCCTGGTACTAATAGCAGGGACAAGACTACCTGTTCCTCCAAAAGGAAGGACAAACAGGAGTATCCTTCAGGCCTAATACAAACAAATAGGGAAATGCAACACAGAATCCATACAAAATACAAAAGGGAAAGGAAAGAACTTAAAAAGGAGCAATGGAAGCACCAGGAACTCAGCCGAGATCCAACCACAATCTATCCAAAAGTCCAAACTGAAGCTATAAACCGCACAGCATTGTGGGAGAAGCAACTATAGATGGAGGTTAAATTACCCTAATGGCCATACCTGGGAAAAGAAGGTGCGACAAGCACCAGAAACACCACAGACGTCATTTGATCCAAACAGAAAACATGTCAGATCAAACCACATGTTGCCAGTCTCACCGATCTCCTGTCGCGGGATCGTCCATGACAATTATTCCTCCATACTATTCCAGTGCTACAGAAGAAAAAAATAAAATGCTGTCCCTGGCACTTCATGAGCAGTGGCACGTGCTCCCGTTCCATGAATGGCAGATAAATTATCATGCCTATTAAATACACATTAGACATTTGTTAGGGAGAAAAAAAAAAAAAAGAAAACTGTACATGCGCCCATGACGCTTGTACAGTCATTATTGCGACTAGGGATGAGCAAATAGACTTCGGATGAAACATCCTTAGTCGAGTCGCATAAAACTTCGTTCCCTAATTGCGACCTCTCCCGCTCACCATGTCTGCGATGCTGCATGCCCTAACCCTGCTGTTCTGTCGAGACTCCACCTGAAGCCTGGCAGGTAACAGCCATATTTTAATGAGGAGCGCCGTTGGACCTCTCCTGCACATCAGCCGTACTGTGTATACAAAAAGGATGGACTAAGGGCAAAAAAAATAAATAAAAGGGGGGAGTAAAGTGGTTGTCCTAAATGGCCATTTATTACATAACCACTGGTTAGATAAGCCTGGCGACTTTGGCCCCTTGCAGACGAGCTTTACTCCCACTGCGAGTCCACAACACAGCACCCGGTTTGACCTCCCAGCGCTGACTGGAATCACATAGCATTATATTGATTTATGATGCTTTGTAACCCTTACAGTTCTGGAATGTATTGGATAACACGGACAGCATTATGTCAGTATTATCCAATACATTCCAGAACTGTAAGGGTTACATAGCAGCAGCATAAATCAATATAATGCTATGTGACCCCAGCAGTGCTGGGAGGTCAGGCCGGGAGCTACGTTGCGGAGGGTCTGCAAGGGGCCTTTGGCTGTGACAAACATCACATGGCCACTAGTGAAAGGGGTCATTTTGGGACCTGCACATTGCCATAACAGCCCCAATAATTCTCACAGCTGTATAGGGTTGCAATGCGACCCCATTCACTGTTACGATCTGAAACCCTGCACGACATTACGATGATTGGTCATGCTGGCAACAGAGCATTCCTTTCTTTTTATTTAGCACACAAAGTGCACCAGGCCCTGTGACAGAATTGCGCAAACCAGCTATGGAATCAGTTTCATCTGCTAGTGTGAGGAGACAAAGGCCAGCGTTACTCGGCATTCTGTGTGTGGCTGAGCGCACTGCAGCTGTCCACATCGATGCCCTCTCTTCTCCACCACTTACATGGGGGGCACAGGGCACCCTCAGCACATGGCACAGTGTACGCAGAACGCTCACCTCCGTGCGTCGCATGACTGAATAACTAGTCTACTTTAGCTGCCCCTTGTCTATGGAGCAGTCGGCAGGGAGCGCACTCCCCTTTTTCATAACTGAAAAGCAAGCTGCTGTGTTCAGCGCGGGATAAGCGGGGTGTGAGGAGCAGCCAATGGTAGGGCAGCACGCTGATACTGACCAATCAGCAGCCTCCTCACTAATAACAGAGCTCTGTTATTGGATTGTTGTGTCTCTGCTGGATGCAAGACCTTACTTCATAAAGCAGCAGAGGGTCTGGGCGCAAATGGCGACAAGACTACAAAGTCTTGTCGCCATTTGGCAATTCTAAGTTGCATTGGCGACCATTTTGTTCGCCACCTGGAGCCCTCTATACAGTTGTCACAATGCAATCAGGCAGGTAACGTTGGATTCACCAAACCCATACTCCATCAGACTGCCGGAAAGAGGAGAAGTGCGACTCCTCACTCCACAGAATACAGCTCTCCAGAGACTTAAAAAAAAAAAAAAATCATCATCATCATCAAAATCAAGGAGCCATTGGCTCCTAACCTGAAAAATTTAGGAGCCAAATCAAATTTTTAGTCGCCAAATTTAAAAACACATTTGATTTTGATACCATAAAAAAAAAGTATTGCGATACTCTATACCACACGAAAAAAATTAAAACACCAAAAAAGCCGCGTGCATTCTGCATTTTATGGAACGTCTGGACCATAATAGAACAGTCCGATCATAATTTTTGTCGGGACAAGGTGACAAATTACGCGTTTTTAATAGGAGATATTTTAAAATATTTTAATAGCTTGCACTTTTCAGGCGTGGCAATCTGTAATATGTTTATTTTTTATTGTTTAGATATTTTATATGTAAAATTAGGTAAGGTGGAGATTTAAACTTAGTATTGGTGTTTTTCTTTTTGTTTTGTTTTTTACTAACAATTAGCCCCCTTAGGGGCTAGAAACTCGGATCTTTTGATCCCTTGTCCTATTCACCCCGAGCGATCTATGAGAGCGAATAGGACCTCACACACTGCAGCAGGGAGCTGACCATGGCAGCCAGGGTTTCAGTAACATCCTGGCTGCCATGGTAACCGATCAGAGCCCCAGGATTACACTGCTGGGGCTTCGATTGGAAGCTGCCACTTCACCACCAATGAAGTTTTCTATTGGATTAAGATCCGGGGATTGGGCTGGCCGCTCCATAACGTCAATCTTGTTGGTCTGGAACCAAGATGTTGCACGTTTACTGGTTTCGTTTGGGGTCGTTGTCTTGTTGGAACATCCATTTCAAGGGCATTTCCTCTTCAGAATAAGGCAGCATGACGTCAACTATTCTGATGTATTCACACTGATCCATGATCCCTGGTCTGCGATAAATAGGCCCCACACCGTAGTATGAGAAACATCCCCATATCATGATGCTTGCTCCACCATGCTTCACTGTCTTCACAGTGTACTGTGGCTAAATTCAGTGTTTGGGGGTCGTCTGACAAATGGTCTCCGGCCACTATAACCAAAAAGAACAATCTTACTTTCATCAGTCCACAAAATGTCTCTTTAGGCCGTCACTGTGCTCTTTGTCAAATTGTTACCTCTTCAGCACATGTCTTTTCTTCAGCAGTGGGACTTTGCGGGGGCTTCTTGCAGATAGCTCGGCTTCACATAGGCGTCTTCTCATTGTAACAGTGCTCACAGGTAACTTTAGACCTTCTTTGATCTTCCTGGAGCCGATTGTTGGCTGAGTCCTTGCCATTTTGGCTATTCTCCTATCCATTCGAATGGTAGTTTGATTTCTTCCATGTCTTTCAGGTTTTGGTTGCCATTTTAAAGCATTTGAGATCATTTTAGCTGAGCAGCCTATCATTTTCTGCACTTATTTATATGTTTTCCCCTCTCCAATCAACTTTTTAATCGATCGCGCTCCAGTGCCCTGCGCTAGATCGCGCAGGGCACCGGCTCTTTGTTTTCAATTAAACACACTGCCCGGGCGGTTAACTTCCGCACCAGCAGTGTGTCGGTGACGTCACCGGCTCTTGAGGGGCGGGCGTTTAGCCTCTGCCCTAGCCGTTTTACGGGCTAGGGCAGAGCCAAATCCTGCCATCAGTGCCGGTGCCGTCACCGGGGTTCATTGTCAGCCCCATAGAGAGCCCCGGTACGTCACCGGAACTCTGACAAACTGCCTTTGCCCTGCGCGATTTTAGCGCAGGGCCAAAGGAGAGCATCGGAGCATGAACTGCTCCGATGCTCATGTCAGGGGGGCTGCTGGGGGTTGAAATGGAGGGCTGTCCAGGTTCAGCTCTGACACCTGGACCAAACCCCTTTAAATACGGGCAATAATGGCAACTGTTTTTCAAGAATGAATGGACCTCACTCATTGAACTCCACACTGCTATTATTTTGAACATGCCCCTTTCAATAAGTGATTGAATTACACAGAATCAGCAGCATGCATGTCATGACTGTTGGGTTTCTATTATTCTACTATACCTACAAGTAAATTATTTGCCATGTAGAAATATCATTTCTACCAAAAACAAACAGTGATCAGGTTAGTGATGTCCGACTGCTATTATTTTGAACAGAACTGTAGTTTATGCCTGAATACAAACGCAGGCTGCTGGTGTCGGCCATATCGCATACCCGGCACCCAGCTTCTATGACTCTCTGCTGTAATTAACCCCTCGGGTGCCGCACCTGAGGGGTTAATTGCAGCAGATCACAGTGCACAGTCAGAGGCTGGGTGCAGGGTATGGGATATGGCCGGCACCAGCAGCCTGCATTTTCTCTGTATTAGGTTGACAGAGGAGGAAAAGCAAAAAGAAGAGGCCTTATTCGGAATAGCATAAAGCACCGTTCACATTGTCAATGTTTCATCTGTGAAGGACCTGTGGACCGCGTGTCTGTTTCTTGCCCTCTGGGTGTCATCCATATTCCACGGACACTGCTCAGCTGAAAACTTATTTCTGGAGCATTTCCTTCCAACAATGGGGGGGGGAACAAAAACAAACACTGACCGAACAAATCTGTGTTTGTCAGTGGTTTCTTTTTACTGACCCGTAGACTTCAATAGGCGCGTGTGGTCCACATCAAGTGGTGCATGTCCCCATGAATTTTCACTGACCCATGGTCACTGAAAAGCCACTGGTGTGTGAAGAAACATTAGAATCAATAGCTATGTGCGCTGTCTGGAGAAAAGGCACAGCACAAGTCTGTGATTCACTGAAGTGTGAACAAGGCGCAGCTCAGTTGCTAGATATTTAATTACATGCAACTTCAAAAGTGTTCAGATACAGGTTTTAAAAATGTAGAATATTTACATGGGACAACCCCTTTAATAAAACAGAGTCTTACACAAGTGCACGCACACACCTACCTTTAAAGGCCAGAGGCTACCAGGGCTGGCTTTACAGCAATCAGCCTGGAAAACCCTAAATGACCTGCATGAAGCAACAGACTTCTAGACGCAAGCGGCCTGTCTAGGAAAACAATTAAGTCCACTTTTTCTGATGTACAGAAATCAAATTTAGAAATTATTTAATCCCACCGCGGATCCTCCTCTCAACACGCAGGAAACCACTGGCCGGCCAATGACTGGATGAAATAGATAAGTACCCCGTGCCCATCACCATTCTGAGTTACTAAATGCCCTCACCGTGTAAAGCCTGCATTACACCTGCAGATTGTTAGTGATCTGGCAGTGTAGTACTGCTGCCAACTGCCCAATGAAGAAGTAAATGCCGGTTCATCGGGCAACCCAAGTCTCAAAATATAAAAAAATTACCGTTAGCAGGCGGCAGATCGTGGTGTCTACCATGAACTGCTGCCGGCAACAATGAGTATAGGGAAGAGCGATGGTATAACGACTGCTCCTCCTTGTACTGAGGAAAAGTTCAACACATGTAATAGTGGAGGTCTCCTCTACCAGCGAGCAGGTGATTGCCGGGAAAGAACACTTCCCTCCAGATAAACGTCTGCCACATTAGGCCTTAATTCTCTGGTGTGTGTATGGTAAAAATATATATTTGTACCGTGTTAGCCAGTAAATAGGAGATAAGGAACCTTATTCCCTGATCTTCTGGTGTGTGAATAGCAAGTTAACCGAGTGCCTGGAAAAATCTTCAGACCCTACTGGCAGCAGACATACCGTATAACCAGTACCCCTTACAGGCAGCTAAGAGCTACCCAAGTGTCTTGGAACACGTGTCCTTCGTGCCTGCTGGTTGCAGTGTTCAGCCATGGGCACCGGCTCAGCAAGTGGCAGACAAGTGGGCCATCCAGGTATGTTCTCTCACCAATATTACCACATACCTCCACCAACCTTCAGTGCCTGAAGTAGCATCTGGGGCGGCATTACATACGCTGACTCAACTATGGGGCATTATAACATTACATTGGTTTTTTTTCATCTTGCTCTTTTTGATGGGTTTCACATTAGGGCAATTACTTTCTTAAAAGGGGGTGTCAGTTATTTTTTTGCTCTTTGTACCTTTCTAATTAGGCAAATGTAAGGACTTTACAATTCACAATCTCCAGTTGCAGCTTTCTCAGATTTCACTGAGGGTCACATGACCTGTGATGTCAGCTTCTCTCCCGCCTCTGTTCTGTGCACAAGCCCGAGAGATCCAATAAGAGTCCATCACTGCTGGCCACGCCCCTGCCTATCACTGTGCTGGCCACGCCTTCTGCACTGCAGTCTGCTCTCTCCCTGCATTCTTAACCCCTTCAGCTGCACAGACTTAAGGCTTTACTGAGTAGTTGTGGGCAGTGAGGAGACAAATGCTGGGCACATGAGCTGAAGATCCTGTGTGTATCTGCAGTGTAATTGTACAGCTAGGACTTGTAGTCCTACACATACAACATGCTGATGAGTCACCCAGCAGGCAGACATGTCACTCAGGGCAGCACTTGTATTCACTCCCTTTGCAGAGCAGGGGCAGAGATTATTATTGCAGGGCCAGAGGAGAGCCAGGGAAATGAGAAAATAGATATTTTTTGCCAAAAACTTGCTTAGCTATATATTGCTGACCATCAGATTTACACAGCTTAGAATATTCTGCTTTTGTGCATCAATTCCTGCCTGCCATCTTGGTGGCAACTTTTCTGAGTTTTTAGGTCACGTTGTAACCTTCCCTGTGAACTAATACAGCTATTAAGGCGTGAATATACAGGTGTGCCTTTGTTGTGTCAGCGTGCGCTTCTGATCCCTTTAATCCTGGAACATGGGCATGACTCACAGTCTGAGCAAGCACCAAGCCATATGGAAGCGTAGCAACAAGCCACTATGTGCACAGCACTACTGCGCTGCAGCCGGCCTGTGTGCACTCAGACGTAGAAAACACCAGACTAGAAGAGGAGTAAAATCACTCAAGACAACTTGCCTTTTTGGAAATGTCTGGCCGGTTTATATCATGAATGTCTATTTCATGGAACAGAAAAATTTGGGACGCACTTTCCAAAACAGGAAACTACAAATAGGCTTATATTAAAAGCGTACCTCATTTATATTTTATAATGGAAATGGACCGACTCTCACTCTATACTTCCTTCTTTAAAGGGGCATTTAATATTGTTGGTAGCTCATCAATATCAGATGGGTGGGGATCCGAAAGCCGGCACCCCTGCAGTCCGCAGCACTCCTGTGATCACCGTGGCCTCCTCACAGCTAAGGTACTGTCACACTAGAGTTCCATCCTAGGGGCTCAATACCGGTAAAGAACTGATCAGTTTTATTCCCTATGCATTCTGCATGGAGAGCAATCCGTTCAGGATGCATCAGAATGTCTTCAGTTCAGTCTTTTTGACAGATCAGGACAGAGATAAAGCCGCAGTACGCTACAGTTTCATCTCCGGCCAAAAAACTGAAGCACTTGCCTGAATGCCGAATTAGATTTTTTTTTCCCATAGGAATGTATTAGTGTCGGATCAGGCATTCAAAATACCCGAATGCTGGATCAGTTTTTCCAGATGACACCGGAAAGACTGATCCGTCTTACAAATGCCATCAGTTGGCATACGTTTTGACAGATCTGCTTGACTGATCACTCTGCTGCAAGTGTTAAAGTAGCCCTACCAAGCACAGCTCCATCCTTCAGATAGTGGCTGTGCTTGGTATTGCAGCTCAGCCTCATTCACTGGAATGGGACAGAGCTGCACTTAGGCGATGTGACGTCACAGCCCAACCGATGGGCCACAGCTCTCACCGGAGCTTCTTCAAACAGCTGATTTGTGAGGGTGCCAGAAGTTGAACCCCCACTGATCTGATATTACCTATGTGGAGAATGGGCCATCAATATCAAAATCTTGGACAACCCTTTTAACAGAGCGAAAACTGCACACATTTGGAGAATATTCTTCAAACTTATAAGGTCAGGTTTCAGGGTGGATTTGATTTAAATCACTAGTCAGTAAGGCTTGATTTAAATCAGAGTTTTCTACATATAGACTAATTCGTGCTGGTATAACTTATAATATGCAAGTAGATGAAGATTTTTAGAACAACTTTTCATATTAGTTTGATTCTGCATTCATAGGTTTGTAGAAGTTAGGATTAAGGTCTTTTTCACAACTCTGTACATGTTAACATTTTTGCTGTGAAGAGGCATGTGATCTCTGCTGAGTCAAATTCAGTTTTGAGAACTGCAAAAGTAAACCAAGCATCCGTGATAATATCTTGTAGGCAGAGAAACTGCCCAATAATCTTACAAAAACACCTCTGGAAGAGTACGACATTGTGAATGGATTAATGGAATTTATTTACAAAAAAAAAAAAACACACATACAGAAACATATAATGTGTCGCAGATAAGAGCCATTTGGCCCATCTAGTCTGCCCAATATACTGAATACTATGGATAGCCCCTGGCCCTATCTTATATGAAGGATGGCCTTATGCCTATCCCATGCATGCTTAAACTCCTTCACTGTATTTGCAGCTACCACTTCTGCAGGAAGGCTATTCCATGCATCCACTACTCTCAGTAATGTAATACTTCCTGATATTACTTTTAAACATTTGCCCCTCTAATTTTAAACTGTCCTCTTGTAGCAGTTTTTCTTCTTTTAAATATTCTCTCCTCTTTTACCTTGTTGATTCCTTTTATGTATTTAAACGTTTCTCTCATCTCCCCTCTGTCTCGTCTTTCTTCCAAGCTATACATGTTAAGGTCCTTTAATCTTTCCTGGTAAGTTTTATCCTGCAATCCATGTACCAGTTTAGTAGCTCTTCTCTGAACTCTCACCAAAATATCAATATCCTTCTGGAGATATGGTCTCCAGTACTGAGCACAATACTCCAGAGGAGGTCTCACTAGTGCTCTGTAGAGCGGCATGAGCACCTCCCTCTGTCTACTGGTAATGCCTCTCCCTATACACCCCAGCATTCTGCTAGCATTTCCTGCTGCTCTATGACATTGTCTGCCTACCTTTAAAGAGGACCTTTCACTAGAATAAAACATCTAAACTAACTATACAGACATGGAGAGCGGCGCCCAGGGATCTCCCTGCACTTACTGTTATACCTGGGCGCCGCTCAGTTCTCCCGGTATGGCATCCGGTATCTTCATATGCTAGGCTCCATCCAGGTGAACCTGTCGGCGTCTCCTTCTCCCATGCTGTAGCGCTGGCCAATCGCAGCGCTCAGCTCATAGCCTGAGAGAAAAAAAAAGCTTTTTCTCTCAGGCTATGAGCCGAGCGCTGCGATTGGCCAGCGCTACAGCATGGGAGAAGGAGACGCCGACAGGTTCCCCTGGATGGAGCCTAACATATGAAGATACCGGATGCCATACCGGGAGAACGGAGCGGCGCCCAGGTATAACAGTAAGTGCAGGGAGATCCCCGGGCGCCGCTCTCCATGTCTGTATAGTTAGTTTAGATGTTTTATTCTAGTGAAAGGTCCTCTTTAAGTCTTCTGAAATAATGACCCCTAAATCCCTTTCCGCAGATACTGAGGTTAGGACTGTATCACTGATTTTATATTCTGCCCTTGGTTTTTACGCCCCAGGTGCATTATCTTGCACTTAACATTAAATTTTAGTTGCCAGATTTTTTCCTAAGTCCTTTTCCATTTGGTGTATCCCTCCAGGAACATCAACCCTGTTACATATCTTTGTGTCATCAGCAAAAAGACACACCTTACCATCGAGGCCTTCTGCAATTTCGCTGATAAAGATATTAAACAATATGGGTCCCAGAACAGATCCCTGAGGTACCCCACTGGTAACAAGACCTTGGTCTGAATATACTCTATTGTCTACAACCCTCTGTCTGTCCCTCGGCCACTGCCTAATCCATTCAACAATATGGGAGTCCACATACAGCATTATTCTACATAATTTAAAAACTAATCTTTATTTCATGATGGAATAACCTTTGGATGGTAATATTTTCCTCAAAAAGCATTTTATATAAAAAAAAAATGATTTAAATCAAAAAATGTTTTATTTTTAAATAATAGATTTTTATCCACCCCGTCAGGTTTAGTAGTTAGTGATAATTAGAAATGATAACCATCTCCTGAAAGCACTCAAATAGCATTAGGCCTCACACAATGCAGATCACATAAGGTGATACGTGCAAGGTCCCTACATGTGGCACCCAAGTACCGTGTATTTGTCACCCAAGCACTCCTCGATAGGAAGTCAGCGGTACACTGGGGGATTGGGGGCACACGGAAATGTAGGGATGCAACATGGCACCTTAATAGGCCTTTCACATATTTTTTTTTCTATTGCTGAACAGTGGTCAAAAAAGAGCACCCTTTTAGTCTCCATCTGCTGCTGTACCATTAAACTCAGGGAGCACCAGTAATGTCACTGGCCATACAGACAGAGGTGCAGGCCCATCACAGATGTAGATCTCTTAATTTCCCCCAATCTAGGGTGTCCCACAGATGTTGAAGTTTCTTTCCTATATAAACAAGAAAAAAATTGAGTCAGGCGGCAGGCCACCGTGCCATCGGGTTCTCCATGTGGCAAGTGTAGTCGAGCAGCAGAGGTTCACATTATATGGGCCTGGCCTATTCATACCGCCCTATACAAACCTGTAGGCCTACGCAGTGTCACAGAACTCCATTGGAAGAAATCTGATGCAAAGATCAAAACGTGATGTGAAAGGCCCCTTTGGAGCTCAGATGTACAGCCACATACACGCTATTCCCAAGGCTAGTTTCACACAGCCGGCATATTGAGGCAGGGTCTACAGTGATGCAAGAACCCTCGGGGACAGGTGGTGCGGTGTTAATAGGGACTCATAATGCCGCCGTGTGAATCTGGCTTTAGTGGAATTTCCTCTAATGTCACTAAGCCGCCCGACCAGTCTGGAGACCTCAGAGGACAGACAATGCCCTATAAGTAAAGACCTGTATGACAGTTACCTTCAAAGCGAGTAACAGGAGCCTTACAAAACAAAGGTCTGCAACGGCAAACCTACACAAGGAAATATTATCCAAGACACCAACCACATCTCCACCGCAGCCGCACCTTAGAAGGCAGCCACTGCTCCCAACAATGGCACACTCATAGGTGAAAGCTACGCACCAGTCGCCTGCAGCAAACCTTTCCATTATATATTCTGTCAAACTGGTCAGTAATGTTAGAGACAAGGACAATTAAAGCAACAGGAATGCAGAGTTACATCCTGCTTAGAGTCTGATGGTCTAGTGGGCTGCCAAACCCCCCCCCCATCCTACACGTCCAGTCCTGTGGGCACCAGATTACAGGAAGCCCGAGTCTATACATCCAGGAGGGGTGGCCGCATGGTTTTCTTGTCACAGCTTTGTTTACATAAGAGAAAGGAATAGCAACTCCACCCAGAAGGACCATGATCCAAGCCACCAACAGGTCAGCCACCTAGCCTCCTACAGGGGAAAAGGACCTGCGCAATCACATGGTGTCGCTAGGTCAGGTCCTTACGTTTTTCTGGCTAGGCAGAAGGTGCACCAAGCGGATTGGTTTTCTCATGATGTTCGTAGCTTTAGCGTTTATTTTAGCCACACGTCATGTCTATTTACATATATCAAGACCAAATGTGTGCACAGGCACAGAATGACTTAAATTGAGACAACGATCTCTTAAGGGCCCTTTGCACCAGGCATGCTCAACATGCGGCCCTCCAGCTGTTGGAAAACTACAACTCCCATAATTCCCGGACAGCCTACAGAAGGGCATGGTGGGAGTTGTAGTTTTACAACAGCTGGAGGGCCGCAGGTTGAGCATGCCTGCTTTACACTAATAAATGGTTAAAAAATTTAAATAAATGTAAAATAAAGCAAAAGTGATGTTACGTGTAAAAGCACTGAACCATCGAACGACATGCATTTGACGTTCTTGCGATCGCTGACGAACACGTCAAAATCATCGTTCGACGCCCAGGGTTCCATAAGTGTAAGTGGTAGCGTTTACAGCGCAGGCGACGTTACATCCCTCCGGTCAGGTTAATTCAGCGGGAAAAACGTACACAAACCACAAAACTGTGAAATGTGTTTGCCACTTCAAATTCTCTTCTATTGGTCAAGCTGAAGTGTGAGGAGACATCAGACGGTGGTTTTTCATTTTCCAGCTTCTGAAATCCAAAATATTCCCTCACCAAACACCACGATCCTCCAGCGAGAGAACATTTTCCATCTTCTCTGAGGGAAGACGTCTCTGGTGGTAAAGGTGGTGGAGCACAGGGTCTTTACACACCTTTTTGACACTGTCAAAGGGGTAACAACCCCCCCACCCCAAACACCACCTTTATAAACACAATCCGTACCCCCCACAGACACACATTTCCTACAGTTTTCAAACCAGCACCTGGATCTGACTACTTTTACAATTGCATGTAATTAAAAATTCTGTATAGCCGCTGAGTTATTCTACAAATCTCTGTATAGCACCACCTTGTATTTGCTCTAATTTCTGTGTCCACCTCACTGAGGCGGACGCACATGCTCGGTTCCATCCTTCAACTGTCACCAGCTGCAAGAGGACACTCCCCTTGAGAAAGAGCACGCCCTCCTGATATAAATCTTGCAGAGCAATGAATGGGGAGATCTCTGGATCCATTTGAGGTACAGGGCTGGATCTAGCTTTGGAGATTGTCATGTCCTATATGTCGTCTGATTCTCATTTTTTTTTTATTAATCACAGGATAACCCTTTAAGGGAAACTGCTGCTACACAAGCTGGATATCTCCATGCAGAGGTTTAGGACAGCCTTGCTGGCCGGCCCCGGCTGTATTACAGTAAATGGTCTACAGAGCTGTCAGACACGTTACCTAAGCATAATAAGGCTACAGCACAAATCTCAACAAGCTGCTGTCTGTCAGAGCGCAGATCTTCAACGTCTGATCATCAGCGGGTCTTCAGGCACGAGATCCGACCACACTGAATACGTCTATTGCAGCCCCGTCTGTGTACATTCCCTGAAGCAAGCGCTATGGCTTCTGGATATCAATCAGGGGTTGCTTTCTGACTGAGCACGCTGGCCTATGTCGGGGGGGGAGCGAGGCGCAGAAGAGCTGCCGCGCAGGAAGGACTCAAAATAAAGCATTGTTCACCACAACCAGTTTTCCGCCTTCTATGTAATGTGCGCCAACGTCGGCCAGAGGAAAGCTTCTGCAGGAGCCACCCAAGGCATACTGTGCACCTAAACAGAGGCTGCACACAGGCGCATGGCACGCTGCGGGCACCACGTGTGACAGCTTACAGTCATGGTCTCCTCAATAATATGGCATGAGTGAGCGAGCCCTCCATATAGGACTGGAGACCTAATATGGACCCACCGCAGACCGTACAAATGCCATATTACGGCTCCACACCACACAGCTTGAGACGTGGCAGAGCAATTTCCCCATAGGGACCTGACTAACAGACAGCAGAACCTGTACACACCCCAAGATAGATCCACAGATCTCTCTAATGTGCGCTAATATTATAGGGTAGAACACCTGCTACTAGAGCATCACAGTGGTCAGGGACGGCCGTGTACCCCATCACAAGGTCTTGGCACACCGCACAGCCCATTGGGTCAGGCCCCCAACCAAAACTGCCCTTGTCCAACACCATATACTGACATCAAATCAGATGGGGGCACCGTGAACAGCGGCGATCATGGGACAGTCATACCAGAGGAAGCTCTCACCGGTTGCTATCGGCAACTGCCCACACAAGACGATGGCTGGCATAGCGCTCTGGTGCAAACATAGTGAATATTTTTTTTAGATCCAACTCCTGGTATTTTAATTTTTACCAGCATTTGGGATCCACAGCCGGATAACAAGGGCCAAGGAAAGCCAACCCCATCACCTAGGACCCAATGTCAACACAGACATCGCTAGACGATCAAGTTCACCGTGGCGGATTTGGCTATGGTTCTGACCAATGGAAATCCATTCTGGGGAGGGCGATCCGGTGCACCCACAGGGGCCCCTGCATTGCTCAGAGCCCACAGTCAAGGCATTGGTGGGCACCCCATGGCACCCTCTAAGCACCCAGTGCCCGCAGCATGCCCCAGCTCTTACCGCGTGTGTGTGCGCTGCTCCCCGGGCTGTACTCAGTCCTTAATCCCGTCTCCCTGGCGGTTGGAGGCCCGCGGTGTTGGGGCCGGTGCTGAGGAGGAGGAGGAGGGAGGGAAGGCCGCGAACTTGCGCATGGACCCAGCGGGGGCCGCGGCCTACCTCCCCCTCCTCCCCTCCTCCGGTAACCGGGGTGGAAGTGTGGGGGGGAGGGGATGGGAAACCAGCGAGAACCGATAGAACGAGGCGCGTGGGGCGAGCTTAGAGAGACCTCGTCTGACCTCCGAAGGCACGGCAGAGTCCGGTAACGAGGTCCTGACACGAAAACGTCCTAAGGCCCCAGTAACCAGCGCGGGCGGCGACCAAAACACGGCTACAGTCAGTCCAGAATGCGGTCACTCGGTGTGCTGACGGGGGGTGGGGGGAGGAGCCCCCGGTGCCGGTTGTTTCTCCTCACAGGCCGCTCCCGTGCGCGCCCCCAAACGCTTGCATCGCGAACCGCTTCTACGCGCCCTTTGACTCCCTCAAGGCGCGCTCCCTGGGAGAGAAGCGGGGATGTCGACGTGACGCGCCCTCCCATTGGCCCGCGCCGCTGCGACCTTCTGCCTCGGCGACTCTGATTGGCCGATCTCCCCGGTGACGCAAGAGGGATGCGGAGGTGGGAGGAGAAAGGAAGAGGGAGCGAGAAGGGGGCGGGGCGCGGCTGCCATGTCTTCACCGCTTTCTAGCTTCTGTTGTTGTATATGTGTGTGTGTGTGTGTGTGTTGCGGGTGACATCAGCGAAGGGGGCGGGGTTAATGCCTAATTACCTTTTGCCTGGAAGGAAGCTGTCAATCTTACACACGGTCTGTTTTCATTGGTCGGTTCTCCTGCTTTACAAACTAATTCTGCCCCGCCCCCTCCCATGCACATGATGTGATCTACTGTGCAAGGATCCAGTGGATTTATGGCCTGGAGACCATCCACTTTTTTTTTCTCCAGATTTTCATTCTGTTTTTTGCGTATCCGCGTTTCCGCAAAAACCTTCAGTTTCTACCAACTGTACGTCCTCAGGAATATATGTTGCTAGGGTACTAACATTTTTTTAAATATTTCCTAGAAACAGACCTGTAATTGCGGATGACATATTTGCGGAATGGCTGTGGATTGCAAAATACTGACGTGCGAATGGACCCTAACTGGCCAAAGCACCACCTAACCTCTGCATTGCGGAAAACGTCGCCGGACGGGTCCAATTTCTCAGATCCTTATAAACAGTAGATTATAATCCATATAGACATAAAGATTATTGAAAAAAGGTCGTTAATATCAAGTGTGACATCACCAAACTGACCGCGGCAGACGGATCGGTAGGGTAACCCCCAGCGATCGGCAGGGTAAATATTACATCTCAGCTATCCTATTGGACACGTAATGCATCTGTGGGCTAATACAGGATCCACACCAGTCACCACAGCTTATCTGCTCCCCCTCCCTGCACAATGACCTGGTCACACAGCATGTCTATAAAAGTCAGTGACTCACCTCCAGTCTATTGTGTCTCCGACCCCTGGTGGCTGCGGTAAAGCATACAGACAAGATGGCCGCCCCCATAGTCAATGTCAGAAAATAAATATCTACAATCAAATGTGTCCCTATTTAGGTAGAAATATATATATTGCAGTGATCGCTACCTTTGCGCAATCATGGTTCCACTATTCCCAGCTGCTTCTGGTCCCCGCTGGACTGGAAGTGTCTTGGTCCCACGACCGCTGCAGGCGATCACTGGCCTCAGCTGTCACATGTGTCATGAGATCGCGGTTCTAGCACGTGACGGCTGAGGCCAGTGACTGGCTGCAGTGGTTACAAGACTAGACCACGGACAGGTAAGTGGGTGTCTTTAGTTTAGTTTTTTTAATTGGCCACAAGTTAAAAGGATTTTCCAGATCTTTTATACTGATCATCAGTATCTGACCTGAGGGGGTCCGATCAGCCTTGTGAGTGACTGGCGCGGCCTTCTCTCAGCACAGCGCCGTACATTGTATAGCGGTTGTGCTTGGTATCGCGCTCAGCCCCATTCACTTCTACAGGACTGAGCTGCACCTAGGCCACGTGACTGATGAACGTGACATCACATGGCCTAAGAAAAGCTGCGCGAAGGCCGCAGTGCTACTGCGAGCGCTGCCTTCTCAAACAGCTGATCGGTGGGGGTCTTGGGTGTTGGACCCCCTCAGGTCAGATACTGATGACCTATCCAGAGGCTTGGTCATCAGTATAAAAGATCTGGAAAACCCTGTTAACTTGTGGCCAATTAAAAAAAACTAAAGACACCCACTCACCTTTCCGTGGTCTAGTCTTGTAACCACTGCAGCCAGTCACTGACCTCAGCCGTCACGTGCTAGAACTGCTGATCTCATGACATGCCTAGCACATGTGACTGCTGAGGCCAGTGACCCAACTAATACTAATGAGACAAACCCTTTAATGGCTAATTTTGGTGGATCAACCATCAGCCGCCATTATACACACAGGCCAGTCGGTTACTGCGGAGAGGTGTGGGGCGAGAGTCCAATGAATTTTTTTGATCCCCAGTAGTAGCAGAACGGTGCAAACATTTTTGTGCCATTTGGGCTATTAGGGGAAAGGGCTTGTCCTTAAGGGGTGCAGAGGTAGTAGTCGCTGTTGGGCCCAGGAGCCTGAGGGGGCCCAAAAACCCTTGTGCCACATAAGACACTGGCATTATAGGAAGTGCATGCCGGTCAAGTTACACTCTGGCTGGAGGGAAGGGGTTAGGTCAAGAATTTGGCATTGCCATTTAAATTTAAATAGGAGGGCTATGTGCTTCCCTGCCCCTGGCCACAAAGCACTGAGGGAAGAGGGGCCCAAGCTGAAGTCTTGAACCAGGGCCCCTGAGCCTTGAGCTACGCCCCTGCCCTGTGATATGCTGCTCTTACAGCCAGAAATAGACGACAGATCCAGAAATAGGATTACTGTAAATAGCTAAAAATACGACCGGCTTCACGCCTTGTCATCAGCATCTCTTCTGAGAGGTGCCACAAGGTGACCTTCTCCAAGGTGCCCCATGGTGATGATAAGTAAATGTTCTGCACGCCAGGTGCCACTGGTCTCATCCCCGCACTCAGTTTTGGGACAGTTTCCCAACTGTAGTCGTAGCTTATCAGATAAATTGAGGTCTTCTTAATCTTTGCTTGACCTTCCTTGTCATCGATGTTCAGAACCCTTGGAAACTTCTCGCTTTCATCAGTGGAGCTGAAACCTCCGATGCCAGGACAGCTGGAAGGACCATGCATCTCATTCAGAATATTTGGACCTCTGCCTGAAAGTTGGAAAATGAGTCCTCTGAAGACAAGACAGAAGGACAGAGTGTTACTCTGTTCAGGAGGTTTCTAAAACCTGTTGCCATCTAGAAAAAAATATATATATATATATATATCCAGTAAGATCATCTCCATTCTTAAAGGGGTTGTCTCACCTGGAACTTTGGTGGCATATCGCTAGGATATGCCACCAATGTCAGATAGGTGGGACCCACACCCATCTCTAGAACGGAGCATCCAAAGTTAAGGAGATTGCACACGCGGCCGCACTCCATTAGTTTCTATGGGAGTGCCGGAAATAGCCAAGCGCTGGCTGGGCTGTGAATGGAGCGATGACCACATATGTGCGGTGTGCTCTCCATTCATTTCTGTGGCTCTGACTCTGCAGTGCAACCAAGCAAACTTTGGGCGCTCTGTTCTAGAGGTAGATGCAGGTCCCTATCTGACATTGGTGGCATATCCTAACGAGATGTCAGCGAATGTTCCAGGTGAGACAAGGGATTTTTCGGTAATAGCGGTTTTCTTAGCAAGTGTCCGCAGCCTGCCCCCTGAGACAGAAGATTCATACTTACCTTCTTCCCGCTGCTTCGGTCCTCTGTGCTGCCCCCGCCACCTCCCGCTCCTGGCACTGCTTACATCTGGTGGTGCATGGGCATGAAGCCAGTCATTGGCTGGAGCGCTGCATGTAACCATGGCCATGCACCCCCCCGCCCCCATGTAAACAGCGCGAGGACTGGAAGATGGAGGCAGCGCAAAGGGCTGGAGCGGCGTGCAGCAGGTAAATTTAAATCTTCTATGTCAGGGGGCAGGCTGCGGCCACTTGCTAAAAAATAATGATTGATGCAAAACCCCTTTAAAGGGTTTATCCAATACTATAAAAATGTCCCCCATGTGCCAGGCCCCTCACACTGAATATACTTACCCTGCTCCCTGCGCTGCTCCTGGTCCCCGCACCGCCACTGCAGCTATTCCCCGTGTGCGGTTGAAAATATCGCGGATGAAAAGCATCGCGGGTAACGCTTGGGAAGCTCGTCCCCATCCCTGCCTGCCATTGGCTGCTCCCCCCCGGAACCAGATGTTTCCATTGGTGCACGGCGGCGGTGCGGGGACCAGGAGCGGCGCAGGGAGCGGGGTAAGTATATTCAGTGTGAGGGGCCCGGCACATGGGGGACGTTTTTATAGTATTAGAAACCCCTTTAATGTTGGCACTGGTTGACCATCTAATGGAGTTGTCCTGACTTTCTCCAGATGGCAGATGTTGGGAGAAAGAAGGATCAGGCTGCTGGATTTCAACATGCCCGATCCTTTCGCTCATAGGCAAGACATATCACCACAAGAGGTGTCTGGCATCGGCTTACTCCCCCATCAAAACACATGCCCAGCCGAGTGGATACGCGTATGGGGGGGGGGGGATAGATATAGCTGATGGCCGAATGATCTTTCTGTTGTGCACGGCGGGTTTACATCCTGAACCTAAAAGTCTAACAGAGTACGTAGCATCTGTCGAGCTGAGGGACCCCACTGCGTCCAGCTAAAGATTGACCATTGTAAAATCCTGGATAGCCCCTTTAAAAATGGTGTGGGAACGCTGTAAGGGTGCCCGTGCAAGTATCATAGACGCCACATGGCAAAACCGCATACAATTCTGCAAATTCCAGTTTCCACAGGACAGGGGATAAGTGTGTGATCAGTGGGGGTCCGGCCACCATCACAAGAATGAGGGGGTCCTGTGTCCCCCATTTAAATGGAGCAACGGTCGAGCTCCTATTCGAAGTCTGCCAAAATCATCGCTCGCCTATCTCAGGCACCCCCATACAGATGAATGGGATTGTCGGGACCCCCATTCTTGTGATCCCAATGGTCAGACTCCCACCAATCAGACACTTATCACCTATCCAGTGGATAGAGAAAATGTTAAATCTTGGGGCAATTATATATTATTATCAGCTAAATACATTTAAATATAATACCTATAAACTACATTTGTGCATAGCATAGAGCCATGTGCACACACGTCCTGCAGTATAGTATGACGCCTAGCGGTTCTCACTCATTACTGGCCATGAGGGCAGCGTACACGGGCATTACATCACTGGTCACATCTCATTTACTTCCTGTTTTTGTCAAGAGACGCCGGATGTGACCTTTCCTACAGATCCCATACGTAACGTAGCCTTTTTATTCGCTATTTTGCAGCGCCATCTATCTGCCATTGGGTGTAAGTGCAAGCATATGGATGGTGATGATGGCAACGTATGAAATACCCACAAAGCGTAAAGCAGGATCGCCAGTTTACCTGCATCCACTGCCCTGGGCATTTTTACAAACAACCAAAATATATCGGAGCACATTTACTAACGGACTTGCGACTATTTTAGGTGTAAAATAGTCGCAAGTCCCTTTATTAACCAGCCGTGCGACAATATTTTGTCACATGACCTTTAGTCTAGAGATGAGCGACTTAAATCCAACGAAGTATTCGATCCAAATTTCAGGATAAATTTGATGGCCGCTAAGCCAAATTTCCTCGTGCTTCGTGGTAGCGAATCAATTTAACTTGAAATAGTGGGGAAAAAAACAAAAAAAATCATACTTAGGGCTTGTTCACACAAACGCATTTTGCATTGCGCAGTATACGGAACCATTCATTTCAATGGGTCCACAAAAGATGCGGACAGCACTCTGTGTGCTGTCTGCATCCGTTGCTCCGTTCCGTGGCCCCGTAAAAAATTATGAGTCCTGTCCTATTCTTGTCCTGTTTTGCGGACAAGAATAGGCATTTCTATAATAAGCCTCCTGTTCCGTTCCGCAAACTGCGGAAGGTAAACGGGTGCCATCCGTGTTTTGCGGATCCGCAATTTGCAGACCGCAAAAAATGGCACGGTCGTGTGAACGAGCCCTTACTGCCTCCATTTGCTCGCGACGGTCTGATTGAAGATCTCGGCCGAAATCCTGTGCGCGGTGACGTATGACGAGCAAATGGAGGCGGTATGATTTAAAAAAAAAATTCTGTTAATTTTTACACAGTTTTTACTGTTAGATGCCACAATCATGTATGAACGCGGCATCTGGGGGGTACAATGATGGGGAGCGGCGCAACTGCCGTTCCTTGTCATTGTACCCACTGCTTACAAAAAAATTTGCTTAGTGACAAAGCAAATTTTTTTGTAAAATTCAGCGAAGCAGCCGAATCGAATTTTCAAGAAATTGGCTCATCTCTACTTTAGTCCGTAAGGGCGCCTTCACACGCGGCAGATTTTTTGGCAGAAAATTCTATGACTGAAAATCGGTTCCATTCATTTGAATGGGGCAGCAAGCACAGAGCCTGTGCCTTTTCAGTAGTGTAAACAGTTATATTAACTTATTCTAGTTATAATGGATATTCATTGCCTTTAAGAGCAACGTTGGTTCATATTCACTATTTTGTATGGATTTTCATGTAGGCCGAAGTAAGTCCATGGGAAGATTACTGCGTCGTTCAAAGGAACTAGTGTTATTGTAACAATCTATTATACATTTAGGCAGTTAGAAGATACACAACACCTGCAGAAGTAGAAGGCTTCATTGTATTTTTTATCTGAACATGAATTCCACAGTGTGAAAATTATCTAGATGTTCCTCAAAGTATATATTCATCTATCAAAGTTTGTCCCTCAGCTCTAAGACAAGACATCCAGATGTCAGAGGTGTGTAGTATTGAAAATATCAGGCATGTATGAGTTAACCCTTAATGGTATGATGCTTATAGCTTATACAACAGTGCCACCTAGGTATGAACAGGTAACGCTACACTGTGCATTCTGGGTAGTGTTATAATGTCACATTCCTTATCAATGTACACGCCTATCCAACAATGATTGGAAAGTTCCAAATTAAAAAGGTGTGCTCATGTGAAAAGTCTTGGTTAAGAAACCACATACCAAAAAGAGGGGGAACACAAAAAGAGGAAAAAAACAAAGAAAGAAAGGGAGATCTCTGGAGAAAGAGTTGGTTTATCAGAAAAACTCTTGAGAGCTGACTTCCCCGAGACTCTGCACATCACTTAAATCCTTGGGTAACGTATATTTTTGCTTTATGTAGTATTAATATAAAGTAATTGGCTTGATACTTAGCCAAACCCCGCTTATTGAGGACGTATAGTGTTAGTACTACATCAGTATCAACGGCATTCAGTGAAAATGCATATCACTGAATACAAGATCTGATATTGATAATAAGAGAGCTTCTCTGTTGGCAATCTTTCTATTCCCTAGTTTGATATCAAGCCAATAATTTATAAGTTTTGTTGCAATACTACCATTATCCGAGATTGGTCATCGTTTTGGGCAGAGCAAGGGCTCGTATCTGTCATTTTCTTGATTGAGTTTCTGTGCATAATCAATTGATTTTATATCTCTCACAATTTTAAAGCAGTATTGCATAATATTCTTGTGTTAGTTGAGTAGTGTTTTGTTGGCACCATATAGTGGCGAATTCTGGGTACTGCATATCACTGTATATTATAGAAATTTACGTTAATTTTTGACTGTATTCTGAATTATTGTATAATAAATCATTGATATTTTGCATAGACAATTGTACCCTGTTTTTTTTACTGATTGCACAAAATAATTAGGTTCTCGAACGAACTCTTGGAGATGTTTATGTCCATCTCACGGATCAATATCATTTGAATAATTTTTCTTTTGATCCATTAGTTTTTTTTTTTATAAAGCATTTGGTCTTTATATAACCCGACAAATGCGTTTTTCACTGAAGCCCCATTTACTTCTATGGGGCCAGGGCTGCGTGAAAAACGTGTTTTTAACGCAACTGCAGAACTGATGCGTGAAAATCACCTCTCATGTACACAGACCATGTTGAAATGAATGGGTCAGGATTCAGTGCCGGTGCTATGCGTTCACGTCACGCATTGCACCTGCGCGGGAAAACTTGCTCGTGTGAAAGGGGCCTAAGAGTCGACAGTTTTGGATGAATTACCTACAGGTACATGCTCCCTATGGAGCCCCCTTAAAAATTGTCAACCCTATTACATCAGGCACACTGCCTGGTAGTCTTTTTTTTGGGGGAATGCCACAACCGATTTTCACAAGACAGGTGTCATTGTAATCAGGTGGATCAACCTGCCAGAGAGCATTCCTGGTCTTATAGGGTTGATTCTGCAGATTTTATGCATTATATGAGTATATGCATACTTACCAACGTTGCAGTTGGTAAATTAGGCACAAATTAGGGGACCCCTAGAAACACCCCCCAATCCAAAGAAGACCTCCCATCCATTACACCCCACCCATTTTTGGCTTGGGACAGCCTGAGTTTGCTGGCACAGTCTCAGAAAATTAGTTACAGACAGTCCATGCAAATTCGGGACTGTTGGCAACTACTGTATGTATGTATGATGTGGATTGCCCCGTAGGTTTTTTTTTTATGACTAACTAAATTTGCCAAATAAAGTAGTATTGAGATATTATGTGGTTTTTATTTGCTGCTTTTCTCCTTGTCCAGTATTTCTTAGAGTCCGTTCACGGTGCACATTTCGCGTATACGGCGGAAAAGCTCTAGGCTCCTCCTGAGTCCTCTGCTCGCCCTTCCTTCTCCTTGATGGACAGGGCCAGGCAAGCTAACTGTGCAGGAACCTGGTCCTGTCAATCAAGAAGGAGAGGGAGGGGCTGGCAGAGGAAGTAGGAAGACCAAGAGTGCACCGAGTGGTATGGGCCCGCCTTTGGTGCACATAACTGCAAATTTGCATATGGAGTAAAATTCCTTTTCCTCCAGAATTAAGCTATGGATGACAAGGTTAAAGGTATCATTACATTCAGCTGAGCTAGGCATACAAGGCATTGTGCCCGGTGTAACAGATCCCCTTTAAATGATGGATATATGTCTTTATCATAGCACATGATTATGGCCAGCTTAAAGGGGTTTTCCAGGATTTTAATATTGATGACCTATCCTAATTTATTTGCTTTGAACGATTCTTTAAATAATTCGTACAACCCCTTTAAGGCTCTTGTCACACCTGCCTTGGTCAAATCTCTCTGAGGGTACTTTCACACTTGCGTTGTTGGATTCCGGCAGGCAGTTCCGTCAGATCCGGCAATCTGTATGCAAATGGGAAAAAACATTTGTAGACGGATGCGGATCTGTCTAACAAATGCATTGCAATACCTGATCCATCTCTCCGGTTGTCATCCGGAAAAACGGATCCGGTATTCATCTTTTTCTGCATGCGCAGACCACAAAACCGCTTCAGTTTTTCCAGAACACTTGGGCATTAACGCATTTCAATGGAAAATAATGCCAGATCCGGCATTCCGGCAAGTGTCCGGAAGTTTGGACGCATGCTGTGGTCATTTCTCCGTCCAAAAACCGTACAGTGACTGAACTGAAGACATCCTGATGCATATTAAACGGATTGCTCTCCTATTCAGAATGCCATTAAGATAAAACAGTTTTTTTCTGGTATTGAGCCCCTAGGACTGGAACTCAGTGCCCTTAGAACAACAAAACTGATAGCAGCGCCAGATCCCTTATATGCCTGGTAGCAATGGCGTCCGATGCCCCCAATAACTATAGAGGGGTACGCCAAACGTGACCCACCACAGCCAGTTATTGGCGGAGCGGTCACATTTGCGCGTGGACCAGGACGTAAGTGTCCGGTGGGTGGAACAGGAAGCACCGCAACGGGGGCGGTGAGGGTTGGTGAGGCACGTATGACTTCTTTTATTATTATTTACCGTTCTAAGCTGGTTTGATGGACGAGACATGAAAACATGAAGTACATTACAGTTATTATTTATATAGCGCTGACATACTCCACAGTGCAGACATTGCCATTTGTGGGAGGAGGGGAGGCCGGGAACTCCCTGCAGATTTATTGCTCCCATAATAATACAAGAAATATGTATAATAAGACGTTATAAAACCAGTGAGAAGGGTGATATAACGTGTGCGGGCGGTGTGACGGGGCTGGACCGGGCAGGGCCTGTGGGGGGCGGGCAGTCACAGGACGGCACAGTCTGGCAGTTCATGCCAGCGGCAGACTAGGCCGCGGTGAGGCCTCGGCCTCGACTTTCAGCGCAGCCCAGGAATGGGCCTCTTCCTGCTGTGTGCCGGGAGGCGTCCTGCCGGTCTGTCCGGAGCCTGGCGGCTTGGGGCCAGAACCGGGATAAGAAGCAGCAGCAGCTCCGGAGGTTTACTGCAGGTACAGGGAGGGAGGAGAGCGGGGGGACTGTGGAGGTGGACGGGGAAGGGCAGCGGGCAGGGCCGGGGGAGAGAGCGGCAGCGGGCAGGGGAGAGAGCGGCAGCGGGCAGGGGAGAGAGCGGCAGCGGGCAGGGGCAGATACAGGGGTAGCTGGATGACGGGGGTAGTTGGATGAGGGGGGGGGGCAGAGAGACGAGGGTAGTTGGATGATGAGGGGGGGGGGCAGAGAGACGGGGGTAGTTGGATGGGGGGGGCAGAGAGACGGGGGTAGTTGGATGGGGGGGGTAGTTGGATGGGGGGGGCAGAGAGGGGGGGGTAGTTGGATGGGGGGGGCAGAGAGACGGGGGTAGTTGGATGGGGGGGGGCAGAGAGACGGGGGTAGTTGGATGGGGGGGGCAGAGAGACGGGGGTAGTTGGATGAGGAGGGGGGGGGCAGAGAGACGGGGGTAGTTGGATGAGGAGGGGGGGGCAGAGAGACGGGGTAGTTGGATGAGGAGGGGGGGGGCAGAGAGACGGGGGTAGTTGGATGAGGAGGGGGGGGCAGAGAGACGGGGGTAGTTGGATGAGGAGGGGGGGGGCAGAGAGACGGGGGTAGTTGGATGAGGAGGGGGGGGGCAGAGAGACGGGGGTAGTTGGATGAGGAGGGGGGGGCAGAGAGACGGGGGTAGTTGGATGGGGAGGGGGGGGGGCAGAGAGACGGGGGTAGTTGGATGGGGAGGGGGGGGGCAGAGAGACGGGGGTAGTTGGATGGGGAGGGGGGGCAGAGAGACGGGGGTAGTTGGATGGGGAGGGGGGGCAGAGAGACGGGGGTAGTTGGATGGGGAGGGGGGGGGCAGAGAGACGGGGGTAGTTGGATGGGGGGGGCAGAGAGACGGGGTAGTTGGATGGGGGGGGGCAGAGAGACGGGGGTAGTTGGATGGGGGGGGGCAGAGAGAAACGGGGGTAGCTGGATGAGGGGGGCAGAGAGAGACGGGGGTAGCTGGATGAGGGGGGCAGAGAGAGACGGGGGTAGTTGGATGAGGGGGGCAGAGAGAGATGGGGGCAGCTGGATGAGGGGGGCAGAGAGACGGGGGCAGTTGGATGAGGGGGGCAGAGAGAGACTGGGGTAGCTGGATGAGGGGGGGCAGAGGAGAGACTGGGGTAGCTGGATGAGGGGGGCAGAGAGAGACGGGGGTAGTTGGATGAGGGGGGGCAGAGAGAGACGGGGGCAGCTGGATGAGGGGGGCAGAGAGAGACGGGGCAGCTGGATGAGGGGGGCAGAGAGAGACCGGGGGTAGTTGGATGAGGGGGGGCAGCTGGATGAGGGGGACAGAGAGAGACGGGGGCAGCTGGATGAGGGGGGCAGAGAGAGACGGGGGCAGCTGGATGAGGGGGGCAGAGAGAGACGGGGGCAGCTGGATGAGGGGGGCAGAGAGAGACGGGGCAGCTGGATGAGGGGGGCAGAGAGAGACGGGGGGCAGCTGGATGAGGGGGGCAGAGAGAGACCGGGGCAGCTGGATGAGGGGGGCAGAGAGAGACGGGGGCAGCTGGATGAGGGGGGCAGAGAGAGACGGGGGCAGCTGGATGAGGGGGGCAGAGAGAGACGGGGGCAGCTGGATGAGGGGGGCAGAGAGAGACGGGGCAGCTGGATGAGGGGGGCAGAGAGACGGGGGTAGTGGATGAGGGGGGGCAGAGAGAGACGGGGGCAGCTGGATGAGGGGGGCAGAGAGACGGGGGTAGTTGGATGAGGGGGGGCAGAGAGAGACGGGGGTAGTTGGATGAGGGGGGGGCAGAGAGAGACGGGGGTAGTTGGATGAGGGGGGGGCAGAGAGAGACGGGGGTAGTTGGATGAGGGGGGGGCAGAGAGAGACGGGGGTAGTTGGATGGGGGGGGGGCAGAGAGAGACGGGGGTAGCTGGATGAGGGGGGCAGAGAGAGACGGGGGTAGCTGGATGAGGGGGGCAGAGAGAGACGGGGTAGTTGGATGAGGGGGGCAGCTGGATGAGGGGGGCAGAGAGACGGGGGCAGCTGGATGAGGGGGGGCAGAGAGACGGGGGGTAGCTGGATGAGGGGGGGCAGAGAGAGACGGGGGTAGCTGGATGAGTTGGGGCAGCGAGAGACGGGTGCAGCTGGATGAGGGGGGTAGTTGGATGAGGGGGGCAGAGAGGGGCAGCTGGATGAGGGGGGGTAGTTGGATGAGGGGGGCAGAGAGAGACAGGGGTAGCTGGATGAGGGGGGGCAGAGAGAGACGGGGGTAGCTGGATGGGGGGGGGGCAGAGAGAGACGGGGGTAGCTGGATGAGGGGGGCAGAGAGAGACGGGGGGGGCAGAGAGACGGGGGTAGCTGGATAGGGGGGGCAGCTGGATGAGGGGGGCAGAGAGACGGGGGCAGCTGGATGAGGGGGGTAGATATCTGGATGCCCTGTGTATTTGTCCTCCAGGGACCTTTCACTCATTTAGTGGTTTCCTTATTGAAGGGTTTGTTGTGTGGTCAGAAGTGCATGACTGGGGGCTCGTCCATGACGGTTCCTGCCCCACCACCTGCGACGTGCACTGTTATACGCATGCGCCATGTTAATTTTTTGCCCCCCTCTGTTGCAGACGTTACTGTGCAGGAGAGTGACCCCGATCTCTCGCGGGGTCACAGGATTCCTAATAAGACATCACGCCTTCCGGGACCCGGCTCAGCTCTGGAGGCTGATAGGTCTGTTTATTTCACACTTTACAGACGGGGGCGTCCCCATCATGGGTATTTATGGCTAATCCTCCGGGACCATCACCTATCAGGATTTCACTGGGAAAGTGACCGCTGACCCCCATTCTCCTGATGGGCGAGGGTCCCGGAGGTGTGAACCGCAGATCTGGTAAATATTCCTGATGGGGCTGCCCCTCTTTACAGCCTTTGCATCGCTCGGTCATTTGATATGTGCTTGTATTGTATAGGTGGCATCCATTACTTCAGTACCTCTGCTGCCAGGAGCAAAAACAATCAAAACAACCAGAAGGAAGATCCTGATAAGAAAAACCAAAAAGAAAACGAGGGTGAGAGAGAACATTGCAGATGATGTCACATAACTGGGCCGTGCTTCTGTTCAGGGCACCCAGCGTTTAAAGGGGTTGTGCCATGATCAATGTAAAAAAATACAAATGGGACATCATATAGTATCTGACACATTCAGCCCTGTACCGCACATGGGTCCCACATTCATTGCTCTGCTTATTTCAGGCCGGCAGCTTAGGGGTCGAGTCCTCTATCGGAGACATGTCCGTACTGCTGCAGCACTGTACTTGGTGCCCAGTCTGTAAACCTCTGGCATGGATGGGGTCACGTGCACCACTGCAGCCAACGACTGGCCCCGTCAGGACATCTTCATGGCATCTGTCTACCTAGTGGTAGCTTGCTTTTTCAACTTAAAAAAACATAAACAAAAAAAGAACCTAAGGGTCCATTCACACAACCGTCAAGGCACCTATGTTTTGCGGAATGGAGGTACGGATTGGAAGCCCTTCCGTGGGCTTTTAGGTGGAAAATGGAATATGTCCTATGTTTTGCCGTATTTTGCACTGTGCATTGCGGACCGCAGCATAGGCACTGAGGACTTGCGTTCGTGTGAATGGACCCTAATGTGAACAGGACCTTTGTGTTTTTTCCCCCGGTGACCACATTGAACAGTATCTTCTACATTTATATCACACATTGTGTTTCACAGATGAGGAGAAGAATAAGGAATACCTCTTGTCGGTCTACCGAATATTCACCCTCTCCATACTCGCTCTGGGCATATACTTTATGACCACCTTGAACACCATCTATGTCTCCTGGAATGAGTTTGTGAATGAAATGCTGGTCAAGGGTGAAGTGAAGCGAGTGGAGGTTGTGCCCGAGAGCGATTTCGTCCAGATATTTCTGCATGAAGATGCCGTGGTGCTCGGGCGACCGGTGAGTGGCCTAGCCTAGTGCCATGGGTTTGAGCCTTCCACATTACACCCTTTATAGTTGGTGTCGACTGGATTTATTGGCCTTGCAAACTTGCATTTTAGGTCGTGTTTTGTACTAGATGGCATGCAGGACACGTTTGTTCGATGAGAATAGTTAAAGGGCAACTCCAAGTTGCATCCGTAGGGGGCAGTATTATATTACTGGAAGCTGGTATAGTGAAGGAGGGTTTCAATTGTGATTTTATGTCAAGAATAGCTCTCCGGGGAGTTGGCACTTACCTCATCCTAGAGGTAGGTCATTCAGTGCTACGTTGTAGGGCGTGATAGTGAGTACTGGAAAGGGCAATGTGGTACAAGGTGTTAAAGGATTGTGACTCTAATAACACTTATTTCCTAACCACAGGATAAGAGATAAGTGTTTGATTGCTTGGAGTCTGACCGATGGGACCCCCTAGAACGAGGGTCCACAAGAGAATGGAGCGGCAGTGCATGCTCTTTTCTATGAGAAACCAGGCGGTGGACAAGCATGTGCACCATTGTCCCATTCTCATAGGGCATTTCGTTAGCACTTGCCGACCCCCGTTCTTGTGCTCACTGGGGGTTCTAGCGATCGGACCCCCAGCAATCAAAAGCTTGTCCCGTATTCTGTTTGACACAAGTCTGATATCCCTTGCACTGCCGGAACATGGGCCTAATTTACGATGAGGCGCAGTCTGTGCGCCTAAAAAATGAAATCTACGACAGCTCGGAGCGGTCTTCATTTACGGCTCATGCACATGGCCGTTGATGTTTTTGCTGTCCGCAATTTTCGGATCCTTAAAACACTCCATCACTGCCCTCCTATATAACTTTCCTATCCTTGTCTGTTAGGCCTCATGCACACGACCGTTGTGTGCATCCGTGGCCATTGTGCCGTTTTCCGTTTTTTTTCGCGGACCCATTGACTTTCAATGGGTCCGTGGAAAAATCGGAAAATGCACCGTTTTGCAGCCGAGGCCGTGATCCGTGTATCCTGTCCGTCAAAAAAATATGACCTGTCCTATTTTTTTGACGGACAACGGTTCACGGACCCATTCAAGTCAATGGGATAGTGAAAGAACACGGATGCACACAAGATTGGCATCCGTGATCCGTGGCCGTAGGTTGCTTTCATACAGACGGATCCGAAGATCCGTCTGCATAAAAGCTTTTTCTGATCTAAGTTTTAGAGGGAGGAGGGGGGGGCGATGGTGGGCGCACACTGTGCCACCAACAATTTCTAACATTAGAGGGAGGAAGGGGGGGCCCGATGGGGGGCGCACACTGTGCCACCAACGATATTCAAACTGGGGAGGGGGGGGGTCTGCCCCCTGCTGCCTGGCAGCCCTGATCTCTTACAGGGGAATATGATAGTACAATTAACCCCTTTAGGTGCCGCACCTGAAGGGGTTAATTGTGCTATCGTATCCCCCTGTAAGAGATAGGGTGCTGCCAGGCAGCAGGGGGCAGTCTTGCACAAAGTTTGTAGTGTATTCTAACTAGAAGCATCCCCATCACCATGGGAACGCCTCTGTGTTAGAATATACTGTCGGATCTGAGTTTCACGAAGTAGCTCATATCCGACAGTATATTCTAACATAGAGGCGTTCCCATGGTGATGGGGACGCTTCAAGTTAAAATATACCATCGGATTGGAGAAAACTCCAATCCGATGGTATAAAAGAACTCCAGACTTTACATTGAAAGTCAATGGGGACGGATCCGTTTGAAATGGCACCATATTGTGTCAACATCAAACGGATCCGTCCCCATTGACTTGCATTGTAATTCAGGACTGATCCGTTTGGCTCCGCACGGCCAGGCGGACACCAAAACGACTTTTTTTTCATGTCCGTGGATCCTCCAAAAATCAAGGAAGACCCACGGACGAAAAAACGGTCACGGATCACGGACCCACGGACCCCGTTTTTGCGGACCGTGAAAAAAAAACTGTCGTGTGCATGAGGCCTTAAACGAACAAGAATAGGACATGTTCTAATTTTTAGTAGGACCGCAGACCGGGCATACGGATGCGGACAGCACACTTTTGCAGCCCCTTTTGAAATGACTAGATCCTCATCCGACCCGCAAAAAATGCGGATCCGATGCGGACAAAAAAAACCGGTCATGTGCATGAGCCCTTAGCTCAGAAAACTGCCATAAATGAAGATAAATGTGCCAGGTCACTGGCCCTCGCCCCTCCCCGTCCTCTCTACACCCCCTCATCACCTTCACCACACCCCCTTTCAGAAAGGGGCGGTATAGAAACAGCAGTGGCACCAAAATTTGTCCCAAGTGGCGTTCAAAAAGTCGCCAACACTTGTTTGGGACTTTTTTTATGCCTAAATAATGGGGAAAGGAGATAATAAATCCCCCCCCAAATGTTTTTGCAGTTTGTGACCATGGCTGCAAGACCCCTCTGTGCACTGTCATACGGCAGCCTATATGGAGCGCAGTATATGCTGCGGGTCTGTAGAGGCTGCTGTATAGGGGCGCACAGAAGTGGCCTTCAGCTTTGGTCCCTGAGATCTCGGCTTAGGGTACTTTCACATTAGCGGCAGGGGAGTCCGGCAGGCTGTTCCGGCGGGTGAACAGCCTGTCGGATCCGTCCTGCCACTAGTTCACGTGTGCCCCTGGCCTTTCGCTCCGTCCCCATTGACTATAATGGGGGCGGAGTTCCGGTGGCAGCGCACCGCAAGAGGCAGCCGGACTAAAACTACAACATGCGGTACTTTTAGTCCAGCTGCCTCTCGCCGCGCGCTGCCGCCGGAACTCCGCCCCCATTATAGTCAATGGGGACAGAGCGGCAGTCCGGGGGGCACATGTGAACTAGCGGCAGGACAGATCTGACAGGCTGTTCCCCCACCGGACTCCCCTGCCGCTAGTGTGAAACTAGCCTTGGGAACCAAACTTAGTCTGAAAAGTGGGGAGAACAGGTGCCTCCTCCTCTTGGAGGCAACCTGTATTGTTAAATAGGTGTCAGGGACACCTGTTCTCCCAATAAGTGGAGGACTCGGAGATAGGAACCCCAACCATCAGACATTTATGCCATATCCTGTATAGAGATGCACTGTATATATACACCATAAATGTGACGGATCACAGCTAAACCCGTATCTTCACCCCCTCCAGACCCCCTGATATTAGAAATGCTCTCCCTTGCCCTACGCTGAATCGGGCAGGGCAAAGGCTTTTTTGTTTATATTTATTACACTGCTAGGTGGAGGCTTCTGCCTAGCAGTGTTCCCGGTGATGGGCAGGCTTTAGCACTGCCCTAGCCGTTTTACAGGCTAGGGCAGCACTAAAGCCTGTCTTAGTGCCGATGACGTCACCGGGCTTAAAGCTAGGTGGAAGCCTCCGCCTAGCAGTCCCTATGGAGAGCCCGGTACGTCACCAGGACTTCATAAAATGCCTTTGCCCGGCGCAATCCAGGAGAGCATCGGAGCATGAAATGTAGAGGGCTTCCTGGGTGAAAGTGTGGGTATGTCCAGGCTCGGCTCTGAACCCGGACAACCCCTTTAAATATGTATTTATGACTGTCATCATTGTCATTTTTGTCATCTGCTTTACAACCTCTTCAGTAATCTCGTTTTTGATCGCCCCTCCTCACAGGCCCGGACTCTGTTCTACAGAATGAAAGTGGCCAACATTGACAAGTTTGAGGAAAGGCTGCGTGCGGCGGAGGACTCGCTGAATATCGCTCTGGCCGACCGTGTTCCTCTCTCTTACAAGCGCAGCGACTTTCTTGGAAAGTAAGATCATGACTTCCGTATAGCACCCTGTGAAGCCTAGGTTTAGGCCATGGGAACAGTGCGTCTTTCTGTTTTTAGTATTCCATCCAGTATTTTATTGTCTTTTTGCAGTGCTGTGTACACCGTCGCATTCACGGCTCTCGCCATTGGCCTCATTGTCTACTTTTTCCGTCTGATCGGGCTGACGGGGCGCCAAGGAGGCTTCAGTGCTTTTGTGAGTTATGCTGCAATTCATTGGACCACAAAGGGTTGATGAGGCTGTCATTACATTTACATTTGCTTAAAAACAAACAAACGGGCATAAGGCTACATAAAACAAAAGTGGGGGGAAAAAAATTGACATTTTTAAAGCGGTTCTGTCACCAGGGTCAACCCTATAGAACCAGGCATATAGCCTGATGGGGTTGAAGAAGCTGATTAAAAAATGGATTTTCTCGTACATTCCATTGGGGGACACAGACCATGGGTATAGCTTAGAGGTATTACTAGGAGGGACACTATGCAAAAACGAAGCTCCTCCTCCTCGGGCTATACCCCCAGACACCTCCAGGAGGACTTCAGTCTTTGCTTAGTGTCTGTCCAAGGAGGTGACGCTTACTCTTCTCCTGTTTGTTATTTTTTTCTGTTTTCAGATGGGGACGCAGGTCAGCATTGCGCTTTCCTGGCCCCCGTGGAGTGTCTGCCACCGTCTTTCGACGTGTCCTGGCTACCTCCCATCCCCCCACAGAAGAAAAGTGGATCCAGGCTCAACATGTCAGCTCTGGCATCCCACCAGCTGCTGGGACGCCTGCTGCCTACCCTCCTCCAGAGCACTGTTCTCCTGGATTGGAGTCAGAAGTCTGAAGAGGCGCATCCCTGCTGGTCTGGACATCGAGGGAGCATGCTGAGCAGATAAGTATTGCCCAGTCCATCCCCCTCCCTCTGTGTCTGTTTGTCTGTGGCTACCTGGGTGAGCTTGAAGAAGGATCCTGAACTGGAGTACTGGCACTCTTCCCCCTTAAACTGTGGGCTTCAGCTTCTCTCGTCGGGCCTTGGCTGCTGCGCTCTCTCAGCGCCCGCCGGCAGACCGCTCCTCCATGGCCGCGTTAACCCCTGCTGCACCACGTGTTTGTTTAAATCGCGCGCGCGCTTATTTTCGCGCATATTTTCGCGCGCGCGCTTACTTTCGCGCATATTTTCGCGCGCGCGTTTGTTTCGCGCGCTTTTTTCGCGCCATAGTGACGCGTTCGGGGGGGCGGAGCCTCGGCATGCCGCTCTGACTCTCCTTACACCGGAGACTCTGTTTGCTCACGGCCGTGCAGCTCCTCATCTCTCTACACCGGAGACTTCTGCTAGCGTTGCCTGGGTGGTAGGAGAACAGCTTGCTCTGCTCCTGATCTTTGCAGCAACTGGTAGGAGATCTTTTACTGTGGGGTTCCATCATGCCAAAGCCTGGGGCACTTAAATCTGCCAAGGCCTCCTCTCAGGCTCTTTTGGGGTCATGCAAGGTGTGCCTTATGCCTTTTTCTACCTCTGGCACCTGTGACTCGTGCCCTGCTCCTGGACAGGATCAGCCTCCTTCTCCTGCTCAGCCCAGTCCTCCCTCTGCCCCTGCGGAACCGGCGGTACCCGCCTGGGCTTCCGCCATGTCTAGTGCGGCAGCGGATCTGGCCCTAGTTGCCAAGGCAGCCATGTCCTTCATGGAGCGTATGGCAGCTACTACTCCAGTGGCGTCCACCGCTCCATCTCCTCTCAGTGATTCTCACAGGGGGCGTCTGACGTCTAAGAGGCAGCGTGAGCGGCAGCATTCCTCATCGGATGACTCCGCTTCTCCCCCACGCCTTGAGGCATGTCCGGTTGACTCTCCCTCTCGTGGGGAGCGCAAATCCGAAGGGGAATTGTCCGGATCGGACGAGGCCACGGAGCGGGAACCCCTGCCTAAGCTTTCCACCATGGTATCCGAATTGGTGGAGGCTGTCCGTGACACTTTTAATATCCACGGAGATTCCACTCCCTCCACTAGTCGGGAGTTCTCCCTCTTTCCGCCCAAAAGGCCCGAATCCGCGGTGTTCCCCGTTCATGAGGAATTCACAGCGGTCATATCAAAGGCTTGGGACCGACCCAATCAAAAATTTTCGGCCACCAAGCGCATGGATACGCTTTACCCTTTCCCCTCTGACTCGGTGGAAAAGTGGACTTCTTCCCCTAAGGTAGATCCTCCGGTGGCCAGGTTGGCCAAGAACACGGCCCTTCCTGTCCTAGACGGTTCCTCCCTGCAGGATGCGGTGGACAGACGCCTGGATTCACTTTCCAAGTCCATCTTCTCTCTGGCGGGCACTTCCCTGCGACCGTCTTTTGCGTCGGCTTGGGTTGCCAGAGCCCTTACGGCGTGGTTGCGGCGCCACCACCAGGATCTGACGGAACAGGGCGCCCCTGCAGACACTTTGGAATTTATTCTCCAAATGTCTCAGGCTTCTAAATATCTCTGTGAGGCTTCAATGGATATCGGTTCCCTATTTGCCCGTATTTCGGCCCTCTCGGTCATTCAGCGTAGAGAGGTTTGGTTGAAGGTGTGGGATGCTGATGCTTCTTCCAAGCGTTCCCTCGCTAACCTTCCCTTTGAAGGATCTAGACTCTTTGGAGCCCAGTTGGACGAATTCATTTCTGCCGCAACGGGGGGCAAGAGTACTCATCTGCCTCAACCCAGATCCAAACGGCCCTTTCGATCTCGGGCTTCAGGGTTCCGGGGCCAGTCCTTTCGTCGCTTCTCCACAGCCAGGACGTCTTCGTCCTCGTCGGCTGGGGGATCCCAGGAATCCCGCAAGAAGCCTTTCTTCAAACCCCAGCCCTCTTGGCGACCACGGGCACAGTCAACCCGTCCCCCTGCTCCCAAGCAGCCCTCCGCATGAAGGGGTGCCCCCACCCCTCGTGGTGGGGGGCCGTTTGCTCTCCTTTCAGCAGGTCTGGAGGGCTCACATTCAGGACGCCTGGGCTCTGGAGATTGTGACGTCCGGTTACAAATTGGAGTTCGCGTCCAGCCCGCCGGAACGCTTTTTCCCGTCTCGCGTTCCGGGGGATCCAGCCAGGGCCTCGGACCTCCTTTTGGCGGTCTCCTCTCTTCTGGACCGGGGTGTCATTTTTCCCGTTCCCCCGGAGGAACAGGGAATAGGTTTTTACTCAAACCTGTTCGTCGTTCCGAAGAAGGAGGGGTCGGTGCGCCCGATACTGGATCTGAAGCTTCTGAACAAGTTTCTAAGGGTGCGGAAGTTTCGCATGGAGTCCCTTCGCTCCGTTATTGCTTCTCTGCTTCCGGGGGAGTTTCTCGCGTCTGTGGACATTCAAGACGCCTACTTACACGTCCCGATTGCGAAGTCTCACCATCGCTTTCTGCGTTTTGCCATCTGGGGTCGTCATTACCAGTTCGTCGCCCTGCCTTTCGGGTTGGCGACCGCCCCTCGCGTTTTCACCAAGGTTTTGGCGCCTCTCATGGCGCTTCTTCGCACCAGGGGCATCTCGTTGGTGCCCTACCTGGACGACATCTTGATAAAGGCCCCGTCTCTTCCACAGGCCGAGGACAGCGTCCGAATTACCGTTCAATCTCTAGAACGGTTCGGGTGGTTGATCAATCTACCAAAATCCTCTCTGCACCCTTCCCAGAGACTCTCCTTCCTGGGGATGATTTTGGACACCTCGAGTTCTCGGGTGTTTCTCCCGGATTCCAAGTCCTCTCAGATTCGGAGGGCGGTGTCGCTCCTTCTACAAGCTCCTCGTCTCACCATTCGGGAGTGCATGCGGGTTCTGGGCCTTATGGTCGCCTCCTTCGAGGCGATTCCGTATGCCCAGTTCCACACTCGACCGTTACAACAGTGGATTCTTGCCCTATGGGACAAGACCTCTCGTGGTCTGGACGCTCCCGTCCGCCTGTCCCGGCACGTTCGGTTGTCTCTCCCCTGGTGGCAGGCCTCCCCGAATCTCTCATCAGGGAGGTCCTTCCTTCCGTTCTCCTGGACGATAGTCACCACCGATGCCAGCCTCATCGGTTGGGGAGGCGTTCTCCGGAACCTCACAGTTCAGGGGGTCTGGTCGACGGAGGAATCCCGTCTTCCGATAAACGTTTTGGAACTAAGGGCGATCTTCAACTCCCTCTCCCACTGGACTTACCTCCTTGCGGCTTGGCCGGTGCGTGTTCAGTCGGACAATGCCACGGCTGTGGCCTACGTCAATCATCAGGGCGGAACGCGCAGTCGGGCAGTGATGCGGGAGGTGGCGAGGATCCTCCTATGGGCGGAGTCTCATGTTCCAGTGTTGTCGGCGGTGTACATTCCGGGCGTCGACAACTGGACGGCAGATTTTCTGAGCCGCACCAAGGTGGATCCGGGAGAGTGGTCCCTACATCCGGAGGTGTTCGAGGACATCTGCCGCCGATGGGGCCGTCCGGACGTGGATTTAATGGCGTCCCGGCTAAACAACAAGGTGCCGGTGTTCCTGGCCCGCGCTCGGGACCCAAGGGCGTGCGGAGTGGATGCGCTGGTGTCTCCTTGGCAGCAATTCGACCTCCTCTATGTCTTCCCTCCACTTCCTCTGTTGCCGAAGGTGCTGCGCAAGATCGAGGCGGAGGGGATACTAACCATTCTTATCGCTCCGGATTGGCCTCGCCGCGCCTGGTTCTCCAACGTCGTCCGAATGTTAGCGGACGTTCCGTGGCCTCTTCCCGACAGACAGGATCTTCTATCTCAGGGACCGCTCTTCCACCAGAATTCACGTCAGTTGCGTTTAACGGCGTGGCTATTGAGACCTACATTCTGAGGAAGAGAGGCTTCTCTGATGCAGTGGTGAGAACCATGATCAGAGCTCGGAAGCCGGCTTCTTCGCGGATCTATTATCGCACCTGGAGGGCCTATCTAACCTTTTGTGAGAAGTCGGGTTTTCCGCCGCTTCGTTTCTCTGTTCCGGTGGTGCTGGCCTTTCTACAGTCCGGCGTTGAGGTGGGGCTGTCGCTCAGTTCTTTGAAGGGTCAGGTTTCGGCCTTGGCGGTCTTTTTTCAACGGTCTATTGCCTTTTTGGGGCCGGTGAGAACCTTCCTGCAGGGGGTGGCGCATTCGGTTCCTCCGTATGTTCCTCCCTTACCCCCCTGGGATCTTAACCTGGTCCTGCGCGCCCTTCAGGATGCGCCTTTTGAGCCTCTGAGGGAGGTCTCCCTAGTCTTCCTCACCTGGAAGGTGGTTTTTCTGGTGGCCATTACCTCCATCAGGAGGGTTTCGGAGCTGGCCGCGCTTTCCTGTAGGGAGCCTTTTCTGGTCTTCCACCAGGATAAGGTGGTGCTACGGCCGGTTCCTTCTTTTTTGCCCAAGGTGGTTTCCCCGTTCCACCTTAACGAGGATCTTGTCCTGCCCTCTTTTTGTCCTTCTCCGGCGAACCCCAAGGAACGTGCTCTCCACTCCCTGGACGTCGTCAGGGCCCTGAAGATGTATCTGGGGGCCACCGCCTCCTTTCGTCGTTCGGACTCCCTCTTTGTGGTTCCCGAGGGGTCTCGTAAGGGTCTGGCGGCTTCCAAGGTTACTGTGGCGCGGTGGATCCGTTCCGCTATTGCTGCGGCCTATCGCGCTCGTGGTCAGGTTCCCCCGTCGCGGATTACCGCTCACTCCACAAGGGCTGTGGGAGCTTCCTGGGCCAGACGCAATCGCGCCTCCGCCTCCCAGTTGTGTAAGGCTGCCACTTGGTCGTCCTTGCATACGTTCACTAAGTTTTATCAGTTGCACTCGCTGGCTTCGGCTGATGCTGTCCTCGGGCGCAGGGTATTGCAGGCCGTGGTGCCCGTTTAACGGTTGGACGTTCTTTCTCCTGGCGGTGTTGGTTTTTCCCACCCCATGGACTGCTTTTGGACGTCCCATGGTCTGTGTCCCCCAATGGAATGTACGAGAAAAGGAGATTTTTGTGAAACTCACCTGTAAAATCTTTTTCTCGTCTTTTCCATTGGGGGACACAGCTCCCGCCCGCTTTTTTTGTTTAGTTGGCATGTTGGTTTCCATTGTGGTTTTTTCAGTTCTCCTTCTCCTACTGCTTTTGCAACGACTGAAGTCCTCCTGGAGGTGTCTGGGGGTATAGCCCGAGGAGGAGGAGCTTCGTTTTTGCATAGTGTCCCTCCTAGTAATACCTCTAAGCTATACCCATGGTCTGTGTCCCCCAATGGAAAAGACGAGAAAAAGATTTTACAGGTGAGTTTCACAAAAATCTCCTTTTTATACTTACTGTAAAATCCTTTTCTCGTTTGATGCATTGGGGCACACAGCACCATGGGTATACGCCCAGCTGCCACTAGGAGGCGACACTAGAAAGGAAAAGTGTTCGCTCCACCCAGATGGGCTATACCCTCGGCACAGACACTAAACTAACCACTTGGTACTAAAGTAGTAGGAGCACCAAAATCCAGAGTGAAAAGTGAAGCCAACATGTCCTAAACCAGAAAGAGGACCAATATCGAAGAGTCCCGGGAACCTGGTAAAAACGAGAAAAGGATTTTACGGTGAGTACAAAAATAAATTTCTCGCCCAATTCCTTGGGGGACACAGGAACTCTTGGGTATAGCTTATCTCCATAGGAGGCGTGACACTAAGTAAAAGACTGTTAAGCCCCTCCTCCAGCAGCTATACCCTCAGCCTGGAGAGAGAGACTTCCAGTTTTTTGCTTAGTGTCAAGGAGGCAAGACACTCTCTGCACTGCAGAGTTGTCTTGTGAAGATTTTAGAGTTTTAAATTTTTTATTTTACTTTTTTCACTTGGATATTTCCACAGGGACAACAGAGTCGCAGTAGACTTCTCTGTTTTCCCGGGGTTGAGCTGCACCAGGGCCGGTTATCCGCCCTGCTGCCTCCCCCACAGAAGAAAAGGAGGACCAGGGCAGCTCATGCTCCCCTGCATCCCGCCAGCACTGGGTCGCCCACCTGCAAGCCCCTCTCCAGCTACTGTCACTCTGTGCCAGTGGCTGAAGGGGCGTCCCAGCTGGATGGACTAGAGGGTGAAGACGTCGCAGGTGAGGTGGCTAGTGCAGCCGTTCCGCTCCCCTCCCCCTCCCTCCCTCCCCTCTCCTCTCCGGTCTCCCCTTTACTGATGGCCTCGTTTAGCGTTCTGTTGGCGCGATTCGGCGGCCTGGCGCCCTGTTTTGTACAGTCTGGGACAAGTCCCAGGAGAGCTGAGCGGCGCTCATGGGGGAGACTTGTTTGAGGGCGGCCGGGTATGCGACCGCTGTGCCGTTGCATGGCAGGACGCCGACACCCGGTCCTTCTCTTTGGGCTTCCTACCTCGCTTCCGCTGCGGCGGGGGCCATTGGGGAGACCTGTAATGGTTAGGCGCGGCATTTGAATCGCGCGCGCGCGCGATAATTTTTTCGTTGGGGGGCGGAGTTTCGGACCGGCCCAGCGCTGGCTTGGTCTTCATTCAGGGGCCGGACGCCTTTCTTCCCGCGCCTCTTTGGTCCCGCCCACTCTCGTGCCTGCGTGCTTCTGGGAGCTCACTGCAGGACGGACCATTGCTTTGATTGCACACCGCCGTTCTTCTGCTGCTGCCGCTGCCGTTCAGCTTCCTTCCTTCTGTGACCTGGTAGGACTGTTGACCCTTCCTCACTGTAGCCCCCTGGCCTGGACTCGGGTTTTTTTCCTTGCTCCTACCAACATGTCTGACCCCTTAGTGCCGGTGGGACCTTGGTATCATACCTGCACCGCATGTAAGGCGCCCTTTCCTCAAGGGCAGTCTGACCCGCATTGCTCGCTTTGCAAAGACCCATCGCAGGGTCCGCCATCTGTTGTGTCACCCCCTGGCCTCTTGGATCCCCCTGACTGGGCTAGATCCCTCTCCCAGGCTGTGGTTAGTCTCACTAGCGTTGTGGGCCGACTTGCAGATGTGTTGCCCTTATCGCAGCCGGATGATTCCCCTGCTGGGCCCTCCGGGTCCGCTGTCCTGGCCGACCCGTCTGAGTCTCTTTCTGCAGGCGATTCCTCTAGAGCCCGCCAATCCCAGAAGCGGTCTAGGGCGGATCACCGGTCATCCTCGGATGCTTCGGTATCCCCCCCAAGGGTGCGTTCTCAGTCGGGCCCTTCCTCCTTGCAGGATTTGCCCTCTGAAGGGGAGCTGGTTGATTCCGATTGGGATATGGATTCGGCGCTGCCTTCAAAGCTGGCTTCCGCTGTGGGCCACCTTATAAACAGTATCCGTGATACCTTTAAAATTCGCGATGATCCTCCTGATCCTGAGAAAACCAGTGTTTCCTTTTTTCGCCAGAAGCAGGCTTCTGCGGTTTTTCCCCTCCATGCTGACTTTTCGTCAGTGGTTTCTAAGACCTGGGCCCGTCCTGATGCACGGTTTACCCCGCCAAAAAAGTTAGATGTTTGTTATCCGTTTCCGGCGGATTGCATCACAAACTGGGCGTCTCCTCCTAAGGTCGACCCCCCTGTGGCCCGTTTGTCCAAGAGCACGGCTATTCCCGTCGCAGATGGTTCTTCCTTACAATCCACTGAAGATCGCCGTATAGAGGCCCTTACAAAGGGTATATTTTCGGCCTCCGGATCCGCGCTTAGGCCAGTCTTTGCTTCCGCTTGGGCGGGTAAAGCGGTTTCAGAATGGGCATCTCAGCTGGATCTGGAGCTTGAATCTGACGTCCCTATTCAAGACCTCCGTGCCCTGGCTCAACTTATCGTTCAGGCTGGAAAATTTGTATGTGAAGCATCCCTGGATGCAGGGGGTCTTATTGCCCGTTCGTCTGCTCTGGCCGTGTCGGCTAGGAGAGAGCTTTGGTTAAAGGTTTGGTCGGCGGACGCCGCGTCAAAGCGGTCTCTTACTAGCCTTCCTTTCTCTGGTGCTCGTTTATTCGGAACCCGTTTGGATGAAATCATCTCGGAAGCCACGGGGGGGGAAGAGTACCCATCTTCCCCAATCCAAGGCTAGGAGCTCCACTCGTGGTCGTCCCACCTTCTCCCGTTTCAGGTCTTCTCGTAGGGCTTCCGCTCCTCGCTCCGCCTCTGGTCCGTCCGCTAACCCTGTCCAGGACAGGCGTAAGAAACCCTTTTTTCGGACCCAGCCCTCCTGGCGCAAATCTCAACCTGCTCGCGCTCCCGCGACCAAGCAGCCCCCCGCCTGAAGGTGCGCCCCCACCCACCCGGGTGGGGGGACGTCTCCTCCTGTTCAGGGACTTCTGGCAGGCGCACGTCTCCGACGCCTGGGCTCTCGAGGTTGTGTCTTCCGGGTACAAACTCGAGCTTGCGTCCCTTCCCCCAGTTCGGTTCTTTCGCTCTCGGGTTCCCCGGGATTCCCGAGGGGCGGCCGATTTCTTTGCTGCCGTTCAGACTCTTCTAGACAAAGGAGTCATCACCCCGGTTCCTATGGGAGACAGGTTCAAGGGGTTCTATTCGAACCTTTTTGTGGTCCCCAAGAAGGAGGGTTCGGTGCGACCCATTCTGGATCTAAAACGGCTGAACCGCTTCCTTCGTCTTCAGCGTTTCCGGATGGAGTCTCTCAGGTCGGTGGTGGCCTCTCTGGAACAGGGGGAGTTCCTGGCCTCCATCGACATCCAAGACGCCTACCTTCACATTCCAATCGCACGGTGTCATCAGTGCTTTCTGCGTTTTGCAGTGGGGTCCGAACACTACCAGTTCGTTGCCCTTCCCTTCGGGCTGGCGACGGCCCCTCGTGTTTTCACGAAGGTCCTGGCCCCGGTCCTCGCCTTACTTCGTTCCAGGGGAGTTTTTCTGCTTCCATATCTAGACGACCTCCTAATCAAGGCGCCTTCTCTGTCACTGACTTCAGCCAGCGTGGATCTCTCGCTGCAGACCTTGCGCCGGTTCGGTTGGGTTATCAACCTGCCCAAATCCTCTCTTGTTCCTTCCCGGCAATTGGTCTTTCTGGGGATGCTGCTGGATACCGATTCAGCGGTGGTTCGACTTCCGTTGGAGAAGCGCCTGCTCCTCCATCGGTCGGTTCGGAGCCTTCTGTCCCACCGCCGTCCTTCTTTCCGGTTCAGCATGCGGGTCCTGGGTCAGATGGTGTCCTGCTTCGAGGCGATTCCTTATGCGCAGTACCACTCCCGCATCTTTCAGACGGCCATTCTGTCCGCTTGGGACAAGTCCCAGGAGAGTCTGGATCGGCATTTTCCCCTTTCCCCCCAGGTTCGTTCCTCTCTCCTCTGGTGGCTGCGGACCCCTCGTCAGGGGAAGTCTTTCCTGCCAATGACTTGGCTAGTGATTACCACCGATGCCAGTCTGCGGGGTTGGGGGGGAGTGTTTCCTCCTCGGTCCGTCCAGGGCACTTGGTCTCCGTCGGAGTCCAGACTGCCGATCAATGTTCTGGAGCTGAGGGCCATCCTCTTCTCGCTCCGACACTGGACTTCGTTGCTTCAGGGTCGCCCTGTTCGGGTCCAGTCGGACAATGCCACGGCTGTGGCGTACATAAATCACCAGGGGGGCACTCGCAGCACGGCGGCGATGAGGGAGGTGTCTCTGATCCTTCGCTGGGCGGAGGTTCATGTTCCGGCCCTTTCGGCCATTTACATTCCGGGGGTGGACAATTGGGCGGCGGATTTCCTCAGTCGGACGACGATCGACCCGGGGGAGTGGTCTCTGCACCCCGACGTCTTCGAGTCTCTTTGTCTCCGTTGGGGTCGTCCGGACGTGGATCTCATGGCCTCCAGATTCAACTACAAACTTCCCATCTACGTGGCCAGGGCCAAAGATCCGGACGCTTACGGCGCGGACGCGCTCGTCCTCCCCTGGACGGAGTTTTCGCTCCTCTACGTGTTTCCGCCCCTGCCTCTTCTTCCGCGTGTCCTTCGGAAGATTGCGGCGGAAGGCACGCCAGCAATCCTAATCGCCCCGGACTGGCCGCGTCGTCCGTGGTACGCCGACCTTATGTTGCTTCTGGCAGACGCTCCCTTGCCTCTGCCTCTCAGAGAAGACCTCCTCTCTCAGGGGCCGATCTTCCACCAGCATTTAGGGTCGCTACGTTTGACGGCGTGGCTATTGAAACCGCGGTCCTGACGCGGCGGGGGTTTTCGGCTGACGTGGTCCGTACCATGATTCGTGCACGAAAACCGGCCTCGGCCAGGATTTATCGTACCTGGCGGGCCTATTTGGCTTTCTGTGAGGCCTTGGGGACTCCCCCTCTGAGGTTTTCCCTTCCTACGGTTTTATCCTTTTTGCAATCTGGTCTGGTTCTGGGCTTGGGTCTCAGTACCCTGAAGGGTCAGATTTCGGCTCTTTCGGTCCTTTTTCAGCGTCCACTGGCTCCGCTCGGTCCGGTTAAGACCTTTCTTCAGGGGGTTGCTCACTGTGCTCCCCCCTATCGCCCTCCTGTTCCTGCTTGGGATCTCAACGTTGTGTTGGCGGCTCTCCAATCTTCCCCTTTCGAGCCTCTGCGCAAGGTTTCCCCTCGCTTGTTGTCTTGCAAAGTTTTCTTTCTCGTCGCTATCACGTCTCTTCGGCGTGTGTCTGAGTTGGCGGCTCTTTCTTGCGTGGAGCCCTTCTTGGTTTTTCACCAGGACAAGGTGGTTCTCCGCCCTGTTCCGGAATTTCTTCCGAAGGTGGTGTCCGCCTTTCACCTGAATGAGGACATTGTCCTTCCTTCTCTGTGTCCGTCCCCGTCGCACCCCCGGGAGCGGGAGCTTCACCGTCTGGATGTTGTTTCGGGCTCTCAGGATCTACCTGGATGTGACCAGACCCTTTCGACGCTCGGATTCTCTGTTTGTGATTCCGGAGGGTCCGCGCAGGGGGCTGGCGGCGTCTAAGGTGGTTGTTGCCCGCTTTCTCAAGATGGCTATCATTGAGGCTTACCGTGCTCGGGGCAGGGATCCGCCCTTTGGTGTTACCGCTCATTCTACCAGAGCGGTCGGGGCTTCCTGGGCTCAGCGTAATCGTGCCTCGGCTGAACAACTGTGCAAGGCGGCCACCTGGTCTTCTTTGCACACGTTCACCAAGTTTTACAGGGTGAACACTTATGCCTCGGCGGATGCTGCTTTGGGCCGCTTGGTCTTGCAGGCGGCGGTGCCTTAATGTTTACGGTGCCTAGTTCGCTTTTGATTGTGGTCCCTCCCTGTTTGTGGACTGCTTTTGAACGTCCCAAGAGTTCCTGTGTCCCCCAAGGAATTGGGCGAGAAAACGAGATTTTTGTATAACTTACCAGTAAAATCTCTTTCTCGCTCTTCCTTGGGGGACACAGCACCCGCCCATTGTTTTTTTTAGGCCTTCGGGTGCTTTTTTCTGACTTGTTGGTATTGGTTTGGTTACTCCTTGCCTTTGTCTTGCACTACTTGGGCACATAACTGGAAGTCTCTCTCTCCAGGCTGAGGGTATAGCTGCTGGAGGAGGGGCTTAACAGTCTTTTACTTAGTGTCACGCCTCCTATGGAGATAAGCTATACCCAAGAGTTCCTGTGTCCCCCAAGGAAGAGCGAGAAAGAGATTTTACTGGTAAGTTATACAAAAATCTCGTTTTTTCTCGTGAATGGCATTTGGGGCCCCAAAGCAGTCCCCGAGAGTGGGAAGAAACAGCCATGCGAAAAACCTAATGCACCGCCGCTTGCAGAACCTTGCGACCCAAATTGGCATCAGCAGAGGTCAAGGAATGGATGTGGTAAAACCCGGAGAAGGTGTGAACTGAGGCCCAGGTGGCGGCCCTGCAGACCTAGGAGGCAGAGGCCAGATGCTGGACCGCCCAGGATGTCCCGACCGTCCTAGTGGAGTGAGAGTTCAACCGGAAAGGGGGATCGCGACCCTTCGCCACAATAGGCTTCCTTGTCCCCCAATGCCATTCACGAGAAATGGTACCTTTCTTTTCATTGTAGGTCCCAGCGTTTATGAGAAATGTGAACTTTTATTGCTATGCAAATGAGCTATTGGAGCACCAGGAGGTGGGCTTATGTGGTTTGAGCACCACTACAGCGACGCCCCTGGTGCTCCAAACTAACGCCTTTAAAACATGCCCCCCTTCCCCTTAGATTGACAGAGCTATCTTGCGCCTGTGTGCTCGCTAGAATGGCGTGTGCACACAATGTCTTCGGCTGCTTCCAGAGTAGCAAAGATGAATGCTGCGCATGCGCCGTTTTAGCAAGAGAATGCGTGGGTGTCAATCTAAGGGGAGGGGGAGCGTGTTTTTAAGGAAAGAGCCCTTTGTTTGGAGCACCAGGGGTGTCGCTGGAGCGGTGCTCAAACCACATAAGCCTTCCTCCTGGTGCTCCAATAGCTCATTTGCATAGCAATAAAAGTTCACATTTCTCCTGAACACTGGTACCTACAGTGAAAAGAAAGGATTGATGAAGCTGAATAAAATGGTACCTATCGGGCTATACGCCTGGTTGTATAGGGTTCATCCTGGTGACAGAGCCGCTTTCAATTTTAACTGCCTATTTATTTTTTGCTAATGTGTAGGGACAGTGACGGGGAACATTTTTCTAATATACTTTTTAGCTTCCACTTATCATATTCTCTTTGGCTACAGAATCAGCTGAAGACGGCTCGTTTTACCATTGTAGATGGAGCATCAGGAAAAGGAATCAGCTTTAAGGATGTCGCTGGGATGCATGAGGCCAAGATGGAAGTGAAGGAATTTGTGGATTACTTGAAGGTAGGAAATTGCAGCTTTCTGGTATATAACTATTACTGGACTTATGATCCTATGGAGAGAGCATGTAAACGGTACCCCTACTGCATCCCTAGTTTGAAGACCAAATCTCATCCCAATGGAGGTGCAGTACATTTACTATTGCTTGCTGGCATAATTGCATTGATAAATGTGCCTGTAAACATCAGAACGAAATCTGTTTAAATTCTTAGACGTATATGACTCTGTTTATATAATGTGATTTAGCCGAGACAAAGTGTACACTGCTAGTGATGCTTGGCCAATGATCACTAAACCAAGATGGTGCCCTCTTTATGTTAGGTTCTGCAGAAGGGTATATGACAAGACATTTTATACTGGGTGATATCTCCCCTTGCTGTGATCCAGGCTGCCCCCTGGCATGGTATCGGTCATACAGATTCTGGATATCCTCCTGTGGTCATTCCAAGCTCTTTCACGTTGGTGTTCAGACAAGGCGGTTGTTGGCTGCTGTGCATGGGGATCCGTCCTCCCGTCCAGTCCCAAATTGTCAGTCCCAGCTCAATTGCATTACACTTTTCCAAGTGTTCTCTCTTTTTAATTTCTCTCTCAACCAGATAATGACATTTATTTTGTAGAACCCAGAACGCTACCTTCATCTAGGGGCAAAGGTACCTAAAGGGGCATTACTTCTTGGGCCTCCGGGCTGTGGAAAGACCCTGCTGGCAAAGGCTGTAGCCACAGAAGCTCAGGTGCCATTCCTGGCCATAGCTGGCTCAGAGTTTGTGGAAGTGATCGGAGGTAAGAAAATGTGTTACTGGTAACATACAGGCATACAACAGACTTGTAAGGTGGATATTTTCCCCATATTACCTAAAGTTAATTTCTTGCTATTTGCAAGATCTTGCTATCCGGGCGTGGGAACATTCATGTAGACATCTAGAGGCTGAATAACTGTACAGACCTAATACTTCTCACCAATGAAAGGTGGAAACGCTTGTGTTGTCTTAGGTTCTTTACGCTACATAGGCTTATTGTGTATCAGTGCTGGCAAAATGTGTAACAATCGGACCAACTTAATTTACAGCATGTGCACTATCTCTCACCCTTATCACTTTGCAGGCAAAACACTGCCCTCACAATGCTTCCAGTGCTGCTTCCAGCTAGACAGGGTGGTCAATCCAACCACATAGCTGTGGGAGCCGTGGTGCGTGAACCCACTATGAAATCAACACATTGAATCATCAAATTTGCTTAAATGCTGGCAACTGTCCTAATGGCAGCAGTCTCTGCAAGCAAATGACGCACGGTATTGGTGCCGTGCCTATGTGCTAAATAAACCTAACATTGAAAAGTAGGCCAGCCGGACTACTGTTGGCTAATTTGCAGTGGAATGGAGTACTGAGTTAAAAACTAAGACTGCCCCCCGACATGTTTCGCCAGAATTCTGGCTTCTTCAGGGGTAAATGGGCAGCAATGAGTGACCCCATGCAGCTGGTGGATTAAGTACGTCATATTTAGATTGACAGACTCGGCATCCCCCAGATGGAGCGAAACGCCAATCCGAATCGGCTCCTGGACTCGCCTACACTGACGCGCTGCCGTTATCATTAGTGCGCTGCCAGAGTCGTCTGCTAGAATCGTCATCAGTGACGTCCTGTCCTCCAGATCCCTGCGCAGACACTTAGAGCATCGAGGCTTATATTATTAAACTGCGCATGCGCTCGGACTCTAACTCTGGGAGAGAAGAATGCTGTGCGAACAGCGGCTGCGCAAACACTTAGAGGGAGGCACAGTAAATCGCTTAGAATTTGCACTGTGAATACACTGCGCAGAGTTAGGCTGCGCATGGACTGGGGGATGGAGCGGCATTATATAGGCACTGAAATGGCCATCTAGACTTCCAAGGTAGCTCACCCTATAGATGAAGTGGGCAAATATATCGTGAAATATCAACCACCATGCCATACTACCCTATTGAGGGTATGGCATTATTATTTAAAGTGGTGATACATAATCATTTTTACCAGAAAAAGGCTAACCATATTATGAGGTAACCATATTTTACCATAGCTACATTACTATGGGAATAGTTGTATTATTTAAAATTGTAGTGTTTACTACTTTTGAACAGGAGGCTATATATATATATATACCTCCTGTTCAAAAGTAGTAATCACTACAATTTCCCCTAGGACGGAACTCAATGCCGGAAAACTTTTGACACAAGTGTGAAAGTACCCTAAACAAGGAGGCACCCTGTGATTGTCACCTAATGACACAAAGCTTTCTTGGACCATCCCAGATTCATTAATTCATGTAGTGACTTAGTTTTATATGTGGTTTTCTCGCCCATTTTCCTTGGGGGACACAGACCTTGGGTATAGCTCAGCTCCCTAGGAGGCGTGACACTAAGTAAAACTGTTAAGCCCCTCCTCCATCAGCTATACCCTCAGCCTGGAGATAGAGGCTACCAGTTTTAGCTTAGTGTCCAAGGAGGCAAGACACTCCCTGCTACTGCAGGGCTGTTTTCTCCTTGTTGTAATTTTATTTTATTTTTGTTTTTTCCTAGAGATACCAGAGACGCATTGGGCCTCTCTGCTCTCCCGGGGTGAGCTGCGCCAGTGCCAACTTATCTGCACTGCTGCCTCCCCCACAGAAGAAATAGGAGGATCTGGGCAGCAATGGCTCCCCTACATCCCGCCAGCTAGGGGGTCGCCCGCACGCAAAGCCCCTCTCCCAGCTTCCTGCCACTGCGGTGCCAGTAGCTGAAGGGGCGACCCTGCTGGAAGGAACTGAGGGTGAAGACAGGTGAGATGGCTTTTCCAGCCCATACCCTGTCCCTATCGGCAAGCATGTACCCCTCTGGGTTTGAAGGGGGGCACCCGTGGTCGCTCATTCTGAGCGCTCCAGCAGACCCTCCCCAGCTCTCCTCCGTGTATCCTGCACCCCCACGCCGTTTTCCCCCATTTTCAGGCTACTCTTCAAGTCGGCTGATCTCTCCCTCTCTCCCTCCCGCCGCCGCCCGCTCCGTTCCGAACGGGGGGCGGGGCTTATGCCCGACATGACCATATCGGCATCGGCGGGGCAGGGGACAATGGTGGCAGAAGGTCACCCACCTGGGAATAATCGCCGCACTCTTGGGGCCTGCGGGCCCTTTATTTCATGGCACCCTGCTTCTTCTTAGCCCTGCGAGGTTTTTCGGCAGCAGGGGGCGTGGCTTACGCGCGCGCGCGCCATTTTGGGGGCGGAGTTAGGTTCTCCTTCACAGGAGACATTTCAAGCGCTGGAGGGGGCGGAGCTTGTTCCCCGCGCTTCTGCTGAATTCTTCCCGCGTTTCCTCACTCCTAGACAGGAAGCTGGGACACGTGGGGGACTCTGAGCACCTGGTGTATCGCTCGGCTTCTGTGGGCGCTATCTGCAGGCTCTCTGCTGTTTGCTGCTCCCTGCTGCTGCTGCTGCAGCTGCTGCTGATCCTCTCTACTCCTGACGTTCTTCTGAGGCACTGGTAGGACAGTTAACCCTCTCCTAACCCTCCTGGTCATAGCTGCTATATCCCTTGTGGTCTCTGTATTGGGGTACGACCACTTTTTCAGCATGTCAGATCCCACGGGTGCCCCCAAACCCTGGTACCATGCCTGTACCGCCTGTAAGGAACTTTTTCCGCGGGGGCAATCTGAGCCGCATTGCCTTGCATGTCAGGCCCCGGTGCAGGGCCCGCTTCCCGCTGCGCCCCCCGGTGCCTCTGAACCCCCTGACTGGGCTAGGTCTCTGTCTCAGGCGGTGGAAAGCCTTACACACGTAGTGGGCCGTCTCGTGGATAGACCGCCTCTCCCGCAGGCTGCCACAATCCCTGTCGCACCCGCTGGGACTACCGTTTCTGCCGCCCCCACTGATTCCCTGCCTCCCAGCGAATCTTCCAGGGCCCGGCATATTCAGAAACGTTCAAGGGTTGAGCGCACATCTTCTCCAGATGCTTCGCTCTCTCCGCCATGCGTGCGAGCTCAGTCAAGTCTATCCTCTCAAAGGGATACGCTTTCTGAGGGAGAACTGGCGGATTCGGACGTGGACATGGACTCAGAGCTTCCGTCCAAATTGGCGTCCGCGGTGGGGCATCTTATCACTAGCATCCGTGATACCTTTCACATACACGATGACCCCCCCAACTCTGAACAGGCCGGCGTGTCCTTTCTTCGCCCCAGACAGGCCTCCAAGGTCTTTCCCATCCACGCAGATTTTTCTTCTGTGGTGTCCAAGGCTTGGACCCGGCCTAACGTCCGCTTTGTTACACCCAAAAAGCTGGACATTTGTTATCCCTTTCCAGCGGATTCTGTGACCACGTGGACGTCCCCGCCTAAGGTTGATCCTCCCGTGGCTCGCCTGTCCAAAAGCACTACTATTCCTGTACAAGACGGATCTTCCCTCCAGTCTGCTGAGGACCGTCGTACGGAATCCCTCTCCAAGGCCATATTTACTGCCTCTGGTTCGGCCCTTAGACCGGTCTTTGCCTCCGCCTGGGCTGGTAAAGCGGTCTCTGAATGGGGTTTGCAACTGGAACGGGAGTTAGGGTCGGACGTCCCTCTACAGGACCTCCGTTCCTTAGCCCAACTAATTGTCCAGGCCGGAAAATTTGTCTGTGAGGCCTCTCTTGATGCGGGTGCCCTCATTGCCCGTTCCTCTGCCCTGGCAGTTTCTGTCAGGAGGGAACTCTGGCTGAAGGTTTGGGCGGCGGACGCCGCTTCCAAACGCTCTTTGGCTGGCCTACCGTTCTCGGGTTCCCGCTTGTTCGGAACCCGTCTGGACGAACTTATATCTGAGGCCACGGGTGGGAAGAGTACTCACCTCCCCCAGTCCAGGCCGAGGGGCGCCCCCCGCGGTCGCGCTGGTTCGTCCCGTTTTCGGTCCTTTCGCAAGCCCACCGGGTCTAGACCCGCGGCCGGTTCTTCTTCCTCTGGCCCAGCCCAGGATAGACGCAAGAAGCCGTTTTTTCGGACGCAATCTACCTGGCGCAAGCCCCAGCCCACACGGGCTCCCTCAGGCCAGCAGCCCTCTGCCTGAAGGTGCGCCCCCACCCACCCGGGTGGGGGGCCGCCTTCTACTGTTCAGGAACGTATGGCGGGCCCACATCTCAGACGCATGGGCGCTCGAGATTGTATCTTGCGGATACAAGATCGAATTTGCGTCCATTCCGCCAGACCGTTTTTTCCGGTCCCGTCCTCCGCGGGATCCCGTACGAGCGGCCGCCTTCTTCACGGCCATTCGCTCTCTAATGGACAAGGGTGTCGTCGCCCCCGTGCCTCCGACGGAAAGGTTCAGGGGGTTCTACTCGAACCTCTTTGTGGTTCCCAAGAAGGAAGGCTCAGTGCGACCGATCTTGGACCTAAAGCGCCTGAACCGTTTTCTCCGACTGCAGAGATTCCGGATGGAGTCTCTCAGGTCCGCAGTGGCCTCCCTGGAAAGAGGGGATTTCATGGCCTCAATCGACGTTCAGGATGCATACCTCCACGTTCCGGTTGCTCCATGTCATCACCGCTTCCTGCGCTTCGCGGTGGGGGACGATCACTTCCAATTCGTCGCCCTTCCCTTTGGTCTGGCGACGGCTCCTCGAGTATTCACCAAGGTCCTGGCCCCTGTCTTGGCCCTTCTGCGTTCAAGAAGTGTTTTTCTTCTCCCTTACTTGGACGACATCTTGGTCAAGGCACCCTCCTTCTCTCAGGCATCCGGCAGTGTGGGACTCACTCTGGAGACCCTGACGCGGTTCGGTTGGATCATCAACCACCCCAAGTCTTCTCTTACCCCCTCCAGACGGCTGATCTTCCTGGGGATGCTCCTGGATACGGAGTTGGCGGAGGTCCGCCTCCCGTCGGACAAGCGTCTGGCCCTTTGCGGGTCTGTTCGCGGTCTCCTCCGTCATCACCGCCCTTCCCTCAGATCCAGCATGCGGTTGTTGGGGAAGATGGTTGCCTGTTTCGAAGCGGTGCCGTTCGCACAATTCCGATCCCGCACCTTTCAGAGGGCAATTCTGTCGGCCTGGGACAAATCACCGAGGAGTCTGGACAGGACCTTTCTTCTGCCTCCCCTGGCTCGGGCTTCCCTCAGCTGGTGGTTGCATATCCCTCTACGGGGGAGGTCCTTCCTCCCACTGAACTGGCTGGTGATTACCACCGATGCCAGCTTACGGGGGTGGGGGGGGGTTTTCCCTCCCCGGTCCGTCCAGGGCGTTTGGTCTCTATCGGAGTCCAGACTTCCAATCAATATTCTGGAACTGAGGGCGATTCTTCTGTCCCTCAGACACTGGACCCATCTACTGAGGGGCCACCCTGTTCGGATCCAATCGGACAATGCCACGGCTGTGGCATACATAAACCATCAGGGAGGCACTCGCAGCGCTGCAGCGATGCAAGAGGTGACCCTCATTCTCCTCTGGGCGGAGGCGCATGTGCCGGCCTTATCCGCAATTTACATCCCGGGGGTGGACAACTGGGCGGCGGATTTCCTGAGCCGGTCCACCATCGACCCGGGAGAATGGTCCCTGCACCCAGAGGTGTTCGAAGCCCTTTGTCTTCGCTGGGGTCGCCCCGACGTGGACCTCATGGCTTCCAAATTCAACCACAAGGTCCCCCGATACCTGGCCAGGGCACGGGACCCGAAGGCGTACGGCGCCGACGCGCTCGTCCTTCCGTGGCGCGAATTCTCCCTTCTGTACGTCTTTCCTCCTTTCCCCCTCCTGCCACGGGTTCTTCGGAGGATCGCGGCAGAGGGCGTTCCCGCGATTTTGATCGCCCCGGATTGGCCCCGCCGGTCTTGGTACGCCGACCTAATGTTGCTGTTGGCAGACGCACCGTGGCCACTGCCCTCCAGGGAAGACCTTCTCTCTCAGGGACCGATCTTCCACGAGCATTTAGGCTCGCTACGTTTGACGGCGTGGCTATTGAGACCGCCGTCTTAACGCGACGGGGTTTCTCCGCGGACGTAGTCCGCACCATGATCCGTGCTCGTAAGCCCGTGTCCTCTAGGATCTACTATCGGGTTTGGAGGTCCTATCTGGGGTTCTGTGAGTCCCGGAGCATCCCACCTCTCCGGTTTTCTCTTCCCACGATCCTGTCCTTCCTCCAGTCGGGTCTGGACCTGGGGCTGAGCCTCAGTTCTCTGAAGGGACAGATTTCGGCGCTGTCTATTCTTCTCCAGCGTCCCCTGGCCCCTCTGGGGCCAATTAAGACCTTCTTACAAGGGGTGGCTCACTCTGTTCCGCCGTACCGCCCTCCAGTTCCATCCTGGGACCTGAATGTGGTGCTCTCGGCGCTCCAATCAGCCCCCTTCGAGCCTTTACGGGAGGTCTCCCTTCGCCTTCTGTCCTGCAAGGTCATTTTTCTTGTGGCCATCACATCTCTCCGACGGGTGTCGGAGTTAGCGGCTCTTTCTTGCTCCGAACCTTTCCTGATCTTCCACCAGGATAAGGTTGTGCTTCGGCCTGTCCCGTCCTTCCTGCCAAAGGTGGTCTCCGCCTTTCACATCAATGAGGACATCGTCCTTCCGTCGCTCTGTCCCTCTCCTTCCCACCCCAGAGAACGGGAACTGCACCGTCTGGATGTGGTCAGGGCGTTGAAGATTTATCTGGAGGTCACCGGATCCTTTCGGCGCACGGACTCCCTGTTTGTGGTTCCGGAGGGTTCGCGCAAGGGTTTGGCGGTCTCCAAGGTGGCTATTGCCCGTTTCATTAAACTGGCGGTGTCTGAGGCTTATCGAGCCAAGGGTAGAGCTCCGCCTTTCAGCGTCACTGCTCATTCCACCAGAGCAGTCGGAGCTTCCTGGGCGCAGAGGCATCGGGCCTCGGCTGAACAGTTGTGCAAAGCAGCCACTTGGTCCTCTCTGCACACTTTCACAAGGTTCTATAGAGTGCATACGCATGCATCAGCGGATGCTGCTTTGGGCCGCCTGGTTTTGCAGGCAGCGGTTTCCTGATGCTCCGGTGGTGGTCCGCCTTGGGTTTGTGGTCCCTCCCTTCTTGGACTGCTCTTGAACGTCCCAAGGTCTGTGTCCCCCAAGGAAAATGGGCGAGAAAAGGAGATTTTTGTATAACTTACCAGTTAAATCTCTTTCTCGCTCTTCCTTGGGGGACACAGCACCCACCCTTCTGTGTTTTGTTACAGGGTTATGGTCTGGCGCCCCGTTGGGTTGCTGGCTGGTTGTTTCCGTTATTGGTTGTTATCCTTTCACTACTTGGACACGCAACTGGTAGCCTCTATCTCCAGGCTGAGGGTATAGCTGATGGAGGAGGGGCTTAACAGTTTTACTTAGTGTCACGCCTCCTAGGGAGCTGAGCTATACCCAAGGTCTGTGTCCCCCAAGGAAGAGCGAGAAAGAGATTTAACTGGTAAGTTATACAAAAATCTCCTTTTTGTGACCTGCACACCAACATTATATCTTCTGCTTTATCCATTAGGTTTAGGCGCAGCACGTATGCGCAGTCTCTTTAAGGAAGCCCGGATCCGTGCTCCTTGCATTGTGTACATCGATGAAATTGATGCCGTTGGCAAAAAGCGATCTTCTAACATGTCTACGTTTTCAAACACTGAAGAGGAGCAGACCCTGAACCAGCTGCTGGTAGAGATGGATGGTGAGCAGAGGATGATTATTTCCTGCACTTACAGATCTGATGCTTTTCTTAGACCTAGAAGGGGTAATGCTACCTGCGACATTGATGGCCTATCACTACAATACACCATCACTGTCAGATCGGTGTGGGTCCCACCTCTTTTGTCCAGACCCTTCCCCCTCTCTGGTAGTCTAGTGGTAAATGGAGAGGTGGCCATGCGTGTGCTATGTGCGCTCCGTCTACCGTTCTGGACTGAGCCAAGTGCACTCGCTCTGCTATTTTTGGAATTGCCATGTCCTCATTAAGGGGGCCCCGTTCTCTACATGGGTGCGGGTCCCATCTCTGGGATTCACTCCTAGCTGACATTAATGGCATATCCTAGCGATATGCCATCAATGTCCCTGATGGGCCAACCCTTTAAATCAGGGTTTCTCAACTCCGGTCCTTAGTACCCACCTACCTGTCATGTTTTCAGGATTTCCCTAGTATTCAGCAGGTGATATAATTAGTGTCCATGCATCAGGACTTACCACAGGTATTCATTCTGTGGGATATTCTCAAATCCTGGACCGGTAGGTGGCTCCCGAGGACCGGCATTGAGAAACCCTGCTTTAAATGTTTGATGCTTACATGGGGTATTGTGCATTTTGTATATACCTTCTTCACCCAAAAGCTGCTCAGTGTTTCCATCCCCTAAAATGTAAGGCTAGCCATACACAATGGAAGGTAAGTTACTGCTGGTTCTGTGCCACCTTAATCTTTGAAGAGATTGTCCAGGACTAGAAAAAAGTTTGATGCTTCCTTCCAAAAACAGCCCCTCACCTGTCTACAGATTGTGTGTGGCATTACAGCTTAGCCCCATTCACTTCAATAGAGCCGAGTTGCGATACCAGACACACAACCTATGGACAGGTGTGGGGCTGTTTTTGGAAGGAAGCAGCCATATTTTTCTGACCCTGGACGTCCCCTTCAGGGGACAATAATTATGCTGCTTATACCTCTGTGCCTGGGAAGCTGCTGCCAAGAATAAAAGTGCTGAAGGGTAAGGAAATCCTTTCTATATTCATAGGCAGCACGGTGGCTTTGCAGTTGGCACTAAACGCCCTGAGTAGTTAATGAGCACTTCATGAGATTTGCTCCAGGGAACTTAAAGGGAGTACTTCGGCACGATTTTGCATAGATAGCCAAGCATAATGCCAGGTAGGGCTGCAGTATTTAGACAGTACCTTTTTTTTATTGTGTAAATCCATTGGTGCACTTTTAATTCAACATGCTGAGGAGCTCTTAGGTGCACAGAGGGCAGGCCCTAGCGTCTTGGTGCACCACAGCTACGCTGCTGCGATGCTGAAGTCTCTCCTTCCCTTTGTTCATTGACAGGGCCTGCAGTCTCGTACCTGCGTCTTGCTGTACAGCCTTGGTACATGACCTGCTCAGTTTAGAAGAACTGTACCGTGTTTGCACAGGCGTGACATTACAGGGCCAGACAAAAGCAGAATTCAGCCCCTGGCCGGGTCAATCAGCAAAGGGTAGGAGGGGCTCCAGCAGTACAGTGATGGAGCTTGGTTGCACTGAAGGCCTATGGCATGCTCGGTGCACTTGAGATTTTGTTTGCAGATTGTATTAATTTTATTTTATTTTTTCTTTGGGAGGGGTGGGGGGACAATGCATCAACGGACATGCACAATAAGGCTGGTTTCACACGGGTGTTGCGGGAAAAGATATGGGTGCGTTGCGGGAACATGCACGATTTTTTTTTTTTCCGCGTGAGTGCAAAACATTGTAATGCATTTGCACGCGCGTGAGAAAAATCGGCATGTTTGGTACCCAGACCCAAACTTCTTCACAGAAGTTTGTGTTTGGGTTAGGTGTTGTGTAGATTGTATTATTTTCCCTTATAACATGGTTATAAGGGAAAATAATAGCATTCTTAAAACAGAATGCATAGTACAATGGCGCTGGAGGGGTTAAAAAAAAATATATAATAATAATTTAACTCGCCTTAATCCACTTGTTCGCGCAGCCCGGCTTCTCTTCTGTCTTCTTTCTTCAGGACCTGGTTAAAGGACCTGTGGTGACGTCACTGCGCTCATCACATTATCCATCACCATGGTGATGGATCATGTGATGAGCGCAGGTCCTTTTTCTCACAGATGAAGGCAGAAGAGAAGCCGGGCTGCGCTAACAAGTGGATTAAGGTGAGTTAAATTATTTTTATTTAACCCCTCCAGCGCTATTGTACTATGCATTCTGTATCAAGAATGCTATTATTTTCCCTTATAACCATGTTATAAGGGAAAATAATAATAATCGGGTCCCGATCGTCTCCTAGCAACTGTGCGTGAAAATCACACCGCAACCGCACTTGCTTGCGATTTTCATGCAGCCTCATTCACTTCTATGGGGCCTGCGTTGCGTGAAAAATGCACAAAATAGAGCATGCTGCGATTTTTATTTTTTTTTATTTTTTTACGCACAAGTGATACGTGAAAATCACTGCTCGTGTGCACAGCCCCATAGAAATGAATGGGTCCGGATTCAGTGCGGGTGCAATGCGTTCACCTCATGCATTGCACCCACGCAGAAAACTTGCCCGTGTGAAAGGGGCCTAAAGGTAGTTAGTTATTCAATCCCAACTAAGCTTCATGCTTACATATGTAAAATTTGCTGACAGACTCCCTTTAAAAAGGTTTTCAGAGTTCCAATTTTTGGAGGAGCAAATTGCAGGGAGGCTGTTAAAATAACAAAAACAATAAAAGCAAGAGCTTCACTTTCCTGAGCCTGGTGCTGGATCAGAGGGGCAGGGGCTCAGGATGACCCTTTTTTGTTCACTACCTCTTTAAGGCGCTTTTGAATGGCCACCAAATAAAATGACATTTCCCCTGCAGCAGAAATGTGTAGGTAGCGGTGACTTCCTCTGGCTATAATAGCTCATTGCCTAAGTATTATTTTATATCAAACCTGCCAGCAGCTCAAATACCAAGTCTATGAATAGAAGTTTTGCAGCTAAATATTCCTTTTTTTTTTTTTTTTTTTTTAAATTAAGGATCCCGATGACCTATTTCCCTGTTTTGTAAAGCTCCGGGCCCATTGTTTCTTCCTAGACTGAAGTGATTTCCTTCCTTTGATTTATGGTTCATGTAGATAATATAGATCAGCCTTGAATAGGGAGCTTGCCTCTCTGCTCGCTTCCTTTGCCTGCCAGCTGTGGATGCAGGCTTGTGTGGGATATAGTATTTGGCTCTGGCGGTGACAGGCAATGCTTTATTGTGACTATTCAGCAATGACATCCTCTCGGACATGTGACACAGCGCCGTGGATGTCCGCCAGCTCACATGTCCTGGTTTCCTGCCGTCTGGACAGATCCTAAATTTTTCACTCTCATCTTGCTTATTAATTGTTCTTTTCTCATCTCTTCGTGTTTACATTTATATTAAGCGTTTTTGCACCTTTTCATGTAGATTTCCTATTTGAATATAACAACAGTATCCAGCTCTGACTTGTTCTGATTATTCTCAGATTACGAGTCAGTTTTCACTCTCCATCCAGGCTCCCCTTTCTGTCCTGACGCGGCACCCTGTGCCAGTCACTGCGCTTGACGCCCACGTACACAGAATAAAAATTATTCTTATGACTCTCTCCCACATTGCTGCACTTTCCTCTACGTCCCCCCTCATTCTGTCAGGATCTGCAAAGAATGTAAAGGGGTTGTCTCACTTCAGAAAGTGGCATTTATCATGTAGAGCAGGGATCATCAACCATCGGCACTCCAGCTGTTGTGAAACTACAGTTTCCAGCATGCTCCATTTATTTCTATGAGTGTTCTTAGAAGAGCAGAGCAAGTATCCATGCTGGGAGTTGTAGTTACACAACAGCTGGAGTGCCGGAGGTTGCCTACCCCTGATGTAGAGGAAGTCAATACAAGGCACTTACCAATGTATTGTAATTGTCAGTGTTGCCTCCTTTGCTTGCTGGATTCATTTTTCTATTGCATTATAAACTGCTCATTTCCAGGGGTTTAGGACCACTGCTGCAGCGCAGATATAAGATGGGTGTTTCGCTTGTGTGCCTATGCGCACTCTAGCAGTCCTATAGTGTGCAAGCATGACCACCATTGATGGATTGCAGGGTGGTCGTAACCCCTGGAAACGAGCAGTGTATAATGTGATGGAAAAATGAATCCAGCCAGCAAAGGAGGCAATATGGACAATTAGTATTTGTAGTAACCCAGTCTGTGATAAATGCCATTTGTTGAAGTGTGATAACCTCCCATTCCCATGTCCAGGACTTTTCTCGTGCTGCTCCAGTTCTCTGTAATGCGCTACAGTCAGTTTAATTACCAACATTCACAGTTTTTAAAGTGTGTCCATAGGCAGGCCTATCACATTTCCAAATCTGACTCCTTTCATTACCCCCCACACATTATCCAAAAGATCCTAGTCCTTTCCTTCAGCACTGTCCCCACACTCCCTGCAAACTTGGTCTCGGTACATACCGGCTGGTGACTGGCTCATGCAGTTGTATATGTACTACTCTATTCCATACAAGATGGACGGACCATGGTATTAAACGAGCGCTTCTAACCTTCTGGGTCACCGCTATTTTCTCATGGATTATGAGCTCTTGTGAGCGCGGGCCTCATTCCTCTCTTTATTTGAGTTGGTATTAGTTTTGTTACTTTGCTTTTGTCTGTATCCTCTAATTGTAAAACATGGCAGCGCTATATAAATAAGGGTAATGGCGGAGAATATTGTTACACGTCTATCCGCTCTCTCCTGCAGGGATGGGCACCACGGATCACGTCATCGTACTGGCCTCCACCAACAGAGCGGACGTATTGGACAATGCTCTAATGAGGCCTGGGAGACTGGATAGACACATTTTCATTGATCTGCCCACATTACAGGTAAGAGTGGGCCGGTCACTGTGGAGAATGTCTGTCATTACGTCTGCCAACTCTGATGTCATTGTGATTTGTCTTTTAGGAGAGAAAGGAGATTTTTGAGCAGCATATGAAAAGCTTGAAACTGACGCAGCCTGGGAGCATGTATTCTCTGCGGCTGGCCGAGCTCACGCCTGGATTCAGTGGTAGGGGGCGGATATCATTACGGGTTATTATGCGAGATCTTTGAGTCCAAGCAGTGCAACATTTAAAAGGAAACTTCATCAGGGTTATATTGAAGGGGTTCTCAGACCGTGATGGCCAGTTTGCAGTGTTCGCCAGCGAACACATGCGGGCTTCCATCTTGACTCACAAGTCCAGCGATGCACAGGTAAGTCCTTGCCTGTGCCACGAGCCGGTCTGAAATCAAATGCGGTCACCGGGAGCAGGCACTTCGAAGAACAGCCGCCGGGGGCCTTCATCGGGCTGTTCTCAGAACTGCCTGCTCCCGGTGACCGCATTTGTTTCAGACCGGCTCCCAGCACAGGTAAGGGCTTACCTGTGCATCGCCAGACTTGTGAGTCAAGATGGCAGCCCGCATGTGTTCGCTGGCGAACACTGCAAACTGGCCATCACTGTTCTCCGATGACCTGTCTTAGGCTAGGTCTACACAGCGACATTTGTCGCACGACAGATAGGGCACAACTACACTGCAACATTTGTTGCACCAATGTCTCACGACAATTTTTATAATGGTAGTCTATGGTGTCGCAATGCAACAGTTGGGATCTGACCCCTGGCACTGCTGCCGATCAGCTGTTGGAGGGGTCACGTTGCTCTCTGGTGCTTCACTCCTTCTCTATGGGACTGTTGTAAATAGCTGAACACTGAACTCGCCCATCTCTGGCAGCCCTATAGAAAATTAATGGAGAGGCAGGAAGCAAATGTGTGTTGTAGGGGGGATGGAACCCCTTGTTGTGGGGGTCCCAGTGGTTGGACCCCTAGTGATTAGTTAGTTATCCCCTAGCCTGTGAATAGGGGATAACTGGCAAATTTGGCACAACCCCCTTTGACATAACTGAACTACAATACCAGACAAAGGCGTGGCACTGCTTTGTGCAAATACGCACAAAACTCAGACATGCTGCGGATTTAAAATACTGACGGAAATTATACACCCATGTGAATAGCCCTATTCATTGGCAGCGGATTCCGATACATAAAATCTGGGCCGTATACAGGCTGAAAATGCACTTGTGTGAAACTGGCCTTTAGTTGATTTTAGGCTACTCTCACACTTGCGGCAGCAGGGTTCGGCAGGGGAACAGCCAGCTGGATCCGTGCTAACGCTAGCCCACCGTGCCACCAGAAGTTTGCTCCGGCCCCATTCACTATAATGGGGGAGGTCTGGCCGCAGCACGGCAAACAAGCCGAGAGGCGGATGGACGAAACAAAAACTGCAGCGTGCTGTAATTTTTGTCCGGTCGCCTCTCGGCATGTTTGCCGTGCTGCGGCCAGACCTCCGGCCTGCCCCTATTATAGTGCGGACTTCAGGCAGCACAGTGGGCTAGCATTAGCATGGATCCGACAGGCTGTTCCCCTGCCAGAACAGCCTGCCGGACCCTGCTGCCGCAAGTGTGAAAGTAGCCTTAAATAGCTTGCAATAAGGTCTAGTCCTGTTCCAGCCAGGCGGCTACCTCCTGCTGTAGTTAGCTGATGACCTAATAGGGGTCAGAGACACTGGGGTGAAGCACCAAGGACACATGCAAAAAGCGTAGTCCACTGAGCACTAATCCCAGTTCACACAGGGAGGGCAGAGCGATGCCCACGCTTGCCTGGGGCAGCAAGACAGTGGTGGGCACAGACCACCGATGTGACCCACAGCCGTACTTTTTCATGATTTTATATCCTAACAATTGTGTTCTCTTCTTCCCTCAGGGGCAGATATCGCTAACCTCTGTAATGAGGCGGCTTTGCATGCAGCACGTGAAGGCCACCAGTCCATAGACACCCTGAACTTTGAGTATGCTGTGGAGAGGGTTATTGCAGGTAAAGGTTAACAATAATTGTATCTATAAGTGGAATTATTAAAAATTTTGAATAACTCTCAACATATAATTTATGTAGAGGAGTTTAAAATTTTTTCATATATAAATTAGCGTGTACCAATAAGGGGAAACCAATCATAAAAGGTTTTTCCCACTAAAGCAGGTCATTCACTTGAGAGAACCCACTGATTTTTGCAGATCCAGCTGATGTGTATAGGGGTGTCCCGAATCTCACCCAACGGGGAAATAAGCGTTGGGCAAGGAAGACCATTTTAATTAGAAGCCTGTATGATTTGTACTCAAACCTTCGTTTGCAGGGACGGTCAAGAAGAGTAAGATCATGTCAAAGGAAGAGAGGCGTGTAGTGGCTTATCATGAATCTGGACACGTGTTAGTAGGATGGCTGCTGGAACACACAGAAGCTGTAATGAAGGTAAGAGGCACAACATTCTTTGGTGTCCTAGAGGAATATGTCACAGCCTTCCATTGGAGGCGTATGTAGGAAGATCCTCCTGACCTCCAGAATAGGCTTGAATGTTATATTTCGGTGAGGTGTGAACAGAGCCAGATCTTTATGTATTATGGAATATGAGCAAATGGTTGTAGCTTTGCCTTGTATTATTAAAGTGTTGTCCAGAGGAACAGTTGTGTGTTGTCTCTACAGGTCCAAAATATATTAACAAGTAATGGGTAGCTTATTTAATATAAAACTTAACATTTAATAATGTATTTAAAGATAAAATTATAGGCCCTTTAGTATCAAACACTTGGTTTTGTAGCCACTGGTTACACTATTCTCCTAAAGGATGGCGGAGATGGGAGAGGACCGTATGTAGGGACAGCAAAATTGTTGACAGACAGGATGAATGGTACGTAAGTACTTAGACAGAAAGATACAGTGCTGGGTCAAAACCCTATGCAGCCCTGTCGCTCTCTCTCCTTCACCCCAGCTGATGCTATGACCCTAGTGTCACCCTCCCTAAATATGGACTGCCCAGCTTTGCCCAAAAGACAGAAATCGGTCCTGTAGGTGATTGGCCAAATGGGTTGCAAAGAGGACATAAAGACTGGTGTGGAATGTAAGTGTCAGGCTTTACTTAACGATAAGGATACTTATGAGAGATTGGGTGGTGACCCCACAGCAAAATATCAAAAGGATCTTATTGAAATATTGTGACAGGCTAAAATTGAAAATCATTTCAGGGGAGGAACTTGACTTTCTATACAAAAAACACCCTACTATAGCCACCTTCTATAGTTTACCTAAAGTTCATAAGGGTGGTTCCCCTGTAGTAAAAGGACGCCCGATCGTTTCGGGTGTAAATAGCTTGACCCAAAACCTGGGGATATATCTGGACCATGTTTTAGCGCCTTTTGTTAAGACACTGCCCTCATACCTGAGGGACACTAGTGACCTTCTTGGTCGTCTAGAGGGGATAAGTTTGGAGGAGGGAACTTCCTTGGCCTCAATTGATGTGGAGGCCCTCTACTCCTCCATACCCCACGACTTGGGTATGAGGGCAGTGGAATCGTTCCTCTCGACTAGAGGACAACAGTTCTACCCCCACAATGCCTTTGCCTTGCGACTACTTAATTTTGTCCTTACAAGAAACTATTTCTTGTTTGACGGGGTCCTCTACCACCAGCTCAGGGGCACTGCGATGGGGAGCTCATGTGCCCCCTCGTATGCCAACTTGTTCCTGGGCTGGTGGGAGAGGACACTGGTCTTCAGTGATGTACCCAGCAGACATGTCCCGTGTATTGTAACATGGGCAAGATTTATCAACGATGTGTTTGTCGTCTGGAAAGGGGGAGAAAAGGATTTCTATGATTTTGTTAAGGAGTTGAATGTTAACTGTATCAATATGAAATTCACCTCAGTCTTCGAAAAGAAGAATTTGCCCTTCCTTGACATTTTAATCTCAAGGGGCAAGGACGATGTGATACAAACTGATATCTTCAGGAAGCCCACTTCTACGAATGCACTTCTACACTGGACTAGCCATCACCCCTTCCCCTTAAAAAGGGGAATCCCAGTGGGGCAGTACCTGCGCATTAGGAGGAACTGCTCCACTTGGGAGGCCTTTAAACAACAGGCGGACGATTTGAGAGGTCATTTTCGGGAAAGGGGCTATCCTGATACAGTCCTGAGGCTGTCCTTTAGGAGGGCGTGTGAAAGTAAGAGGGATGACCTACTCTATCCTAAACCTAAAAAAACTGAGAGTGGTCAGATACGCCTCATAGGCACCTTTGATGACGCTTCGGAAGAGGTCAAACAGATCCTAAGAAAACACTGGGATGTTCTCCTCATTGATCCGGACATCAAGGAGGTGGTGTCCGAAACAGTACAGGTCACTTATCGAAGGGGTCTGAGTCTTAAGGACCGCCTAGTGCACAGCCACTACAGCGAGACACATGATCAAAAAGGGACATGGCTCCAACGTCCGATGGGTTGTTTTCGCTGTAGTGGCTGTGTGGCATGTCGAAATATTACACAGGGACGATCGTTCTGTGCCAATGTCACGGGTAAAACATATCAAATTAGACAGTTCATTAATTGCCGCACGAAGGGAGTTATCTACAGGGCCAACTGTAAATGCGGGCTTGAATACATAGGGAAAACTACCCGTGAACTGCGACGACGGGTGGGTGAGCACCTGGGTGACGTTAGGAACGACAGAGACACGCCCCTGGCAAAACATGTCAACTCGGTGCATGGTGGAGATGCTTCTTATTTGAGATTTATGGGAATTGAGGCTGTTGCAAGGCCAAAAAGGGGAGGTGACTGGGACCGGAGAATTTTGCAAAGAGAGACATGGTGGATTTTTTTATCTTCAAACTGTGGTCCCCATGGGTCTCAATGAGCAGCTGTCATTTAGCTGCTACATAGAGTCCTAATGCACTACCCGGTTTTCAATACTGGGGGACCGGTCCCAGTCGCCACCCCAGGCGGATGCTAGGTTTCTATAAATTTATGGAGCAATATACCATACTGCCCCATATCAAACCTGGTTAGGATATTTATAGAAAAGGAGCGCTAATTTAAAGGTGCATCTGAGCAAATGTACATGAATGTTAGTTATTTGAGGAATTAACTTATAAACTCTGATATTCCACTGGGATAACTGCAGGACCAGGCAGACCACTGGATTATAATTAGAATTTTAGTGGCAGCAGGGGATGAGCAAATTTGCCCGCTGACTCTACCTTTACACCACTATGCACCCGATTCACACATGCGCAGTAGAGAATGCTTTGCCGCTCGACACATACCAGGTGAATACGGCTGGCTGCTTGGTGAACTGAACTGATCAGATCGCGGCTTCTCTGTGAAGACCGAACATCCAGAGGGTTACCTGGCAACAGTAAACAGGCCTCTACAATACGCGTCTCAGGAAGAAGATCGGTCATGTGACTATAGTCTAGACAGCTGACACATGACGCGGTGATGACGCCGCATGACGGCGAAGGGGTGTGTGATGGGGGGCGGTGCCACACGGCTATTTAAATGACCCGCGAATATTGCTATATTGCCACTGCTACACGCGGGACGCCGGGGAGCACCCTCCACCCATCTTTGTCTGGAAACAGTCGGCATCTAGGACTGGACAGATAAGTTGATATTGCTGAGATGCCTGTATACTAAAGGGATCTAGCACTATTGAGTATAAGACACTGCAGAGACCTTTTTACCCTCGATGTTACTATTATCATTGGGAGGTCTGCTACAATGTATAATAAGTAGACACTTTTAAATCAATGTGATTTTGTTTTGTGACCTGACCTTAGGTTTGAGCACTATTGATTTGGACTGGAGTTTCACTTAGGGCATTGAAGGCACAGGGATTATTCCTGGGTATCTGTCCGGGCTGTGAGATATCTTTACCCGGACAATAACTCTAATGCAACTTAACTTTTAGCATCTGAGTCTCTATATAATTAGACATTGAATACCAGGAATCACCCCATGCCATGTGACTAAGAGGCTAACTAAACCACACATTTGGGTCCTTTAAAGGCTTAATTTATTTGACCCCACATCACAACCCATTGGTTGTGCGATTTAGGGATCGATTTAGCCTTAGATCCATACCATTGAAATGTTTGGCTGATTCAATATAACAACCTGTCTGCATTGAACAAATATCACGCTCTCTCAGACCGGTTTGAATATATTAGCATATGCCTTGTGACTCCATTTTTGTGACTGGAGATATTTACCTTAAATAAAGGGATCTCCTACAATCTTGTTACCGGAGAAGCCCGCCCATGATAAGGGACCTCCGGGATACAATTTTGTCCCCTGATGAATCAGATATCATTTAGGAAACGCGTCGGGACACTGTGATTATCTGAAATTATATATATGTGTATGTTTATGCTATCGGGACATTTCGACCGATGGTATGTATTTATTTATATACATATACATATATATTTACATTGATTGATCGGTGTGTGAGATAGACCGGGTGTCCCGCTGTGGGTGGCCTACAACAATAAGACACCCACACCGGACCTCACTCTTTGTACATTCCACACCAGTCTTTATGTCCTCTTTGCAACCCATTTGGCCAATCACCTACAGGACCGATTTCTGTCTTTTGGGCAAAGCTGGGCAGTCCATATTTAGGGAGGGTGACACTAGGGTCATAGCATCAGCTGGGGTGAAGGAGAGAGAGCGACAGGGCTGCATAGGGTTTTGACCCAGCACTGTATCTTTCTGTCTAAGTACTTACGTACCATTCATCCTGTCTGCCAACAATTTTGCTGTCCCTACATACGGTCCTCTCCCATCTCCGCCATCCTTTAGGAGAATAGTGTAACCAGTGGCTACAAAACCAAGTGTTTGATACTAAAGGGCCTATAATTTTATCTTTAAATACATTATTAAATGTTAAGTTTTAAATTAAATAAGCTACCCATTACTTGTTAATATATTTTGGACTTATAGGGTTTAGCAAACCAGATGCAACTATAGTTTGACCCACTACAATCGGTTGTGTTATCATTGTCTCTACAGGTCTCCATTGCCCCTAGGACAAATGCAGCATTGGGATTTACTCAAATTTTACCAAGGGACCAGTATCTATACACCAAGGAGCAGCTGTGTGAGAGGATGTGCATGGCACTAGGTGGCAGGGTGGCAGAGGCAATAACTTTCAACAAGGTCACCACAGGTATGTGAAAAAAAACTACGTTACAAGAGTTATGCAAGTTATCCCCTATTTACAGGATAGAGGATAACTAACTGATCACTGTGGGTCTGACTGCTGGTACCCCCACTGATTCCAAGAACGGGGGTACCGTTCAAGCAGGACCTCTAACTTTGGGATCAGTGCTGGTCCCAGCGGTCATACTCAGTGTTCGGTAAGTTATTCCTATCCTGTGGATAGGGGATAACTTTCAAACTTGGCACAACCACTTTAAGGGTTTGTTCAGCTGGGAAAAATTTTGCCGAAGGGCTCAGAGTGGGTTAAAAAAATGTAATCCATATTCTGCTCACAATCCCACACCGTTCCAATTACAATGCACTTTAAGGCCCATGCTGGTCTTTACTTCCAGGTCCTGTCTCGCCACACAAGAAATGCCCCCTCAGCTGGTCGTTCAGCTGCAGCCTTGTTGCCCTGTGTAGCTAATATCCTAAGTCAGCCTTACTGTAGTTGAATTATCAGAATGTCATTGTTGATGGAGGTTTTTATTTATGTTGCAATGCAGGAGCTCAGGATGATCTGCGGAAGGTGACCCGGGTAGCGTACAATATGGTGAAACAATATGGCATGGTACCCAGCATTGGGCAAGTGTCCTTTCCAGACAGTGACACGTCGACTGGCATTGGGAGAAGACCCTTCAGTCAAGGATTACAGGAATTGATGGATTATGTGAGTATTGTGCTGTACTGGAAAAAAGTTGGGAAATACTATGACACAGAAACGCCGTGACCACAGGTAACATTCTGCTGGTGAAGAAAAAAATGGCATCATTAATTCAGCAGTGACATCTGCTCCTTTTATATTGCTAGATAATTTTTTGTCAGTTTTATGTTCATGTTGAGGCCATGAGTATTGCAGTGGATTAAAGGGGTTGTCCAGTTTTCCATACTAATGAACTATCCTCGGGCTAGGTCATCAGTATCAGATCAGCAGGGGTCCGACTCCAGGCACCCATCCTGATCAGCTGTTTGTGGAGAAAGCAGCGCTCATACAAGCACCGCAGTCTCTTCAAACAGCTGATCTCTTCACTGTTTATCTGGTCGGCGTTGCCACTGCAGTGATGAGCAGTGTTTTATTACAGCTCCTTGGTCCCATTCACTTGAATGCGAAGAAGCAATTGTGGTAAATGGGACGGAGCAGCTGAAATTACACGTGATCGCCATTGCAATGTAGATGGCGAGCAGGTAAACAGTAAAGAGAATGCAGCGCTTTTACGAGCGCTGCATTCTCTTCATAACAGCTGATTGGCGAAGGTGCCGGAGTCTGACAGCCGATCTGATATTGATGACCTGTCCTGAGAGATAGGTCATCGATATGGGAAAGCGGAGAACCCCTTTAACTAACTCCTCATACTGGGCGTAATGCATACAATCATCGGGGCGTGGCTAACCACCGACATTAATGCACTCGCTTGAGAGCTGCTGTATATAAATGTCAGACACTTAAATATATACTGTACTTTTACTTTGATATGTAACAAGTCACTTGATCATTATATGCTTTTGTGCCATACCTAAATTGTTATACTTCAATAAAACGAGATAAAAAATAAATGCGTACAATCATACCCTGCTTATCATGAAATCTCTCTTCTCCTAGGAAGCTCAGCAGCTCGTAGCTAAAGCTTACAAACAAACCGAGACAGTATTGCTGGAAAACCAGGACAAATTGCAAATGGTACGGATCTTCAGCTATATTTTGGAACATAGTATGTGAATGGGGAGTACTGGGAAATACACATCTCAACTGGTGTATATTAGTGTCCCTCAAAGACCCCCATGATTAAGGTTCTTTTGCTTCAGTACATGTGTGGCAAGTACCTGGTAATCATCTTTATTCTCACCGCTGCTCCAGTAATCCTTATAATCATTCTACCCTTGCTGTAATAGACATCAGCTCTCCATACGCTGGTTTCCTGGATAGTCTGCCATAGACTTATGTTATAAACAGCAGCCATTCATAAGAGGCAGCAATGCAGAGAGGGGGTAGAAAAAAAGTATGCAAATTTTCTTGCACAAGCATTACATAAGAGCAAAAAAAAAATACACTTGTGTATCTGTAATAATCTAAGGGATTAAGAGGGTTGCACCACTAATACCACTTTTCCCCTTTCCACAGGAAAGGGGATAAATGTTTGATTGCTTGGGGTCTGACCACTGGGGAATGAAAATAGGGTTCTGCAAGTGCCTCCAAACTGCGCCATGAAGATGGAGTGGTGGTGCGCATTGCGCATGCTTGTCCACCACCTTATTCATTTCTATAAGACTGCCAAGTACAGCAGTCCCCTAAAAGTGAATGGGGCAGTGGACGCTCACACACACCACTGCTTTATTCTCATGGGGCAGGTCGATAACACTTGTTCCTCCCCATTTTTGTGACCGCTGGTCAGACTCCCAGCAATCAAACACTTATTACATATCCACAAGATAGGGGATAAGTGTTACTAATAGCACAACCCCTTTAATACAACAGGCTGTGAAAGGTGAACATATTGAAAAAATTTTAATAATTGGGATTGCAAAAAATATATAAAAAATATGAACATAAATGAAATATACCCCCCAAACAGCACCAAAAATAAAGCCGTTTCTCCCAAATAAAGCAAGACCTTATGCTGCCAGGGCGCAAAACAAAATAATAATGGTTATCGCTGCAGATAAGCAAAAAGTAAAAAATGGAATCCCTTCAGGACTTTTCACAAAGGGGTCAATTATACCCGATGTGTAAATAATGTTTCTGTCTACTCACGACTTTCATGTCTCCCTAGCTGGCCAGTGCCCTCTTGGAAAGGGAAGTGATAAACTATAATGACATTGAAGCACTTATCGGCCCCCCTCCTTATGGGCCAAAGAAAATGATCACCCCGCAGAGCTGGGTTGAAGCTGAGAGGGATAAACAAGACACTGGAGAAGATGAACCTCGCAGACCACCGCCTCGGAAAGATGAGGAGGAAGAAGATGAACCCAATATGACACCTGCCTAAGAGAAGTGACTGCTACAACCACACTGGAAGGGCTCATTCACATGAGCACAAGTGTCACATGCCTGTTCTGTCCAAGCGTAGAATGGACAGCATGTGGACTGAACACTGACACATTAACGGCAGTGGGTCAATGCACATGACCAATTACCTTCACAGACCATTGGTCCATGGAGAGAAAATCGCAGCATGCACTATTTTGGTCAGATCTTCACGCTAGACTCGTTTATTCAAGTGGGGAAAAAAATATGTAAAAGTAAAAGAAAAACTGCAAATGGATGCGATCCATAGGTGATCTGTCATTCACGGATGGTTGCTAGTAGTAACCTGGGTGTGTATTCTTAATTTTTTTGACAGGCGTAAAAAATGGATGATGCCATACAGATGGGGGGGGGGGGGGGGGAGACAGAATGCAGCCTGAGATAAACGTGATCCAGCACAGATGGAAAATCATAATTTTTTTTTTTTTTTTTTTTTTTTTTGGGGTGGACAGAACTTGTCTAAGCCCTGAAAGCCACTTTTAGGCCGAAGACCAGGATGCTTTCAGGGCTAGATTCACACAAGCGTGTTCAGTCGAGGACTTGTATCATCTGAACTCACTGCATCATAGTGTTTTATAAAGCTGTGCGTTGCTGCCCAACCATGGGTCTGCTGTGAGTACAGTACAGTAGCCCTGCAGTCAGGCTAGAACTCACAGTAACATCATAATTCAGTGAGTTGGGGGTCAGACGAGCAGCAGTTGGTCCAGAACATGTGGCTGTCACACGGACCGTGTTTTTCTGAACCAAACATGCTGATGTCAAACTGGTCTAAAGGGTGAATTCACAAGTGGCAGAAATGTCTGTAACAAATCTGCCACATGCATTCACCATTGCTGTCTCGGAGACCAAAATCGCCGGCCTCGTCTTTCCATCTGCACCCATTTTCTACATAGTGATGGGCAATGTGTATCTGTCCGTTCTGGCATCAGCTGCAGACCACGGTGGTAAGTGGCAGTTCTCTTTGGCCAACGCAACTAAGCAAGGACCACTACAATCCACCTGAGTGTTCCAATAGTATCTTCCATCTTGACCCATCTACTTACAGACTGCTGTGTAAAAACCTGAAATAGAATTCAGAATTTTATATTATTTAATGAAGCGAACTTGAGTTGTAAATTTATGTGAATACCAATACTTAAATAAAGTGGATTCTTTACAAAGGAGTAAACAGATGATTTTGTATCTACTTTGGACCAGTTTAATCCCTGAAAGGGAGTCTATCACCTGGAAATTATGGTGAAAAATTACTTTGAACTGTTAAGTGCACCGAGGGCGGGACCAAGCCACTATGTGCACCCTTGTTCCTCCTGTTTCCTCTGCCAGCTCCTCCCTCTATTTCGTGATTAACAGGCCCAGGTTCCTGCATAGCCATAGTATGATTATTATCCTGCATGCAGTAAACTTATGTAAAGGATTAGTATAAATAATACTATTAATATACTTGCCTATCTCTAGTATAATTGATACAAACCCAAAAATATCCAGAATTAGCTGTAAAATTGATTATTTTCATATATTTTATATTATGCATTTAAAGCAAAAAAAATAATAATTTCATTTAAAGGTGGGCAACAAGTAAAAAAAATCAGACCAACACATTAATTATGCTTACCACACTTGTCCATAATGTCACTTAGGCTACGTGCACACGACCGTTGTGTGTTTTGCGGTCCGCAGATCCGCAAAACACGGATGGCGTCCGTGTGCGTTCCGCAATTTGCAGAAAGGCACGGACAGTCTGCAATATAACTGCCTATTCTTGTCCGCAAAGCGCAGACAAGCATAGGACATGTTAAATTTATTTTTTTTGCGGGGCAACGGATGAGTGAGTGCTGTTCGCATCTTTTGCGGCCCCATTGAAGTGAATGGGTCCGCATCCGAGCCGCCAAAACTGCGGTTCAGATGCGGACCAAAACAACGCCTGTGTGCATGAGGCATTACCTGTATTTTTCGCCCTATAAGACGCACCGACCCATAAGATGCACCTAGGTTTTAGAGGAGGGGACAATAAGAATTTTTTTATTTTTTTTCATTACACCTCAGGTCAAACCACCAATCAGACCCCCAATTTTAATCAGACCTCAGCTCACAGTCCTCCATGTCTCATATCAGCCCCCAGTCATTATTCAGCAGCCCCCAGCCTCAGATCACAAAATAAATAAACCACTTGCCTCTCCTGCTCCTGGACACCGCCGCTCCTCTCCTCCAGCGCGATCCTCTTCCTGTCGGCCCTGCTGTGAAGTGGCGCACACAGCGTGAGGTCACAGAGTTCCCTCGCGCTGTGCACAGGCACTGCACAGCCGAGGACCAGGAAGCGATTAGTACAGAGCCTTCACCGCTTCCTGGTCCTCCAGTACTAATGAGAGCTTCGATAATGGAAGCGCTCATTAGTATTCGCCACATGACGCAGGGGCATTTTTCCCCCAGTTTGGGGGGGAAAGTGCGTCTTATGGGGCGAAAAATATGGTATGTAGACCAACTGCAGAAAAATTTAAAACTTAAAAATACACTTACCAAAGCAAATTGGAGGTGCAACCTCATGTTGATGTCTTCTTAGGGTACTTTCACACTTGCGGCAGGACGGATCCGGCAGGCTGTTCACCCTGTCGGATCCATCCTTCCGCTGTTTCGCCGTGCCGCCGCTCCGTCCCCATTGACTATAATGGGGACAGGGCGGCGCTCCATCCCCATTGACTATAATGGGGACAGGGCGGCGCTCCGGCGCAGTCAGAGGCCGCCGGACTAAAAAGTCAGACATGCAGGACTTTTTGTCCGGCGGCCTTTCGCCGTGCACTGCCGTACTGCGCCGGAGCGCAGCCCCCGTCCCCATTATAGTCAATGGGGATGGAGCGGCGAAACAGCGGAAGGACGGATCCGACAAGGTGAACAGCCTGCCGGATCCGTCCTGCCGCAAGTGTAAAAGTACCCTTTTGCTCCTCACCTGGGCCTGGTCCCGTCTGCAGCAGCTCCCCTTCTCCTCTGTGTCCTGGTATCTTCTCTCTGTGCTCCCCACAAGACTTTGAGGACCTTTCCCACTCAGCCAATCAGTGGCTGCAGCTATGTCATGTGTCAGAACAGTGATTGGCTCAGCGGGAAATCACTGCCCTGACACGTGACACAGCTGCGGCCACTGATTGGCAGAGTGGGAAAGGTCCTCAAACAACTTGTCAGGACTCGGGAGCCCAGAGAGAAGATATGAGGACCACCACACAGAGGATAACAGCTGCAGGAGGCCGGCGGCATGCAAGTGATTAATAGAAAAAAAAAAAGTTTCATTTTTCCGCCCTCCCCTTCTCAGCGCCCTAAGGCGGCTGCTTGGTCTGCCTTACTATAGCACCGGGCCTGTTTTTGTGTCAACCTCAGCTCTCTCTCTTCTCCTCGGCCCAAATTGGCCCCATTACGGTCTCAGACCATGTACCCCTGTTCAGTACAATGCTTATTTTCACAGCTCCCTGAGAGGAATGGGTGTGGAGATTGAATGAATCACTACTGGACTCTGAGATTAAACGCAAAAAGGTCAATCAACATCTGCGAGAGTTCTTCAAGAACACTGTATCGCCTCAAACGTCTCCATCTTTGCTATGGGAGACGCACAAGGCCTACATTAGAGGTATACTAGTGGCTATGGGCTTGAGGGAAAAGAGAGAGAAGCAAAAGAAGATGGACCATATCTTTGATCAACTGTCAACTGAGAAGCTCAATAAAATCTCCTTTCTCCAGAGTAGACATGAAGAATTGCTCACCCTTAGACAACAACTTAAACAAATGCTAGATCATAGAGTGTCGAAACAGTATCTATATTTCAAACATAAGCTATGCACCCATGGCGACAAGGGAGGTAAATTAGGTCATCTCTAATTAAAAAAAAAAAAATCAAGAGACAGAACAGATATACACAAGGTTAAAGACTCTGACGGACGTATTTGTACACAAACCTCTGACATAGCCAGAGCTTTCCAGTCCTATTAGGCCCCTTGCAGACGGGCGTGTCCGGATTAGGTCTCGATGCATTGCGGCAAACCCGCGCGAGTAGGTACGCAATTGCAGTCAGTTTTGACTGCGATTGCGTTCCGTTGTTTAGTTTTTATCGCGTGGGTGCAATGCGTTTTGTACGCGCGTGATAAAAAACTGAATGTGGTACCCAGACCTAAACCCGGACTTCTTCACTGAAGTTCAGGTTTGGGTTCGGTGGTGTGTAGATGTAATTATTTTCCCTTATAACATGGTTATAAGGGAAAATAATAGCATTCTTTAATACAGAATGCTTAGTACAAGGTCAATTGAGGGTTAAAAAAATAAATAAATAAATTAACTCGCCTCCTCCATTTGATCGCGTAGCTGGCGGTCTCCTGTTCTTTCTTTAGGATCTGTCAAAGGACCTGTGGTGACGTCACTAAGCTCATCACATGGTCCATCACCACGGTGATGGACCATGTGATGTGACGTCACCACAGGTCCTTTAGCCGGCAGCTCATGATTAAAGAAGTAAGAAGAGACCGGCTGCTACGCGATCAAGAGGAAGAGGTGAGTTAATTGTTTTTATTTTTTAACCCTCAATTGACCTTCTACTAAGCATTCTGTATTAAAGAATGCTATTATTTTTCCTTATAACCATGGTTTAAGGGAAAATAATACAGTAAAAAGACTGTCATCTTAGCAACCATGCGTGAAAATCGCACCGCATCCGCACTTGCTTGCGATTTTCACGCAGCCACATTCACTTCTATGGGGCCTGCGTTGCGTGGAAAACGCACTATATAGAGCATGCTGCGATTTTCACGCAACACACAAGTGATGCGTGAAAATCACCACTCATGTGCACAGCCCCATAGAAATAAATGGGTCCGGATTCAGTGTGGGTGCAATGCGTTCACCTAACGCATTGCACCCGCACGGAAAACTCGCCCGTTTAAAAGGGGCCTTACACAGGCTTGTACAACCTACCAAACTCCTCAACCGTCCCCCATTCTCAACCACAATTGATCAACTCCTTCCTAGCCTCACTTCAACTCCCCACAGTAGCTCAAGACGAGACGGCCTCCTTGATCTCCCCGGTGACCGTGGAGGAGGTACGAGGAGTACTTCGCAGTTTTCCCCCTTGGAAGAGCCCGGGCCCCGACGGACTCTCCCTTCTTTATTACAAAAAATGTGAAGATATTCTACTACCGCATTTAGTTGCTTTATGCAACTATCTAATATCTGGAGGGACCCTCTACTCACAAGCTCAAGAAGCTCACATCACACTTATACATAAAGAGGGAAAAGATCCACAATCCTGTAGCAACTATCGCCCCATCTCTCTCCTCAATCTAGACCTGAAGATTTGGGCCAAACTACTAGCTACACGTATTAATACGCTGCTCCCACGTCTCATTGGAAAGGACCAAGTAGGGTTTGTTAAACACAGAGAGGAAAGAGATAATTTGTGCTAATTACTTCATGTTATACATATAGCCCACAAATATAAAAAAAACACTGGCTCTATTGGGAATTGATGCTGAAAAGCATTCGATAGAGTCAGCTGGGCTTTCATGGAGGCCGCCCTCCACAAATTTCACTTTCCTCCAGAATTGATATCAGCCATTTTTACCCTTTACTCACATCCATATGCTAGGATTAAAGTCAATGGCACGCTCTTTCCTCCCTTTAAAATAAGAAATGGGACAAGGCAGGGCTGCCCACTCTCCCCTTCCTTGTTTATCCTAGTGGTAGAGACGTTAATACAGAGTATTCGACAGAATACATCCCTGGTAGGCTTCAAAATTGGGCGCTCACACTTAGAATGTGTCGCCTTCGCAGATGAGTTGCTGTTTCTGCTCTCTAACCCGGCAAGCGACCTCGCAATACTCACAACCCTGCTCGAGGACTTTGGTAGGTTGTCCAACTTTAAGGTGAATGTGACAAAATCCAAAGTGCTTAATGTCTCAATACCAGCTAGAGACGTGGCCTTAGCTAAACAACACTCTACCTACCCTTGGACATCAACTGCACTCAAATATCTAGGAATTCAGTTACCAGGTAACTTAGAGAACCTTTACAAGCTTAAAGGGAACCTGTCACCGGGATTTTGTGTACAGAGCTGAGGACATGGGTTGCTAGATGGCCGCTAGCACATCCGCAATACCCAGTCCCCATAGCTCTGTGTGCTTTTATTGTGGAAAAAAAACGATTTGATACATATGCAAATTAACCTGAGATGAGTCCTGTCCCTGACTCATCTCACATACAGGACTCATCTCAGGTTAATTTGCATATGTATCAAATCGTTTTTTTTCCACAATAAAAGCACACAGAGCTATGGGAACTGGATATTGCGGATGTGCTAGCGGCCATCTAGCAACCCATGTCCTCAGCTCTGTACACAAAATCCCGGTGACAGGTTCCCTTTAACTTTATTCCCCTTCTAACCGAGCTAAAATGTCTTTTACAAAGCTACGACTTCCCTTACATCTCATGGATGGGACGTAACAACTTACTAAAAACGTATATAACCCCAAAGCTATACAATCTCAACAGATGGATAGAACTCCTCAAACCCAGTAAGCAGTTAGATTTAGAAGAGGTAGCCCAACAGTCCCTGGGTTCTGACCTGTTGAAAACCCTTTGGGAACCTAGGGTGGGCCTGGTTAGGGGCCCCGGCTTTGACCCTTTACTAAAGGGAACATGCTTGGTTTGGCTGAAGTTAGCCCCTTCCCCATCCCCTCTCTTACCGTCAAGCTTAATCCCCGGGGTTTGAACTAGCCTCGACTCACCATACTTGGAGCTTTGGGACAGTCTTGGCCATATCCCAATAATGGAGCTGTTCAGCTCTGGCAAAGCTCCAACGGCTGAATCGGTTTTGTCTCTTGTCCACTCTGCTTACCTTACTCACCTACATATAACACATTTCCAAAAAATCCCTGAAAGGTTTATCGACTATTTCTTTTAAGAGACAGCTAACCCCCTTTGAAATGGCCTTTTCCACCTCATCCACGCAATGGAGGAAGGTGGGCAGGCTCTATTCTCTAATCATATCCCCCACAATGACACCGAAACCAGCTTTTATCACCTCATGGGAAAAATAATTGAATATTTCTCTGTCAGATGAAGAGGTACGAGCAATCCTTACCTCATCCCATGGCTTCTCCCCCATGTGTCCGACTGCAGGAAAGCCATTATAAGCTACTAACTCGCTGGTATAGAACGCCAGAGTTCTTACACTCACGTGGCCTTTCACCTGACAGAGAATGTTGGAGATGCAAGGTCCATATAGGTTCTCTTTCCCATATATGGTTCACTTGCCCTCTTATCACCGCGTTCTGGAACAAAATTGAAACAGTGATCCAGTCCGTTTGTGATTCCACATTCACCCTGAATCAAGGAAAGAGGTTCAATTGTTAAGAAGGCTTCAGGGTGTCCAAGAAAGTCCAGCAAGCGCCAGGATCGTCTCCTAAAGAGGATTCAGCTGCGGGATCGGAGTGCCACCAGTGCAGAGCTTGCTCAGGAATGGCAGCAGGCAGGTATGAGCGCATCTGCACGCACAGTGAGGCGAAGACTTTAGGAAGATGGCCTGGTGTCAAGAAGGGCAGCAAAGAAGCCACTTCTCTCAAAAAAAAACATCAGGGACAGATTGATCTTCTGCAGAAAATATGGTGAATGGACTGCTGAGGACTGGGGCAAAGTCATATTCTCCGATGAAGCCTCTTTCCGATTGTTTGGGGCATCAGGAAAAAGGCTTGTCCGGAGAAGAAAAAGTGAGCGCTACCATCAGTCCTGTGTCATGCCAACAGTAAAGCATCCTGAGACCATTCATGTGTGGGGTTGCTTCTCATCCAAGGGAGTGGGCTCACTCACAATTTTGCCCAAAAACACAGCCATGAATAAAGAATGGTACCAAAACACCCTCCAACAGCAACTTCTTCCAACAATCCAACAACAGTTTGGTGAAGAACAATGCATGAATTTCCAGCACGATGGAGCACCGTGCCATAAGGCAAAAGTGATAACTAAGTGGCTCGGGGACCAAAACGTTGACATTTTGGGTCCATGGCCTGGAAACTCCCCAGATCTTAATCCCATTGAGAACTTGTGGTCAATCCTCAAGAGGCGGGTGGACAAACAAAACCCCACTAATTCTGACAAACTCCAAGAAGTGATTATGAAAGAATGGGTTGCTATCAGTCAGGAATTGGCCCAGAAGTTGATTGAGAGCATGCGCAGTCGAATTGCAGAGGTCCTGAAAAAGAAGGGCCAACACTGCAAATACTGACTCTTTGCATAAATGTCATGTAATTGTCGATAAAAGCCTTTGAAACATATGAAGTGCGTGTAATTATATTTCACTACATCACAAACTGAAACAAAGATCTAAAAGCAGTTTAGCAGCAAACTTTGTGAAAACTAATATTTGTGTCATTCTCAAAACTTTTGGCCACGACTGTACAAAGGGTAACGCCGTCTTCAGAGCCAATCTTACTGCTAGCAGCTCTTTTCTGTTCGAGGAGAAAGTTCTTTGCATCGGGGACCATTGACCCTGAATGACTTGAACTAAGAAGTGGGCTCCCCATCCCCAAGGGCTGGCATCCTTTGTTACTACTACTGGGTCGGGGTAACTCCAAGGAATCCCCTGACTCAGATTCGCACTGTCTTCCCACCAGGACAGATCTTTTAGTGTATTTTTGGAAATTACTATCTCTGAATCCAAAGATCCCTCAATCTTCCTTAGTGATAGGCCTCATGCACACGGTGTCCGTGTGGGTTCCGCAATTTGCGGAACGGCGCGGACAGTTATTAATATAACTGCCTATTCTTGTCCACCACGGAACGGAGCAACGGATGCGGAAAGCACACACAGTGCTGTCTGCATCTTTTGCGGCCCCATTGAAGTGAATGGATCCGCATCAAAGCCGCAAATACTGTGGCTCGGATGCGGACCAAAGCAACGGTCGTGTGCCTGAGGCCATAGGAGTTTCTTTCTGAAGTTGTCGATTATGGAATCGGGCCCATTCCACCACCGGAATACAGGACTTTAGCAACCCCAGAAACGACATCGCTTTTCCGATTGTTAATTTTGGGGTCAATCGTACCATCTGCAACTTTGCCTAGATGCGCAATATGTTTTCTTACATAAGAAAGACTCTCTGTGTCACCGAGTCTAGGAGCAGACCCAGAAATACCCGACGAGTCTCTGGTACAATTCTGGATTTTTTGAGATTTATATAATCCATCCTAATTTTTCTAAGATCTCTGTCACCCTCTACACGGCCATTACACAATTTTGCTGTGAGCTTGCTTTAAGTTTATAATTGTGCGAAAGGCGTTGTCTGGTTTCTTTACGAGAAACAGTAGTGTAGAAACCACTCCCCTGTTCTGCCACTGGGACTGGAATAAGCACCTGTTTTTCTAACAATGTTAAAACTTCCATCTCCATAATCTGAGAGCCCCGAGCCAGTGACTACAAATTTTTGGGGAGCACTTGTGCGAAATTCTAACTTTAAACCATCCCTTGTGAGCCTCCTTAACCCAATTTCCTGCCATTCTTTCCCATGCGGGAAGGAAAAACTTCAATCTTTCTCCCACCCAACTTCTGGAGTCATTGTTGTGATGTTTTTTTTAGGCTGGGAGGAGGAACCTCCAAACGGGAAACCCTTTCCCCTACCCCTTTAGACCTGTGTTTTTATCGCTAAATTGTCCCCTACCCTGAAATCTGGTTGATGAACGGAAGGGACGTCTGGTTCTTGCAAAGAGAGTTGAGGAGGCCCCAGGGAAAAAACCCTGGAAACCTCTTTTTCTTATCTACTGCTTTCTCTAGTAGGGAATCTAGCTCTGGGCCAAACAAAAACTGACCTTGACAAGGAATTCTACACAATCTCTGTTTAGAGGACAAATCCACCTCTCCAATTTTTCAACCAAAGAGCTCGGCAGGCAGAATTGGACAGGAATCTGGCTGAAACTGAGGCAGCAATATTAGGTCTAAATGCTGAGACTGCAGCCTCCCAAGTACTCTTTAGACAGGAATCATTTTTTTTTATCTAATGGGTCCCTCAGGAATCCCATATTCTCAAAAGGTAAAGACTTTTTTTTTAGAAATTTTCGATAAGGCGACAATCTTTGGCGCCCTATCCCAAGAAGAAGATTCTTCTTCAAAGGGATACTTTCTTTTAAACCCTTTGGTAATGAATGCTTTTTTATCCAGTCTCTTCCATTCTCTGTCAATGAGGGCTAACACACTCTTATGCAACGGGAAACATCTGTCTTTTCTCTCGAAGGCCCTCAAACACTGAATCAACCACCGATTTATTTTCTTTAACATCTTCTAAGCCCAGAGTGGAGCGAAAAGCCTTTAATAACTTATCAGTGTCTTCAACTGGAAACAATGGCCTACCCTCCATGTCATCTTCTAAAGCTTCCTCACCATCAGCTGAGGGATCCATTTCTGACCCCCAGTTCTCTACAGACTTCTTTAGGCGCTAACAAGACCTTAGGGAGACTTTTACCTCTGACCTGATAAGTGATTTAATATTCTTCAAAAAAAGACAATTCTTCGGCCACCGTCCTTTCTATACACTGCAGGCACAGCTTCTTATCATATGAGGGTGACCGGGAACATCTACACAATGTGCATTCCTTATTCTTTCTCTTAGCAAAAACTTTCTTAGGCCTTGTCTAGAGAAAGAACAACCATATTTCATTCTCATGTCAAATGTTGGGCACTTAACCACTCCAAATCAGCCAAGTACTGGCACCGGGATCTCTCCTTCTGGCAGGTCTGGTCTCTTTTCCTCCTCCATGTCTCAGAGCCAGGTTGCTTGTCTGGCAAAAGGATGGGGTAGCTCAAATATAGCCCTGATGTGGAGGGATAGAACTCCTCACCTGGAGGATACTAATGTAAGAGGAGTAATAGCGGAGAAGACACCCAGTATATTATATACATATATATACACACACACACACTGGGTGTCTTCTCCGCTATTCCTCCTCTTACATTAGTATCCTCCAGGTGAGGAGTTCTAACCCTCCACATCAGGGCTATATTTGAGCTACCCCATCCTTTTGCTATATATCAGCCCTACAACCACGCCGGCGTCTCCTGGAATTCTGACTGCTCCTCTCCCTGGTCCGGCATAAAAAACTGCCACATTCTAAAGACTTTAGCTCCACATCATGCCCCCTCTACATCACTCATTACAGTCATCAGCTCAGTCTGCATGTTAAACATGCAGGTTTTAGTAAAGATTCAGTAAACTGCTTGGATCCATTTATCTGCTTACGGGACATGAAGTCTCACCCAAGGTGCCCTCACACAAGGAATTCTGCGACTCCCGACGATGGTACCAAGACAGATATGAAAAACTCAAGGACAGCATTATCGAACATTTTGTTTTATTAAAAGTTCTAGGTTTATTTTTTCTTCTCCACATCCTGTTCTGCAGCTTCCTTGGCTCTCTTGGCACGGATGCCGAAGAGCCGGGCATTGGCAAGTGCCATACGCAGACTGGCAAATGCTTTGAAGGTCTTCTCTTCCTCTGTGATGATTCTTGGTTTTTCTTTCTTGTACACCTAAAAGAAAAATTTTAAATCCCCAGCTCATACGTACACCAAAAAATTTGACAACTGAAGCCCATCATCCACAAAGTACTAAGAAACCTGCCAGTAAAACAGCCAAGAACTGCAAGGGAACCGTGTCCGTCAGCACTATCCAAAAGGTCCAGATTGTTTTCAGTCAGACACATTTAAAGGGGTATTCCTATCCTAGACCTAGATGTTTATGTCTGACTGAGGTGGGGTCCAATCATGAGAGCAACCACCTAGATCTCATGCAAGTGGTAGTGTGATTCCATCTATATAATATAAATATATACATCAAGAATGACAAATTGTAAGAACTTACACTGCGGATAGGCATGACCGTGCCCTTAAGTTGGGTGGCCATCTTCAATTCTTCAGCCTGGAAAGGGAAAGAATATATGTTGGAATAAGTTTGTTGTAGAGACTGCACGCAAGAATCAAGATTTATTTTTCAACTTAAAAGCTCAAAACAAAAGATCAGAGCTAAACACATACTGGAGACCCCATCCTCCGACTGTAGATTCAAAGGGGTATTCCCTCATCAAAGTGAAGGAATGTTGCTAGGGCATGCTACAACTTTAGGATTAGTACAAATCCATTCTCAAGAACTTTCACGATCTTGAAGGAAAGGGCACGGCGCTCATGTACAGCTGCAGTAGCAGCGCTGTTAGACCCCAGCCGATCAGAGGATGGCATACCCCTAGGATAAGCAATCAATCACAAAATCCTGAAATATCCCACTCCCAGCTGGGCAGGGAACAGCTACACGACCCTATTCACCTACAAGGAGATCTGCTGAAGTTTCCTGCACAGAGGATGTAAGGGCTGTTCTGTGCAGGGAAAAACAATGGAGAGGCAGCGCCACATAAGCCCAGAGGACCATCAATTAACATCAGTGGGGGTGTCAGAAGTTGGACCCCAACTAATCAAAATGACAGCATTGCCTAGCAACATTGCTTCCGTTTCCGATAATACAACCATCTGCATCCATTATGAACGGATCCGGTTGTATTATCTTTAACATTGCCAAGACGGATCAGTAATGAACTCCATTGAAAGTTAATGGGGGACGGATCAGTTTTCGATTGTGTCAGAGAAAACAGATCCATCCCCATTGACTTGCATTGGGGGTAATGCCGGATGCGTCTTGCTCCGCATCCCAGGATGGAAAGCAAACTACATTTAGCGGTTTTCTCTATGGTCTGGGAACGCAACTAAACCGAACGGAATGCATTTAGGAGCGTTCAGTTCTGTTCCCATTGACAATAAATGGGGACAAAACAGAAGTGGTTTTTTTTTCCGGTATTGAGCCCCTATGACGGAACTCAATACCGGAAAACTAGTGTGAAAGTAGCCTTCCATGTGCTCCACAGAGAAACAAGTACAAAAAGAAAAATAATTGTAAATGAAATCTAAAAATTGTTATATAAGGTTTACACAAATCAGTAACAGTTTAGTCAACATCCAGACTGGTGGCTGAACACTACTTACAGAGCCGTCTCCCTTCTTGGGTGCAGAGGGTTTGCGTGGGAAGAGGATCAGTTTGGAGCGGTACTCTTTCAGTCTCTGCACATTGGCCTGCAGGGATTCTGTGATGATCTGGCAGTGTACTAATGCCACCGATTACCCGACGAACGAACGCTCATTTATCGGGCAATCATGTAAGCTTAAAAATCACGGCTTACTGGCGGCAGAGATTGTGCCATCTAATCTATATCTACTACTGGCAAACAAGTCAGTATGGGGATGAGTGATGGTATTAGCGATCACTCCTCCTCATACAGTGGAGGAGATTGCAGCATGTAATGGCAGTGTTCTCCTCCACTAACGAGTAAGCAATTGTTGGAAAGGAACGCTTCCTTCCCGACAATCACCTGCCTGATCTGCTAGTGCAATACTAGCCTGCCCATGGACAACAGCGACCAATCTGCCTAACCCACCGACACCCCAGTGATGCCAGGCAGTAATCTAGCAGTAATCATCCAGTCACACAACGCTGTCTACAGTCATCAGGTGGAAAGGGGTTCAAATATGGAGTCATCACAGAAGCTGCAGAGATTCCGGAGAATTTGTCATCATCTGACTGTAGACCTGCGCCACACACTGCAAACCCAGAGCTCTGCCACAGATCTGTCCGTCAACTGACCTGCGGATCTTTCTGGCGGGCTGGTTAAACCAGGTGGCCACTCGCCGCTGCCAGTCCTTGTGGAAGCGAGGCTTCAAGATCATGCCATTCCTGCTGGGGGCCATGGTGACTTAATCCCTAAAAGACAGAGGGGGGGAAAGAAGAAAAAAAAAAACCACACACATTAGTATATCTGTACAGAGCCTATATACATCTATAGACATACATACACACCGATGAATGGAAAGACATAGCAACAGTCAGGTCACAGTTGAATGGCAAGGGTCCATCGGTCGGCCAGCAGAAAGCAGATGCTGGGGACAATCAGGCCGCCGCCATCCACACAGATCCCAGTGAATATATTTACCAAATGTCCCACAGTGTGGGTCTGACTGAAGGGGGCACTTGTGCCACCAAATACTCAGGACATAGGAGGAGTTTCATCTTACTAGAGCTGTCCCCTCTGCTGACATGTCTGTTTTAGTAACTACCTGCACTCCTCATGGAATAGCCATTCCGCAGCAGCTCCTCTCAGGACCATGTTGTGCTATCCCTGAGCAATGAGGCGCGGAACATTCACAGCTGCGGGTAACAGAAGCCAAAGCGCCGCTAACAACCTCCATGAGCGAGGGCTCCGAGATCTCCTTCCTCCTCCACAGCTGGACGCACAGGAAATGACGAAAGCGTGCTGGATCACGTGATCAGTGTGAGCCGAGGAGTGAGGTGACTGGTTCTGCGCATGCGGGAGGCGGGGTTAGGAGTGGGAAGTCCCGCCTGATTGGCGCTAGCGCTCGATATCCCACAGTGCACCGCGACCTTCTTCCTTTCTTTTCGGCCATTTTTCCCCGTAGAGGTACGTCTGGTAGTTCTTCGGCCGCAGGTTTTTCTATCCGTTACCATCCTTAGTCGCCGGGCGTCGTCGGTTGCTGCAGTCGGTTAGGATTTAATCCTCGGCTCCCGGTCCTCGGTTTGGGGGGCTTATTGGGGGTGGTTGAGCCCGCTGCCGTGTCTGAGTGGCCGGAGAGCGGGGTGTACCGGCGGAGCAGTGTGGGAGCGAGCAGACGGCTGGTGTATACGGGCCCTGTGTGTGTATAGGTCTCCTCTCCCTGTGAACCTGTTCTGTCTGCTGCAGGGGAAGCCTTTCATGGTTGCACCTATACGGCTTAGTGATGGATCATGTCCTCCAGTCCTGGCTGTAGCCTCCCCCAATATCTGACCAGTCCACAGCCCCATGTCCCAGTAATTCCTCTGTCCCTGCGGACATGATGGAGCTGCTCTGCTGGTTGTGTGTAAGGACTGGTCTCCCCTCCTGAGATGGCTGTTTAGTGATGACTTGTATTCCCCCTGCCATCTCCATTCTGGAGCAAGTATTATCACTGTGTCGTGCCAAACCTTTATTACACTGCAGGAAAGGTCCAGCTGGGTGTCACCAGTTGAGTTATCCCTGCACAGTCTAAACTGGCAATGCTGATTAGACAGCATTACTGTTCAGCAGCCCCCCCCCCCCCCCCCCCCTTACTGCTAGCAAATCATTCAGTGGCTTATAGTGTGAATAATAGAGGGACATTTTGGTAAATATATTCCCTGGGATCTGTGTAGATGGCGGTGGCCTGATTTCCCCCCTGAAAGCAGATGCTGGGGACAAACCTTAATCTGACACTATCTCCATGAATGGCCCTTGTCACCTTCCCACAGGACAGGGACCACTGCTCGTGCAAATGGGGGTGTTCCCACATTTGATTGGAGAGGCGGTTGAGCGCGTGCGCTGCCGCTCAGGAAGACAGCGGAGTCCTGTTCCTTGGCCATTAGTCCCGTAGACTTTGAATGGAGCGGTGCTGCACATGTCCTGACTGCCCCCATTATTGTGGTCAGTGGGGGTCCCAGCAGTCTCACTTGTCACCTGTCCCGTCTCCCGATGATTGCTCTCTGGGCTGTTCCATTCAGGGGGAGTTGACTGTTGAATATTTAGATCCAGAGCTGTGGAAGTAACAGTATCGAGGTTGGAAGTGGTTGGATTTCCGGCCTCGTTTAGTACATGTCGACCCAATGGTTATTACTCGCAGACAATTGCCTGGTTAATAGTAATTTAAAAGGCTGTGCGCCTGTCGGTAAACAAATGGACCCCCTTATGTGTATATCCATACCTGTGTACCTGATGGATTACACTGAGACCCACTGGATGTTGCCGTACCATATTATTCATCTGTCTGTACGTATGTCAGGCTGTATACAGATTTACTATTGAGGACTCAGCTGGTGTGTGATCTGACTGTTGCTATTTCTTACCATTCATCGGTGTGTGTCTATATATATCTATCTATATCGTAAAAAGGAGAGCAGCACTCCAGCATAGGAAAAAACAAAATCCTAAAGATTTATTCACCCATAGTGTGGCGACGTTTCGGCTCTACAATTGAGCCTTTCTCAAGCCTATATAGATATACTAATGTTTTTTTCTTTTCCCCTCTGTCTTTTAGGGATTAAGTCGCCATGGCCCCCAGCAGGAATGGCATGATCTTGAAGCCTCACTTCCACAAGGACTGGCAGCGACGAGTGGCCACCTGGTTTAACCAGCCCGCCAGAAAGATCCGCAGGTCAGTTGACGGACAGATCTGTGGCAGAGCTCTGGGTTTGCTGTGTGGCGCAGGTCTACAGTCAGATGATGACAAATTCTCCGGAATCTCTGCAGCTTCTGTGATGACTCCATATTTGAACCCCTTTCCACCTGATGACTGTAGACAGCGTTGTGTGACCGGATGATTACTGCTAGATCACTGCCTGGCATCACTTGGGGTGTCGGTGTGTTAGGCAGATTGGTCGCTGTTGTCCATGGGTTAGGCTAGTATTACACTAGCAGATCAGGCACACGATTGTCGGGAATGAAGCCTTTCTTCCCATCAATTGCCTACTTGTTAGTGGAGGAGAACGATGCTATTACATGCAGCAATCTCCTCCACTGTATGGGGAGGAGTGATCGCTAATACCATCGCTCATCCCCATACTGACTTGTTTGCCAGTAGTAGATATAGATTAGATGGCACAATCTGCCGCCAGCAAGCCGTGATTTTTAAGCTTACATGATTGCCCGATAAATGGACGTTTGTTCGTACGTCAGGTAATCGGTGGCATTAGTACACTGCCAGATCATCACTAGCGTTCCTATGAATGGTTATTAGCGATCTGGCCGACTATCTGACAGTGTAATACAGGCTTTACAGCTTGAGAAGTTTGCAATGGACGTTGTGTGCTGGAAACACTGATCTGTGAGGATTTGGTAGCATCTAACCTGTACTTCCATCTCTTTACCAAATAGGCGCAAGGCACGTCAGGCCAAAGCCCGTCGGATAGCTCCAAGACCCATCACTGGACCAGTCAGGCCGGTGGTGAGGTGTCCAACTATCAGATACCACACAAAGGTGCGACTCGGCAGAGGCTTCACCCTGGAGGAACTCAAGGTGAGTGAACATGGGCACGGATGAACCGTGGTCCTATGGTATACTGTAAATGAACTATTTGGGGGAGATGAAGGTGCAAAGAGAAAGTGGCTCCCTAGGGGTCAAAACTTTAACAAGCCTTGAGTCATAAGGGAAGTTGGCAAATTCAAATATTCATCCGTAGATTGCTGTCTTGGGGTGCTTGCCCCCTCCTCAGTATGGAGTAGGATTTTGGCTGGCTCAGTGCGATGCCTTGGATGCAGCTTGGGTAGGGTACTCGCTCTCCTTAGAGACCAGCCCTGTAAGGGGATTTGCTGGAACTTTAGGGGAAAGTGGAGAATTTGCTAATATCAACACTTTCTTTGCATCCTTTTTAATACATCTCTCCCTCCATGACTTTGTATTGTGTACAAATGGCTCAGAGCTTAGCAAATGATCGCTTTAAATTACACCCAACCTGAATTGTGTAAAGTGGTAAACTTGGCTCTGCTACATCTAGCTATTTGTTTTCTGAAGTTGTTGTGCTCTGCAGAGCACATATTGGGTGTTGTATTGTGATCAACATGACTGTAGCTACTGACAGCTATGTGATGACAAATTCTCCGGAATCTCTGCATTTCTGTGATGATTCCCTTGAACCCTTTGTTCTGATGGCTGTCAGAGTTGGTCAGTGGTCTTTGTCTGTGGTGTAGAGCCACATTTTAAAGTGTGTGTGCTCTGTTTTGCAGGCAGCTGGCATCAACAAGAAGGTTGCCCGCACTATTGGCATCTCTGTGGATCACCGTCGCCGCAATAAGTCTACAGAATCCCTGCAGGCCAATGTGCAGAGACTGAAAGAGTACCGCTCCAAACTGATCCTCTTCCCACGCAAACCCTCTGCACCCAAGAAGGGAGACGGCTCTGTAAGTCGTGTTCAGCCACCAGTCTGGATGTTGACTAAACTGTTACTGATTTGTGTAAACCTTATATAACTATTTTTAGATTTCATTTACAATTCTTTTAGTTTTTGTACTTGCTGCTCTGTCGAGCACACGGAAGGCTACTTTCACACTAGTTTTCCGGTATTGAGTGCCATCATAGGGGCTCAATACGGAAAAAAACCGCTTTCGTTTTGTCCCTGTTCATTGTCAATGGGGACAGAACTGAATGCTCCAAAATGCATTCAGTTCGGTTTAGTTGCGTTCCCAGACTGGAGAGAAAACCGCATCATGTTGCAGTTTGCTTTCCGTCCTGGGATGCGGAGCAAGACGGAGCAGTCATGACTCCCAATGCAAGTCAATGGAAACAGATCTGTGTTCTGACACAATAGAAAACTGATCCGTCCCCCATTGACTTTCAATGGAGTTCATGACTGATCAGTCTTGGCAATGTTAAAGGGGTTGTCCAGGTTCAGAGCTGAACCTGGACATACCCTTATTTTCACCCCGGCAGCCCTCCTGAGCCTGGCATCGGAGCATCTCATGCTCCGATGCGCTCCCGTGCCCTGCGCTAGATCGCGCAGGGCACAGGCTCTTGTGTTTACAATAACACACTGCCGGGCGGTAACTTCCGCCCAGCAGTGTGTTCGGTGACGTCACCGGCTCTGAGGGGCGGGCTTTAGCTCTGCCCTAGCCGTTTTACTGGCTAGGGCAGAGCCAAATCCCGCCCATCAGTGCCGGTGACGTCACCGGGGTTCCTGTCAGCCCCATAGAGAGCCCCGGTACGTCACCGGAACTCAGAAAAATGCCTTTGCCCTGCGCGATTTAGCGCAGGGCAAAGGAGAGCATCGGAGCATGAACTGCTCCGATGCTCATGTCAGGGGGGCTGCCGGGGTGAAAATGGAGGGATGTCCAGGTTCAGCTCTGAACCTGGACAACCCCTTTAAAGATAATACAACCGGATCCGTTCATAACTGATGCAGATGGTTGTGTTATCAGTAACGGAAGCCTTTTTTGCTGAGCTCTGCCGGATCCAGTAAACGCTAGTGTGAAAGCCTGACTAGGCTCAAATTGGCCTTTACGTCCTTAACATTCAGATAGTTGGTTGGTGAAATGTTGCTAGGCAATGCTGTCATTTTGATCAGTTGGGGTCCAACTTCTGACACCCCCACTGATGTTAGTTGATGGTCCACAGGCTTATGTGCCGCTGCCTCTCCATTGTTTTTCTCTGCACAGAACAGCCCTTGCCATCCTCTGTGCAGGAAACTTCAGCAGATCTCCTTTCAGGCGAATAGGGTCGTGTAGCTGTTCCCTGCCCAGCTGGGAGTGGGATATTTCAGGATTTTGGTATTGATGGCTTATCCTCTGATCGGCTGGGGTCTAAGGCTGGGTTCAGCCCTGAGCGTTTTACAGCGCGTTCCTACGCGCTGTAAAACGCTCAACAAGGAGAAACCAATGCTTCCCTATCGGCATGGTTCTCACCTTGGCGTTTTACAGCGCGTACGATCGCGCTGTAAAACGCCTGACACCCCAAGAAGTACAGGAGCTTCTTTGGGGCGTTTTGTCGCGCGTTCCAGTACATAGACTTCCGGGAAGGCACGACAATGGGCTTTCGCTTGTTCCGGAGCCGCGATTGTAAACGCGCATACAATCGCGCTCCATCCTGAACGTTCACAGTCTGAACCCAGCGTAACACTTTGCACCTGTGCCGATCTGTTTCAGTGTAGCTCCTGAAATCCACAGCTCTGTCCGTGGTGCAGTAGATGCAGTATGTTCCTTCAGTGCTGCTAATGCAGCTGTACATTAGCGCCATGCCTTTTCCTTCAAGATCGTGAAAGTTCTTGAGAATGGATTTGTACTAATCCTAAAGTTGTAGCATGCCCTAGCAACATTCCTTCACTTTGATGTGGGAATACCCCTTTAAATCTACAGTCGGAGGATGAGGTCTCCAGTATGTGTTTAGCTCTGATCTTTTGTTTAAGCTTTTAAGTTGAAAATTAAATCCTCTACAACATACTTATTCCAACATATTCTTTCCCTTTCCAGGCTGAAGAATTGAAGATGGCCACCCAACTTAAGGGCACAGGTCATGCCTATCCGCACTGTAAGTTCTTAGAATTTGTCATTCTTGATGTATATATTTAAGCTGGCTATAGATGGAATCGCACTACCACTTGCATGAGATCTAGGTGGTTGCTTGGGTCCTAATTTGCGATGTATTTTATTAGAATTATTTTTCTGCTAATGCTGTTGGTACCAGGCAGGTATGATGCTTTAAGTGGGACAACTCCATTAGTGAAAATGATATCAGCTGGCTGCATTTATGTGCAGACAGTCACTGGCTACATTTTGGGCTATGGCCTTAAAAATGAGTTATATCTGCTTAAGTGGTAGGTATTGACCGATTATCGGTTTACTGATATTCAGGATTTTTTACGTTATCGGCATCTATTTTGCCGATTACAAATCGTGAACAGCGTGATCCGTGTGCCCTCAGCAGCACAGGGGAGGAGGCAGTGTCTTCAACCCCCCCACCTGTGCCGCTGCCACCAATGAGGACTGGAGGGGCTGGGCTGTGGCCACCCACACCACCAATGATGTTAACTCCCTAATTTATTCAAATTCAACAGGAGGTGGGAGCTGGCTGCAGAATCGTATAGCCGCACCCGACCTCTGGGCTGTAGCTGCGATCTGCAGCAGTTAGCCCCTGCCTCACCTGAGGGGTTAACTGCCGCGTATCGCAGCTACCGCTCAGAGGTCGGGTGCAGCTATATGATTCTGCAGCCAGCACCCGCCTCCTGTATATGAATTAATGGGAGAGTCATCTTTGCGCAGTGTCCCCCCACCCAAGCCCCCCAGTATTAATCATTGGTGGCAGTGGCCACAGGGTCCCCTCATTGGTGGCGGTGGCAGCTTTTGATCGGAGCCCCAGCAGTGTAATTCTGGGGCTCTAATCTGTTACCATGGCAGCCAGGATGCTATTGAAGCCCTGGCTGCCATGGTCTGCTCTATGCTGCTGTGCACTATGCACAGGGCAGCAGGGACAGTGTGAAGTCCTATTCACCCTAATAGAGATCTATCAGGGTGAATAGGACAAGGGTTTTTAGCCCCTAAGGGGGCTAAAAGTTAGTAAAAAAACAAACGCCAAAATATTAAGTATAAATGAAAAAAAGATTTACAAAAAGCTACATGTTAACAATAAACATGTTCAGCAGATCTGTGTGTTTTTTTTTTTTTTTTTCAAAAATGAAAATGCACAGAATATCGGTATAAATTATCGGCCTGACAGTAGATTATCAGTATTGGCTCTAAAAAATCAATATCGGTCGATCCCTATTAAGTGGTATTACTTTGGATACATCATAAATATGACATAACTGTACTATTTTATTTATTTTTTTAAGCCAAAAAAGGGTTGTCCAGTTTCTGAAAGAAACCAGACAACATAGGATCCATTTGCATTAAATAGGTGATTACTAATCACCTGGCAGATCCTGCCACCACCATTGCTCTTCTCTTGGCCAGGACATTCTTGGACATTTTATGGTATATCCACAGTGTATGTTATAATCATCTGATCGGCAGGGGTCACTGAATGAAGGTGGGCGCTCGTGTCTCTATGCACTTCATGAGTTTTGAGAGAGGCCTTATACAATTGCTTTGTTGTATTTAGAACTCACATAGAAGTTAATGTGAGCTATGCACATACATCTCTCCATTCACAGCAGCAGGTAGGGTCTCATGATTGGACCCCAGTCAGACATAAATGTCTAAGATAAGAATACCCCTTTAAATGTGTCTGGTCGAAAACAAACAATCTGGACCTTTTGGATAGTGCTGACAGACACGGTTCCCTTGCAGTTCTTGGCTGTCTACTGGCAGGTTTCTTGGTACTTTGTGGATGATGGGCTTGAGTTGTCATATTTTGTAGTGTACATATGAGCTGGGGATTTCACCATTTTTCTTTTCTTTTTTAGGTGTACAAGAAAGAAAAACCAAGAATAATCACAGAGGAAGAGAAGAACTTCAAAGCATTTGCCAGTCTGCGTATGGCACGTTCCAATGCCCGGCTCTTTGGCATCCGTGCCAAGAGAGCCAAGGAAGCTGCAGAACAGGATGTGGAGAAGAAAAAATAAACCTAGAACTGTTAATAAAACCAAATGTTCGATAATGCTGTCCTTGAGTTTTTCATATCTGTCTTGGTACCACCGTCGGGAGTCGCAGAATTCTGTGAGGGCACCTTGGGCTCTGGGTTATTTTGCTTCCGCCTACAGGATAAAGGACAAGGTTGTTGGCATTGACTGTAGTGAGACTTCAGGTCCCATAAGCAGATAAATGGATCCCAGCAGTTTACTGAATCTTTACTAAAACTGCATGTTTAACATGCAGACTGAGCTGATGACTGTAATGAGTGATGTAGAGAGGGCATGATGTGGAGCTAAAGTCTTTAGAATGTGGCAATTTTTTGCCGTGTAAATTGGGTTTGTCACTTGCATTGTACTTAACATTTTGGTGTAGACTGTTGCCGACAAACTTGTAAGGCCCCTTTCACACGAGCGAGTATTCTGCGCGGGTGCGATGCGTGAGTTGAACGCATTGCACCCGTACTGAATCCTGACCCATTCATTTCTATGGGGCTGTTCACATGAGCGGTGATTTTCACGCATCACTTATGCGTTGCGTGAAAATCGCAGCATGCTCCTCTTTGTGCGTTGCGTTGCGATAATCCACGCAACGCAGGCCCCATAGAAGTGAATGGGGTTGCGTGAAAATCGCAAGCATCCGCAAGCAAGTGCGGATGCGGTGCGATTTTCACGCATGGGTTCTAGGTGACAGTCTATTCACTGTATTAAATAGCATTCTGACTACAGAATACATAGTATAATAGTGCTGGAAGGGTTAAAAAAATAAAAGTTAACTCGCCTTATCCTCTTGTTCACGTAGTTTGTTCCCGGTCTGTTCTTTGCTAGCTGTGGGCTTGGGCTAAAGGACCTTTGACGTCAGATCACATGCTCCATCACCATGGTGATGGACCATGTGATTAGAGCATGTGATCTGACGTCACCACAGGTCATTCAGCCCAAGCCCACAGCTAGCAAAGAACAGACCAGGAACGAACTACGTGAACAAGAGGATAAGGTGAGTTAACTTTTATTTTTTTTAACCCTTCCAGCACTATTATACTATGTATTCTGTAGTCAGAATGCTATTTTCCCCTCACCCATGACTGCACCCAGTGCGACTCAGGACCTCCCATCAGGACAGGAAACCTGAGAAGATAAAAAGGACACACCTCCACCCAACACCAGTTCAGGTTTCCTGTCCTCCGGGATGGGAGTTCCTGAGAAGCAGCACAGCAGATCACTGCAGGACATACCTTAAGAGGAACCAGTGCTGGGGGGGGGGGGTCTGTGGCTTGGCAGTGTGAAGACCTATCCCTGGGGAGCGGTAGTTCTGTGGCCGTGCCGGAAGCCGCTCCCCATAAGTCTGCCTGCTCCCGCACTCGTTACCGGTCCTGCGGGGAGCTGCTGTGGCCGTGTTCCCCACGCCGACATGCCCAGATTAAAGATGGCGCCCGCGCGTCTAAGCGCTTATGCGCATGCGCGGGGCCATCCTTCAGGGGGCCGGCTGATGACGTAGGAGGGGGCGGGGCTCTCTCCCGACGGCAGGACCCGGAAGTGAGGCCGAGGCGCGTCTTTTAAATCTATAAATACGGCAGCAGGTGCAGGCAGCCAGCAGGGCACAGTTTATTGTGCTGAAGTAGGATCCAGCTGAAGCATGTCGGAACCTACAGAGGGACGCGCTGATCCCCCGGACTGCTTGAGGCCTCCCAAGTCCGGTATTGGTCCTAAGGACGGGGAGAGGAAAAATTCACTTGGTGAGAATATTCCTTTTTTTTTACTAATATGGTGTTTCTGTCTTAGATCCCAAAGCCTCCTAAAAAGTCATCCTCTAAGTCCAAACACAAGGAGTGTGCAGACTGTAAGACGGCTCTATCTGCATCCTATCAGAAGTCTCTGTGCACAGCTTGTATAGACAAGCTGGTAGCGGAACAGTCCAAAACCCTTACAAAATCTATGAAGTCCCTAATCAAAGCGTCCTTCAAGGCGTTCAGTAAAGGCCGTGCCAGATCCCCGGATAAAGCCACAGAATATGATAGTGGGGAAAGGGACTCGTCCGATAGTGAAGCCAGAGAATCCGGACAGTTAGATTCCAGTAATTTGGACTCCTCGGACGAGGAATACTCAGGGAGGTCCTTTTTTTCCCCTGATGATACTCAGCCGTTACTGAAAGCGGTCCGAGCGACTATGCAATTGGAGGACATTAAGGAGTCCAGATCGGTTGCGGATCAGGCTTTAGGCCCTAAGAGACATAGAGTTTTTTCTGTACATGAGAGCATGCAGGCGATTATTAAAAAGGAGTGGAAAAATCCCGACAGAAAGTTCTTCATACCTTCTTCGGTTAAAAGAAAGTACCCTTACGAAGAAAGTGTCCTCAAGCTGGGATAGGGCCCCTACGGTGGATGCACCAGTCGCCAAGATTGCAAAAAAGTCTGCCCTCCCTTTTGATGACTTAGGTTGTCTCTCTGACCCCTTAGACAAAAAAGCGGATATATATCTTAAGCGGGCTTGGGAGACGTCAGCCGCCTGTCTCAGGCTGGCAGTCGCAGCCACTTGGATTTCCCGGTCGTTGAGACTATGGATTGACCAGCTAGAAACACACCTTAAAGAAAAAAGGCCTAGAGAAGAGCTCCTAGCCTCTCTCCCCTCCTTCGCAAAAGCAGCCGATTTTTTAACGGATGCCTCCACTGATGTGATGCGCTTTTCCGCCAGTGCCTCTGCTATGACAAACGCGGCTAGACGAGCTATTTGGCTTAGATCCTGGAAGGGTGACCAAGGATCCAAGGCCAGACTCTGTGCCCTTCCGTGTGAGGGCGACAGGTTATTTGGGTCATCTTTAGATGACATCCTGGAGAAGGTCTCTGACAAAAAAAGGGGGTTTCCTGTCCCTCAGAAGCCCCCCTTTTTTCGTAGGCCCCAGCAGAGTTTTAGAAGGCAGAGGGGCAAGCCCTATGATAGGAAGGAGAGGGATCGTTTTCAAAACCCAAGATAAAAAAGATAAGCAGCAATGACGCCAGTCTCCAGGTTGGGGGAAGACTTTCATCCTTCCTCCCGGCCTGGTCAGGGGTCACCCAGAACAAATGGGTTCTGGGAGGGATAGCAGAGGGATTCAGACTAGAATTCCTCTCCTACCCCCAAAATTTCTTCACCCGCACTCCAACTCCGAAAGATCCCTTAAAGTCCACAGTGTTAGAGGCAGAGGTTCAGTTGTTATTGGACAAAGGAGTCGTTTGTCAGGTTCCAATAGAAGAGGAGGGCAGGGGGTATTATTCCCCACTCTTTCTGGTAAGGAAACCCAATGGGACGTTTCGGATGATTTTAAATCTAAAACGTTTGAACAAGTTCCTGAAATACAAAAGATTCCGGATGGAGACTATAAAGACAACTATAGACCTACTATACAAGGACTGCTGGATGGCAAGTGTAGACTTAGAGGATGCTTATTACCACATCCCTATTCATCCCTCCTCTCAAAAGTATTTGAGAACGGCAGTCAAAGTAAAGGGCCAGCTTCTACATCTTCAATACAGGGCCCTCCCGTTTGGGGTCTCACAAGCCCAGAGAATTTTTACCGGAGATGGTGGCTTTCCTCCGATTGTCCAGGATAGTGTTGGTACCCTATCTGGACGACTTTTTGTTCATAGCCCAGACAAAGGTACAGCTACAGACGGATCTTGTTCTGGTGTGTTCCCTAAAAAATTTCATCTCTCCTCCAGAGCAAGGTATTCCCTCCTATGGTGGACATCCGAGAAAAATCTCTCGACAGGAATGCCCTGGTCCTTCATAGAACCCATACGGATAACTACAGACGCCAGTCCGTGGGGTTGGGGGGCTCATTCAGATGGGAATTTTTGGCAGGGAAGATGGGATTTAAGAACCAGAGCCTGCACATCAAATTACAAGGAGCTCAAGGCAGTAGAAAGAGTTCTGACAGTGGCAGTTCCAGAAGTCTTAGACAAAAGGCTGGTCTTTTACTCGGACAATTCGACGACGGTGGCCTATATAAATCACCAGGGCGGAACAAAGATTCCATCCCTGATCTTCCTCGGCCAGGAAATCTTCAAAATAGCAGAAGACAGGAACCTGCTCATATCAGCAGTGCATCTGAAGGGGAAAGAGAACACGGTGGCAGATTTTTTGAGCCGAGTGGAACTCAGTCAGGCAGAGTGGAGTCTGAACGGAGAAGTTTTTTCCCAGATTGTCTTAAAGTTTGGGACCCCAACTATAGACCTCTTTGCTACCCGGAAGAACAGAAAGACGGAGAGGTTCTTCTCTTTAAATCGCACAGAAAGTCCTACAGCAGTGGACAGCCTGGCCCAGGATTGGAGCCGGGAACACGGCTATGCCTTCCCGCCTATTTCTCTAATTCCACAGGTGCTGAAGAAGGTACGGAGGGAAGGAGCCTCTATAATCCTGGTAGCTCCGAAATGGCCCAAAAGAATCTGGTACTCCACCCTGTTAAGTCTAGCCAGAGGCCCCCCCTGGATGATCCCTCCCAGGGAGGACCTCCTCTCCCAAGGGCCTGTATGCCATCCGAATCCGGAGATTCTCCAGTTGGCAGTGTGGAGTCTGACAGGGACATCTGGTTGAGGAGAGGGCTTTCTAACAAAGTTGTTTCCACCCTTCTAGGCAGTAGGAAAGCTACAACGGCTAGGAAGTATAATAGGGTTTGGAATATCTTTACTTCCTTTCTAGGGTCCAGCCCTGATCCATTTAGCCCTCCAGAGATACCTAAAGTTTTGGACTTTTTACAGGCAGGTTTAGAGAAGGGACTCAAGGCCTCCACCTTAAAAGTCCAGGTGTCGGCTTTGAGCTATTTTTTCGACTATCAGTTAGCAATCCATCCTTGGGTCAGACGTTTCCTTTCTGCCGCGGCCAGAATCCATCCTTCCGTAAGACCTCTTTCCCCCCCATGGGACCTAAACAGGGTCTTGACAGCCCTAACCGATAAACCCTTTGAACCCTTGTTAGAAATCCCAATCGACATCCTGTCCATAAAAATGGCCTTTCTCCTGGCAATTACCTCTGCTAGGAGGATCTCGGAGATCCAGGCCTTCTCAGCACATCCACTTTATACTATCATACAGGATGATCAGGTAGTAATCAGGCCCCTGCCTTCCTTCCTTCCCAAGGTGGTTTCGGATTTCCACAGGAGCCAGGACATTGTGCTACCTTCGTTTTTCCCTAAACCTTCCAATAGCAGGGAAAAAAGTTTTCATTGCTTGGACGTTAGAAGATGCTTGTTAATATACCTTGATGCTACGGCTTCCTGGAGGAAAGACGAGAACCTTCTTGTCCAGTTTCTAGGTGGGAATAAGGGTAAAAAAGCTTCCCGCGGGGTTATTGCCAGATGGGTAAAGAAGGCCATAACGAAGGCTTACATCGCCTTGGGTCTTTCCCCTCCTTCTGGGTTCGGGGCCCATTCCACTCGGTCGGTGTCTACCTCATGGGCGGAAAGGGCTGATGTGTCTTTAGCTCAGATTTGTAGGGCAGCTACTTGGAGTTCCCCTCATACCTTCCTCAAACATTATAGGTTACAGCTCCATTCTGACGCCTCGTTTGGCGAGAAGGTCCTTCAAGCTGTGGCCCCCCCTAGACTCTACTTATAGTCTATCTCGCACTGGGTGCCGTCATGGGTGAGGGGAAAACAACATTGCTTACCGGTAATCGTTTTTCTCGATACCCATGACGGCACCCGATAGTTCCCTCCCCGTATACAGATATATATACAGATATATTTATATAAAAGATTATGTGTGTATATATATATATATATATATATATATATATATATAGAGGATATCAGTCAGGTCTATATGAAGTAATATAGATTTGTAAAAAAAAAGAAAAAAAAAAGGGGGTCCTTAATCCCTTATCACTCTCTCCGGAGAACAATTTATTTCTTCCACTGGTGTTGGGTGGAGGTATGTCCTTTTTATCTTCTCAGGTTTCCTGTCCTGATGGGAGGTCCTGAGTTGCACTGGGTGCCGTCATGGGTATCGAGAAAAACGATTACCGGTAAGCAATGTTGTTTTCCCTTATAACCATGTTATAAGGGAAAATAATACAATCTTCAGAACATCAATCCCAAGCCCGAACTTCTGTGAAGAAGTTCGGGGTTGGGTACCAAACATGCGCGATTTTTCTCACGCGAGTGCAAAACGCATGACAATGTTTTGCACTCGCGCGGGAAAATTGCGTATTTTCCAGCAACGCACCCGGCTCTTATCTGGGCAAAAAACATGACGCCTGTGTGAAAGAGGCCTAATTAGAATAGACATCACTGTTGCATCGGTGGGGGTCTGACTCGTGCCCCAGCAACCAGTTGATTGAAGTTGTGACTCCAATATTGCTTTTTTTCTTTACTGGGCTCTGGTACTGCAGCTCTTTGTTGTGTACTGTACTTTACATATTTTTTCCTCCAGTGTATGTTAAATGTAGGGCAAAAAATGTGATGTGAAACTTGCCCTTAAAGTCCATTCACACGTCCGTATGTGTTTTGTGGATCTACCAAACACGGACACTGGCAATGTGCGTCCTGCATTTTGCGGACCACACATCGCTGGCACTCATAGAAAATGCCATTTCTTGTCCGCAATTGTGGACAAGAATAGGACATGTTCTACTTTTTTTTTTACGGATCTGCAATTGTGGATGCTGACAGCACATTCCGGCCCCATTGAAAATGAATGGGTCTACACCTGTTCTGTAAAATTGCAGAATGGATGCGGACCCATTTTGCAGACGTGTGAATGGACCCTTAGGGCTCATGCACATGACCGTATGCCCTCCCTGCCATGTCCCAGAGCGGCATACATTGTGTGCACGGGAGTGCACAGCATGATGGGTTGCTATGATGCGCGCATTGGGCCACCTGTGTGACTGTTGTCCTGCACTTATAACATGAGTGCAGGACAATAGTCCCATGGGCAGCCCGATGTGCACAGCATCATAGTAACCTATGATGCTGTTCACACTATGTATGCCACTCCAGGAGATATATCCCACACACGGATCGTATGTCTCTGAGGGCATACGGTTGTGTATGAGCCCTTAGATTGGCAGGTAGGAGGAAGCTGCACATGGGATAATAATCGCTGTTTTTCTTCCACAAGGCGCATGGATACTCTATCCTTTCCCAGCAGATAATGTGCAGCAGTGGTCTTCTCCTCCTAAGGTTGACCTGCCGGTGGCCAGATTGGCTAAAAATACATCAATACCAGTCCTGGATGGGTCCTCCCTACAGGGCTCTGTTGACAGACGTTTGGACTCTTTCCAAAGCCATCTTTACTCTGGCGGGCACTGGTCTGCGGCCTGTGTTCGCCTCGGCCTGGGTAGCCAGGGCGCTCTCGGCGTGGTTGCAGCGCTATCATCAGGACCTCGCGGAGCAGGATGCCTCTGCGGACACCCTGAACTTCGTCCTCCAGATGTCCCAAGCGACAACATTCCTCCGTGAGGCCTCATTGGATGTCAGCACTGTCTTTGCGCTGGTTTCGGCCCTCTCGGTCACGCAGCGCAGGGAGGTCTGGTTGAAGGTCTGGGATGCCAATGCTTTCTCCAAGCGCTCTCTCACTAACCTCCCCTTTGCGGGCTCCAGGCTCTTCGGTGCTAAGCTGGACGAGATTATCTCTGACGCTACGGGGGGCAAGAGCACACACCTGCCCCAATCTAGATCCAAGCGCGCCTTCAGAGCTCGCCCCTTTGGCTCTAGAAACCTGTCCTTTCGGCGCTTCTCCTTCTCCAGGTCTGCGTCAGCCCCTTCCTCCGGCGGTGCTCAGGTCTCCCGCAAGAAGCCTTCCTTTAAGCCTCAACCTTCCTGGCGCCCGTGGGCACAATTCCAGGGGAGTTCTGCCTGCCCCGCGGCTCCCAAGCATTCCTCCGCCTGAAGGGGCGCCCCCACGCCTGCTCTCCTTTCAGCAGGTCTGGAGAGCTCACGTTTAAGACGCTTGGGCCCTTGAAATTGTAACTTCCGGTTACAAGATAGAATTCACTTCCAGACCTCCGGAACGTTTCTTCCCTTCACAGGTTCCAGGGGACCCGGCCCGAGCCTCGGCCCTTTTACAAGTGGTCTCTTCCCTTCTGGACTAGGGAGTAGTTGCCCCAGTTCCTCTGGAGGTACAGGGTTCTACTCAAATCTCTTTGTAGTGCCAAAGAAGGAGGGATCAGTGCGTCCGGTCCTAGACCTGAAGCTCTTAAACAAGTCCCTGCGGGTGCGGAGGTTCTGGATGGATCTTTTTCTTGTCTTTTCCATTGGGGGACACAGCTCCCACCCATTCTTGTCTATTGCAGCAGGGGTTGGTTCTATTCTAGTGGGACCTTATGGTTTCGGTCGGTTGGCGGTATTCCTTTGTTATGGCCTACTGCTTTTGCACGCACTGAGGTCCTCCTGTGGGAGTCTGGGGGCATAGCCTGTGGAGGAGGAGCTGTCTTCTTTATTTGCATAGTGTCTCCTCCTGGTAATGGCCTCGGCTATACCATGGTCTGTGTCCCCCAATGGAAAAGACGAGAAAAAGATTTTACAGGTAAGTTTCACAAAAAATCTCCTTTCTTTTTTTTTTGCTGACCACGGAATGGATGCGGACAGCACACGGAGTGCTGTCTGCATCTTTTGTGGCCCCATTGAAGTTAATGGGTCCGCATCCGAGCCGCAGTTTTGGACCACAACGGCCGTGTCCATGAGGCCTAAGGTTGTCGATTTTAGTGCAAGGTAAATGCTGTGAAAACAAACTAGCAGAATTGGTTTTATGTTTTCAGTCTTACCCCACAAATACACATTTCCCTTTTTTACCATATAAATAAAAAAATAATACAACTTATTCTTTCACCCCCAAAAAAACTAGTCCTCATACAGATCTTTTTATGGAAACAGGAAAGTCGTCCTGGCGCTAGCGGCTATGGTTTCCCGGTGCCCGAGGACAGCTTTCAGTTCTCTGTGGCGGGGAAGGCCAGGCGGCTGTTTTCATGGGTGGGCTGGGAACTTAATGTGGCCCTGGAAAAAAATAAAGTGGTCCCGTGTCAGTGGGGCCAGCACAAGTATGTCAGCAATACCGTAGTGCAGCACAAAAATACCTGACCAGAAGCAGCCCATTTTGTGGTGGGGCAGGAAGCCAGTGGAGAACACCGGCCAGGGACAGATGTACCGGACGTTACCAGCTTTAGTTAATGCTTGCAGCGTCAGGTTGTTGTGTCCCGAGCTGGTGGCCTCGGCCCACCAGGAATTGTCCTTTAGGGTCTATGCATATAAGATTGTTTTTCCAGCTCACCTCCTTGGCCTTTGCTCTCCCGTGTGTCCCAGTGTAGTAGAAAAAATGGTTTCGACAATCGGCACTAAAGTTGTAATCCAATAAAAGCTGCTTCTTTATTGAAACACGTATACATCAGCAGACACAACCACGGAGCATGCGGTAATCGGCGCGTTTCGGACAATCTGTCCTTAGTCTTAACAATGTTCTATGTTGGTTTGGGATATTTAAAGGCCAACAGTCCCCTCCCCCCACAAAACCAGAGGAGGGGACGTCTCACTACTATTGGTCATTCCAACATAGAACCACCTGTTGCCCAATGTATCATTAAAATCCACCTGTGCAACACAGTTCACTGGAGCTTTAGATCAAGTTAACCCCGGCCTCCCCACCTCAAACACATGGATAAGGCACCTGCCCTTCGGTATGGTGAAAACTGCACAGTGTGCACATTAGTGCTATTAGTCACCCTCCAGTACATGTTGTCAGGGCTATTCCTGTGGGGGGTACATACGTGCACTCAAGCTGTAGTACGGAGACAGCCTTCCAGGAGGAGTGCCTTATAATTGATAATAGATTAAGGAAAATAAACTATCCCTAATGGATGCTACAGAGGTGGAAGAACCTCGTGTCCAACCGTTCCAGACATCAGATTTTGTTCGGTGACCATAAAAATAGAAACAAGAATAAAAGAAAAAGCAAGACAAACACCCAAAAGAGGTAAATCTCTGTGATAAGCAGGGGTGTAAGTGAGATGGAGGATAGAAGGCAATATGATGGTGGCGAGGGAGAGCGGGACAACTGGCCGACCCTAGTCCTAACTTTTAGTAAGCAGTTTGACAAAATGCGAGTTATAGTGAGAAGTCGCCTACCAATCTTATATGATGATGAAATACTGTACGATGCCCTTAAACATGGGTGCCGCATAGTGCCAAGAAGGGCTCTCACATTGTCCGGCTCTCTCACACCATCATTATTTACACTAAATAAAAGGAGAAATCCAGGGAACACGTTGCTGAGTTATAAAGGAATTGGCTACATGCACATGACTGTGGCATTTTTTGCGGTCCGCGGATCTGAAAAAAACGGAAGCCGCCCGTGTGCCTTCTGCAATTTGCAGAACGGACGGCCCATTGTAGACATTCCTATTCTTGTCCGCAAAACAGACAAGGATAGGACATGCTATATATTTTTTATTCGGGGCCTCGCAACGGATGCAGACAGTACACGGAGTGCTGTCCCCGCATCTTTTGCGGCACCATTGAAGTAAATGGGTCCGCACCCGAGCCGCCAAAATTGCGGTTCGGATGCGGACCCGAAAAAACGGTCGTGTGCATGAGGCCATTTACAAAGTGCGGCAATAACCCTTGTAAAACATGTAATTATGTAACTGTAACGAAAAATTTCCAGAACGCTGATCATTCATCAACATTTTTCGTCAAAAGTTATATAAACTGCAACAGCACGGGAGTGGTGTACGTGATCCGATGTGTAGTGTGGGTAGTACTATACGGGAGTTCAAAAACATCTAAATTATATAACAAATCCTACAGCTTTAAATATTTCAAATGCAGTGAAACTTTTTATTCACATCCACAGTCAAAAAACAAACACTTTCCTGTGCTTTTGCAATTGAAAAAGTTACAGCGCCCCCACCGGGTGGTGAACCAAGAAAGGAAACTGCTTTTGAGAGAAGCTTTCTGGATCTTTAGGCTCAATACTCAGGTCCCCACAGGTTGGAACCAGAGAAAGGGATGAATGTCTGCCTATCAGCAGTAGCAGTTGAATATAGGGAAATATAAATCATGATGTTTATTTTACATATTATATTGTTTGTAAACACATTATATTTGCTTATCTGTGAAACTTTTTGTTTTGACGGCTTTCATAATATTCACCACCAGGTGGCAGCAAATCTCTACCTTCCGAAGCCTCGTGTCCCTTGTGATGACAGGCAGCGCCTTTAATTAGACTTGGTGACAAGTTGCTGAGACGCCACGCCTCGTGGACTAGAAACAGCCGTGTTATCATTAACCCACTTTGCGCATCTTTGGGGACTGTTCCCTTCTATAAACTCAGATGCGACTCAGGGACAGGCTCATGACGGAGCTGATTCCCCTAATTAGGGGTTAGGTGGCTCCACTGCTAGATCTCATTGTCACAACCTAATTTCCAGGCGATGGGAATGCGTCTGCATCTCTTGCACGATATATATATATATATATATATATATACACACATTACATTTATGAAATTCCCTGTTAGACACCCGGGCACCCATGCCGATCAGCTGTATGAGGAGACGGCGCGCAGTGTGCACGCGCCGTCTCCCGTCTCTCTTAGGCACAGACATAGCAGGAAGGGAGACGAGAGACGGCGCGTGCACCTTCCCTTCATACAGCTGATCGGTGGGGGTGTCGGACCCCTGCTGGTCTGATATTGATGACCTATCCTGAGCTTGGACAACTCTTTTAAGTGCGCTGGGGGCGGGCCCAAGCCGCTCTGTGCACCTTTGCTCCTCCTGCTTCCTCTGCCAGCCCCTCCCCCTCCTTCTTGATTGACAGGCCCAGGTATAATTATCGCACCTGGTCAGGTCAATCAAGAATTTGAGGGCAGGTGACAGAAGGAGGGAAAGGGGCAAGGGTGCACACAGTGGCTTGGGCCCGCCCTCAGTGCACTTAACTGCTCATTTGCATATGGATTAAAAGCCCCTTTTCTCCAGAATGAAGCAATGGTTCGCTAAGGGAAAGGTGTGATTACATCCCGCTCCCTGGTGACGGGCTCCCTTTAAACGTTTGCTCCCTCACTGGTCAGTGCACATTACTATGTGATTGCTCCTACTTGAGCTTGTGCAGAAAATAGACGGAAATCCCTTTTAATTTCACGTTCACAGCGCGGTGAGATCTAACGCAGTGCGATATCAAACGGCTAATAGATTGTGCCAACCTAGGCGCCGCCTGCTGTTCTAGCTGTGCCCACACTGCCTTGTTAATGGGGGTCCTAGCAGAGTATTGTGCGTCTGCTCTAGTGTATAGGACTGAAGGTGGTATAAGGGATGCAGAGGGTTAATGTGACTTGGACTCAAACGGTCCTCTGCCTCAATGGAGGTAGGTAGGGTATTGAAGCCATGTTAAAGGGGTTCTCTAGGGGGTAAATAATTGGGAAAGGAAAATAAAAGGAGTCGTACATCCAACTCTCCCAATAATTTTTACCCCCTGGCCTCCCCTTTAAAAGGGGGTTATCCCATGATTAATGTAAAAAATGAAAATCGGACATCCTATAGTACATGACAAGTTCTGTACCTCACATGGGTCCAGAGAGATCCCCATGCACTGCTCCAATCGTTCTGCTGTATTTATTTCAGGGTGGCAGCTCATGGGGTGTGTCCTTTCTGCTGCAGCCCTTTCGATCACAGCTCAGGGGGCACATTCTTTCTTCTGCATCTCTCTCCATCACAGCTCATGGGGCACGTCCATTCTGCTGCAGCTCTCTCCATCACAGCTCAGGGGGCACGTCCTTTCTGCTGCAGCTCTATCACAGCTTAGGGGGCACGTCCTTTCTGCTGCAGCTCTATCACAGCTCAGGGGGCACGTCCATTCTGCTGCAGCTCTATTACAGCTCATGGGGCACGTCCTTTCTGCTGCAGCTCTATCACAGCTCATGGGGCACGTCCTTTCTGCTGCAGCTCTCTCTATCACAGCTCAGGGGGCACATCCATTCTTTTGTAGCTCTCTCTATCACAGCTCATGGGGCACGTCCTTTCTGCTGCAGCTCTCCATCACAGCTCATGGGGCACGTCCTTTCTACTGCAGCTCTCTCCATCACAGCTCATGGGGCACGTCCTTTCTGCTGCAGCTCTCTCCATCACAGCATTCGTTTTTTTTTCCATCTCTCTCTTTGGGCTTTGCGGTCTGCAAAAAACGGATCCGCAAAAAATACGGATGGCATCCGTGTGCATTTCATATTTTGTGGAACGGAACAGCTGGTCCCTAATAGAACAGTCCTATCCTTGTCCGTAACGCGGACAATAATAGGACATGTTCTATTTTTTTTGCAGGAAAGGAAATACGGACTTACGGAAACGTAATGCACACGGAGTAACTTCAGTTTTTTTTGCATATGGTCCGCAAAAAAAAAGGAATGGACTCGGAAAGAAAATACATTTGTGTGCATGAGCCCTTGTTCTGATGGATCAGAAGAACGGAAAGCTGTGAACTCAGCCCTAGGGCTCATGCACATGAACGTATTTTCTTTCTGTGTCTGTTCCGGTTTTTTTTTTTCCGGACTGTATGCAGAACCATTTAGTTCAATGGGTCCGCAAAAAAAACGGAAATTACTCTGTGTGCATTTAATTTCCGTATGTCCGTTACACAACAAAAACAGAACATGACCCATTACTGTCCGCATTACGGACAAGGATAGGACGGTTCTATCAGGGGCCAGCTGCTCCGTTACGTAAAATACGGAATGCACATGGACGGTCATCCGTATTTTTTGTGGATCGTTTTTTTGCGGACTGCAAAATCCATACGATCGTGTGCATGTATCACACCCTCACAACATCAGAGTTTAGATAATGAGAAAGAATGTTCACGTTCACTAACAGCAAGCAGAGATAGTGAAAATGGTGAGGAGCTGACACACGAGTAAGTTTTAATCTTTCACTGGATCCTTTTATGTTCTTCTACAAGACTTGACCCGTCCAAGCAACCATTGCTCACTTTGTAATGGCCACTAGGGGGCGGTATTTCCACTGTGGATTTGTCATGGATTTAGCATCAGATTTCGTATAATCTGTGCGGCAGGTCAATTCTACTGATTTCACGGGCTGCAGTGGAAGAGATTTCTTTAAACTGCATCCACTTTTCCGCTGTAGATTTTCCACACGCAATTTCAAAGCACCATTAAGGCCTCTTTCACACAACCGTTTGTTTTTTTTTTTCCGTTTACAGGTCGTTTTTTGCCTTCCGTATACGGTCCGTATACTGAACTATTCATTTCAATGGTTCCGCGAAAAAACAGAATGTACTCCGTATGCATTCCGTTTCCGTATTTCAGTTTTTCCGTTCCTTTGAAGGATAGAACATGTCCTATTATTGCCCGCAAATCACGTTCCGTGGCTCAACACATACGGAAATGCATCCGTATGTCTTCTGTATCCGTTCCGTTTTTGCGGAACCATCTGTTGAAAATGTTATGCCCAGCCCAATTTTTTCTATGTAATTACTGTATACTGTATATGCCATATGGAAAAACGGAAACACAACGGAAACAAAAAACGGAACAACGGATCAGTGAAAAACGGACCGTAAAACACTGAAAAAGCCATAAGGCTGTGTGAAAGAAGCCTAACTTTATGTGGCCTTTCCCTTAGGCCTCCTGCACACGAACGTGTGCTTCCCGTTGCCGTATTGCGGACCCGCAATACACGGGTGCCGTTCCGTGGGCATTTCGTATCACGGATGCGGACCCATTCACTTGAATGGGTCCGCAAATCCGGAGATGCGGAATGGTGCGGAACGGAACCCTATGGAAGCACTACGGAGTGCTTCCGTGGGGTTTCGTTCCGTACTTCCGTTCCGCAAAAAGATAGAACATGTCCTATCTTTTTGCGGATCGGCCGGATCGCGGACCCATTAAAGTGAATGGGTCTGCGATCTGCTGCGGCTGCCCCACGGACTGTGTTATGCATTGCGGCCCGCAGCACGACCACGGGGGTGCACGCGTTCGTGTGCAGGGGGCTTAAGGGTCCATTCACACGTCTGTAAGTGTTTTGCGGATCCGCAAAAAACACGGACACCGACAATGTGGATTCCGCAATTTGCGGACCACACATCGCCGGTACTATAATAGAAAATGCCTAATCTTGTCCGCAATTGCGGACAACAATAGGACATGTTCTATTTTTTTGCAGAAACGGAAGCACGGATGTGGAAGTGCGGATCGGCAAATGCGGACAGCACATTCCGGCCCCATTGAAAATGAATGGGTCTGCACCTGTTCCGCAAAATTGCGGAATGGATGCGGACCCATTTTGCGGACGTGTGAATGGACCCTAAGGCCTCTTTCACATGACCATATAGCTTTTTCAGTGTTTTGCAGTCCGTTTTTAACGGATCCGTTGTTCCGTTTTTTTGTTTCCCTTGTGTTTCCGTTTGTGTTCTGTTTTTACGGAAAGCAAAAAAAGGCCCGTAAGTGAAAAAAAACAAAAACCGGTCGTGTGAAAGAGGCCTAAGGGCTCATGCCGGAATCGCAGCCTGCAAACAGCATTCAAGCAATGCGCAAGATCCTGAGCAGTGTGGAGCGAAGGCACAAAGCAGAAGCCCTCCGAGCGCTTCCGTGGGATTTCGGTCCAAGCCTCCGCACCGCAAAAAAAATTGAAAATGTATTTTTTTTTTTGCGGAGTAGACCGAATGTTACGTATCGCAGACCCATTCAGGTGATGCACGGGCGGCTATTTACGGTCCGCAGCTCAGGCACGGGGGCGCACACCAACATTCTGTCGTTCTAATGTCGCGTGACAATTTTTATAATGATAGTCTATGGTGTCGCGCTGCGACTGCGACGCAACAGTAGCAAAAATCCATCCAGTGGACACCATAGACTATCATTATAAAAATTGTTGCGTGGCATTGGTGCGACATCAATGTCGCGCGACACATTTTGCGGTGTAGTTGCGCCCCAAGTGTCGCGCGACATGTCGTCGTGTAGCCCTAGCCTTAGGCTATCTGCACACGTTACGGACTATTCGAGTTTTATTTTTTTTTTTCGTGTCGATTTCATACAGAAAAAACGCAGCGTCATACAGTACGAGGAAATTGTATGAGATTTCACAACTCTCGCGTAGACTTTGCGTCCTGCCGTGTGGATTTCTAAATCTGCAGCGTGTCAATTGCTGTTGCGTTTTTTATGTGCAGATTTCACCTTCTCCAATGGAAGGGTGAGGTCTGCATCAAATCTGCACCAAAAAACATATAAAAAACAACAAAAAATAATAAATATTGCAGAATTATGTGCGTTTTTTTAATGCGGTTTTGGTTTCATGTGGATTATCTGCACAAAAATTTGCCGCCACCTTTGCACTGCAGATTTTCCAGCAACAAAATTCGTTCTGGAGACAAAGCTGATTTGCCGCAGTTTAAGGGCCACCGGCGCACATTGCGGAATAAAAGTGTTTGTTTTTAGCAGATTCGCTTGCGGAAAAAAACACAGCGTATTACAGTACCAGCAAAGTGTATGAGATTACACAAATCTGCAGGATTTTTTTCCATGTGGAAATTGACCTGCCGGGCGGATTTCCAAATTTATAGCATGTCATTTATGTTTGCGGTTTTAATTGCGGATTTTACCTTTTTCAATAGAAGAGCGAGATCTGTGTCAAAACCGCATCAAATCTGCACCAAAAACCGCAGTTTTTTGGTATGGATATGCTGCGGAAACGCACATAAATCCACTTGGTAATTCGCGCGGATCTTATGTGCGTCCACCCGCACTCGTGTGCACGTGGCCTTAGGCTGTCTCTGCAGAAATTACGCACAAATTCCCTTGCAGATTTCTGTACGTTTCCACACCAAATCCGCACCAATAAGCGCATGTGTTATGTGTGGTCCTTCGGCTCGGATTTCATAGGGTTTGCCGCAGATAAGTCAAATCTGCACCAAAATGCTGCAGACTTCAAAATCCGAATTTCCGCACGGAATTAAAACGCAAAGTCAGCATGGGATTTGCCTTATCCCATGCACTTTTGCTGGTGCTGTTTTTCCGCACTGTGTGCAGGTAGGCTTATCCGTCTGCATTGCAAAGGGCAAAATCTGCGGCAGGCGTCCACTACATAAAGCGACATGCTGCGGATTTAAAATCTGAACCTCCCGTCTATGTGTGGACTCTGGTGTGGACGCTTTCCGCAGCGTGTGGATTAGATAAAAATATATATATATCATCATCTTCTTCTCTGCTACTGTACAACGTTGCGGATTTCCTACAGAACAATGCTCAGAGGCAAGTCAGCCGCGGTCTCGGTACACACGTGCCCTTATGGTGGGCCACCCGGAAAAGTCATACAGCGGGGACCCTCTATGGTGTAGAGATGGCCATGTGTTGTGGAAGCCACCAGCTCCACCATGTGGGTTCTATGCTCCCCTCGTATAGGGGTCTTCTAGTATCAGGCACCAAACTGGATTCTCCGCCGGAATCAGGACAGCGGAGAAGGTCCAGGAAGAAAAGATCATGGGGCTGCTGTATGCAGACCACGCTGGGAGTTGTAGTTTGGTAACAGCCAGAGACATGTGGCTCCTCCGTTTAGTCCTTCTGGACATGCAGTAAACTGGAGGTGAAGATCTCTGAAGCGAGATGTGAACGAATTACGAGGCGTCTAATATAATCACCAGATAAGTGAGTTATCCCAGACACACCAGGAAATGGCGAGAGAGCGCGGACGGCAATATCAGTCACCTCTCCGGGGCGAGGATTATGGGAAGCCCAATATTCCCACGTTAACCCTAGAAATCCCACCTCAGCCCCACTGCCCGACTGGCGTCTTATTTTTCAGCAGTGACCGGTTCATTTTGCTCTGGAAGGAGCCTGAGACGGTGAAATCAATGCAAATCCAGTGAGAGGTTAATAAAAGATTAGATGAGATAAGCCCAGGAGTTGGGAAGTATAGATCGCAGGCGCGGAGGGCGGAGACATGGCCGCCGAGTGGAGCTTCACCCGGCAATTTGTCCGAATGATCGTAACGGGGGATTGATAATTTTCTTGGAGGGGGGAGATGGCGCACCTAATAGGAGCCTGTATGAGGCAGTGGAGAGCATCGGCGGTTTAACCCTGGGAATGCCAAAACATGGTCGGATCCATGGGTGTTGGCTAATTCTTTTCACTTTCGACGCCTAACGGCGCATTCACATCACCGTTTAGCTTTCCGTTCTTCTGATCCGTCAGACGAAGAGAGGAAAAAAACAGGATACTGTAAAAAAACGGATCAGTTGTCATCAGTTTGAGCCATTTCCGTCTGAGATGCGTTTTTTTAGACAGAAAAAAGTCCTGCATGCAGGACTTTTTTTCCCTGTATAAAAAAAACGGATCTTGGTTCAAATGGTTGACAACTGATGCAACAGGATCCGTTTTCCAAAAACGGATCCTATACAAAATACGGATGATGTCCGTGTGCATTCCATATTTTGCGGAACGGAACAGCTGGCCCCTAATAGAACAGTCCTATCCTGTAATGCGGACAATAATAGGACATGTTTTATTTTTTTGCGGAACGGACATGCGGACGTACGGAAATGGAATGCATATGGAGTAACTTCCGTTTTTTTTTTTTTTACGGACCCATTCAAATGAATGGCTACGCATATGGTCCGCAATAAAACGGAACGGACACGGAAAGAAAATACGTTTGTGTGCATGAGCCCTACCTGATGCAGCAGGATCCGTTTCTTTCTCTCTCTCTCGTCTTCTGACGGATCAGAAGAACTGAATGCTAAGCGGTGATGTGAATGAGCCCCTAAAAGAATTAGAGAATGGATTAAATCGCAACTACTTGCAGGAGGTATTTTGGATTCAAATAAAGGTTATTGCTATACCGTTTTCCAGTTATACTTTCTGTATGAGCGCTTTAGAGTTTTCAAGATCTCTGCTTGCTGTCATTCAGTAGAACCCTTCATTGTTTTCTACTCGCGGAGGCTCAAGGGATGGAGACACCGGCGCTGATAAGTGAACTGCAATGAGCCGCACGCCTGCGCATCCATCACTTGGCCAGGACAGGTTTGTATTCATTAAAGTAAGCGTCACAGGTTCCTACGGAAGCAAGCAGTGATCTTGAGAAGTTGATGCAGACAATGTATTGGAGAATTGAAGAACTTTTCATTATGCAAGTTAAGACTGATTGGGGAATATCGCCCTTTAGGTATTTGCTATTTAAGCGATTTGCACGTTATTTGAAGGTCTTGGAAGTGACCATTATAGAGTCAGCCAATGCGGCCATCACAGGGATAAACCTAAAGTGCCTTCCACGGCCTCATGCGAGCCCCATCCCCCCCCTTCATCAATTAGCCAGAGCGGCGGCCTCCAACCTGCGGCTCTCCAGCTATTGCAAAACTACAACTCCCAGCATGCCCTGACAGCCAAAGTGTGACCGCGGGTCTACCGTACCATACTGAAATGATGCTGAGAGTACGGGACGGTAGCCCTGGGGTCGGGATGGATCTCACAGCATCCTAAATCAAGTCAGTCCGGGAAATGCGGTCGTGACATGGACCTTTTATCCCAGGCTAAAGGGGGCCTCCGTATGGCACATCTTAAAGAAGCACTGCCTCTAGGGCAGAATACCTCCGTCATATAGCAGGCAATGATTTGCAAACCTCTGATGCTCCCTTATGAAGTTGCAGCCTTCCATAGATGCCGTAACACGGCCATATGCATGAATAATGAGACAAGGCAGGAGTCCATGTTGGGGGGGTGAGCAGCTGTATACAGTGAGCAGGGAAGCCTGGCAGTGAAAGAGTTAGTGCTGGAGAGGGCTCCCTCTATGGGTGCACAGCCTGAAGTGCAAGCTGTGTGATGTCTCAGGGATACAGAGCCAGATAGCGAGGAGGCTACTCAGCATCAGCACCCATCCGCTCTCCGACCATCGCTCCAGCCCCGGCGGCAAAGGAACAGCAGGTGAGACCGCGGGCAGGGGGGGCATGGAAAATATCCTCCTGCTGGAGATTTCAAGACCCTTTATTTTTGCAGAAAGAGGAGATTTGAGGTTTCTTAAAAACCACAAGAAAACCAAGAAAAGGAGTCATTGCAGAGAGAGTTTGGGTTTAGCTTGAATCCGGTTGGAAGTGACTTGAGATGTGGAAAGAGGAGGCTCAGGGTGGGGACTGCAGGGTGTTCTGTGGGGTTAGAAAGTAGGGTGGGGGGTGTGAGGGTGAGGTGTCGGGGGTGTTTAGGGATGGGGTGAGGAGGAAGACGCTCAAGATGCCCACATTCAAAGGGGGGGGGGGGTGAAGTTGCAAATAGTAGAGGGGCGACATTCAAGGTTTGGGGTAGTAGAGATGATTACTGCTGTGCTCTGTATAATGGAGATGATGGGGTAATAGTGGGGGGCAGCATGAGAGGAAGGGTAAGAGGTGGTATGGTGTAGGGGGTGAGGAGCGTAAGGCATGAAAGGAAAGATGTAAAAAGTGGGGTGCAGCATGAAGTGAGACTAGTGGGGTGCAGCATGAAGTGAGATTAGTGGGGTGCAGCATGAAGTGAGACTAGTGGGGTGCAGCATGAAGTGAGAATAGTGGGGTGCAGCATGAAGTGAGACTAGTGGGGTGCAGCATGAAGTGAGAATAGTGGGGTGCAGCATGAAGTGAGATTAGTGGGGTGCAGCATGAAGTGAGATTAGTGGGGTGCAGCATGAAGTGAGACTAGTGGGGTGCTGCATGAAGTGAGAATAGTGGGGTGCAGCATGAAGTGAGACTAGTGGGGTGCAGCATGAAGTGAGATTAGTGGGGTGCAGCATGAAGTGAGACTAGTGGGGTGCAGCATGAAGTGAGAATAGTGGAGTGCAGCATGAAGTGAGATTAGTGGGGCGCAGCATGAAGTGAGACTAGTGGGGTGCAGCATGAAGTGAGAATAGTGGGGTGCAGCATGAAGTGAGAATAGTGGGGGTGCAGCATGAAGTGAGACTAGTGGGGTGCAGCATGAAGTGAGAATAGTGGGGTGCAGCATGAAGTGAGACTAGTGGGGTGCAGCATGAAGTGAGATTAGTGGGGTGCAGCATGAAGTAAGATTAGTGGGGTGCAGCATGAAGTGAGAATAGTGGGGTGCAGCATGAAGTGAGATTAGTGGGGTGCAGCATGAAATGAGATTAGTGGGGTGCAGCATGAAGTGAGAATAGTGGGGTGCAGCATGAAGTGAGAATAGTGGGGTGCAGCATGAAGTGAGAATAGTGGGGTGCAGCATGAAGTGAGATTAGTGGGGTGCAGCATGAAGTGAGATTAGTGGGGTGCAGCATGAAGTGAGAATAGTGGGGCGCAGCATGAAGTGAGACTAGTGGGGTGCAGCATGAAGTGAGAATAGTGGGGTGCAGCATGAAGTGAGAATAGTGGGGTGCAGCATGAAGTGAGACTAGTGGGGCGCAGCATGAAGTGAGACTAGTGGGGTGCAGCATGAAGTGAGAATAGTGGGGTGCAGCATGAAGTGAGATTAGTGGGGTGCAGCATGAAGTGAGATTAGTGGGGTGCAGCATGAAGTGAGAATAGTGGGGTGCAGCATGAAGTGAGATTAGTGGGGTGCAGCATGAAGTGAGAATAGTGAGGTGCAGCATGAAGTGAGACTAGTGGGGTGCAGCATGAAGTGAGACTAGTGGGGTGCAGCATGAAGAGAGAATAGTGGGGTGCAGCATGAAGTGAGAATAGTGGGGTGCAGCATGAAGTGAGACTAGTGGGGTGCAGCATGAAGTGAGAATAGTGGGGTGCAGCATGAAGTGAGACTAGTGGGGTGCAGCATGAAGTGAGACTAGTGGGGTGCAGCATGAAGTGAGACTAGTGGGGTGCAGCATGAAGTGAGACTAGTGGGGTGCAGCATGAAGTGAGACTAGTGGGGTGCAGTATGAAGTGAGAATAGTGGGGTGCAGCATGAAGTGAGAATAGTGGGGTGCAGCATGAAGTGAGAATAGTGGGGTGCAGCATGAAGTGAGACTAGTGGGGTGCAGCATGAAGTTAGAATAGTGGGGTGCAGCATGAAGTGAGAATAGTGGGGTGCAGCATGAAGTGAAACTAGTGGGGTGCAGCATGAAGTTAGAATAGTGGGGTGCAGCATGAAGTGAGAATAGTGGGGTGCAGCATGAAGTGAGAATAGTGGGGTGCAGCATGAAGTGAGACTAGTGGGGTGCAGCATGAAGTGAGAATAGTGGGGCGCAGCATGAAGTGAGATTAGTGGGGTGCAGCATGAAGTGAGACTAGTGGGGTGCAGCATGAAGTGAGAATAGTGGGGTGCAGCATGAAGTGAGAATAGTGGGGTGCAGCATGAAGTGAGAATAGTGGGGCGCAGCATGAAGTGAGATTAGTGGGGTGCAGCATTAAGTGAGACTAGTGGGGTGCAGCATGAAGTGAGATTAGTGGGGTGCAGCATGAAGTGAGAATAGTGGGGTGCAGCATGAAGTGAGAATAGTGGGGTGCAGCATGAAGTGAAATTAGTGGGGTGCAGCATGAAGTGAGAATAGTGGGGTGCAGCATGAAGTGAGATTAGTGGGGTGCAGCATGAAGTGAGAATAGTGGGGTGCAGCATGAAGTGAAATTAGTGGGGTGCAGCATGAAGTGAGATTAGTGGGGTGCAGCATGAAGTGAGAATAGTGGGGTGCAGCATGAAGTGAGAATAGTGGGGTGCAGCATGAAGTGAGATTAGTGGGGTGCAGCATGAAGTGAGAATAGTGGGGTGCAGCATGAAGTGAGATTAGTGGGGTGCAGCATGAAGTGAGAATAGTGGGGTGCAGCATGAAGTGAGAATAGTGGGGTGCAGCATGAAGTGAGATTAGTGGGGTGCAGCATGAAGTGAGAATAGTGGGGTGCAGCATGAAGTGAGAATAGTGGGGTGCAGCATGAAGTGAGACTAGTGGGGTGCAGCATGAAGTGAGACTAGTGGGGTGCAGCATGAAGTGAGACTAGTGGGGTGCAGCATGAAGTGAGAATAGTGGGGTGCAGCATGAAGTGAGATTAGTGGGGTGCAGCATGAAGTGAGAATAGTGGGGTGCAGCATGAAGTGAGAATAGTGGGGTGCAGCATGAAGTGAGATTAGTGGGGTGCAGCATGAAGTGAGATTAGTGGGGTGCAGCATGAAGTGAGATTAGTGGGGTGCAGCATGAAGTGAGAATAGTGGGGTGCAGCATGAAGTGAGATTAGTGGGGTGCAGCATGAAGTGAGATTAGTGGGGTGCAGCATGAAGTGAGATTAGTGGGGTGCAGCATGAAGTGAGAATAGTGGGGTGCAGCATGAAGTGAGATTAGTGGGGTGCAGCATGAAGTGAGAATAGTGGGGTGCAGCATGAAGTGAGAATAGTGGGGTGCAGCATGAAGTGAGATTAGTGGGGTGCAGCATGAAGTGAGATTAGTGGGGTGCAGCATGAAGTGAGATTAGTGGGGTGCAGCATGGGAGTAAGACCTGGGGGTAAGAGGGGGTGTACAGCAGGAGGGAAGGGAAATAAAGGCAAAAACAGGGGTAAAGTATGAGATGATAGACGGAAAAAGTAAGAAGTGGGGGTACAGGATGATATGAAGGCAGACGGCAGGTATTACACAAGGAAGAGGGGGTTCTGGTTTATATGTGGAGATTAGGGTAGGACGTGGGGTTCACTAACAGGTGAGATGAGGGAGTTGAGAAAAAATGTTGAGAAATTGTGAAAGAAGAAGAACTGAGGAGCAGAATGAAATGAGAGAAGTCTGAGGGTTTGGACATGAATAGACCGATGTCAGGGTGGGGTACAGTATTGGGGTACAGTATAGAAAGAAGGAGGCAGTAGGGATATTGGGGTTTGTTATCATCTGGGAAAAGTGAATTTAGGATTGGGGTACAGCACTGATAAGGGTCAATGTCAGGCTGAATTGTGAGACACGAGGTTAAGAAGTAGGGTTCAGCCTCATATGTGGAGGTTATGGTGTGAAATGGTACAGACTGTGGAAGTGGGGTATCCCATATGATGTGGGGGGAGTAGGGTACCTCGTGCAATGTGGGGGGATTACTGGAGTAGAGTACATCATGAGATTAGTCAGATGAGAAAATGGAGGTGCAGCATAAGATGAGGGAGATGGGAGTGAATTGGGCTTCAGCATGAGGTTAAGCGGATGAGAAGTGGGGACCGGCATGAGGTTAAGCGGATGAGAAGTGGGGTACAGCATGAGGTTAAGGGGATGAGAAGTGGGGAACGGCATGAGGTTAAGGGGAAGAGAAGTGGGGTACAGCATGAGGTTAAGGGGAAGAGAAGTGGGGTACAGCATGAGGTTAAGGGGAAGAGAAGTGGGCTTCAGCATGAGGTTAAGCGGATGAGAAGTGGGGACCGGCATGAGGTTAAGGGGGGTTAGAAGTGGGGTGCAGCATGAGGTTAAGGGGTAAGAAGTGGGGTGCAGCATGAGTTTAAGGGGATGAGAAGTGGGGTACAGCATGAGGTTAAGGGGATGAGAAGTGGGGTGCAGCATGAGGTTAAGGGGATGAGAAGTGGGGTGCAGCATGAGGTTAAGGGGATGAGAAGTGGGGTGCAGCATGAGGTTAAGGGGAGTGAGAAGTGGGGTACAGCATGAGGTTAAGGGGTAAGAAGTGGGGTGCAGCATGAGTTTAAGGGGATGAGAAGTGGGGTACAGCATGAGGTTAAGGGGATGAGAAGTGGGGTGCAGCATGAGGTTAAGGGGATGAGAAGTGGGGTGCAGCATGAGGTTAAGGGGATGAGAAGTGGGGTGCAGCATGAGGTTAAGGGGAGTGAGAAGTGGGGTACGGCGTGAGGTTAAGGGGATGAGAAGTGGGGTGCAGCATAAGGTTAAGTGGGTGAGAAGTGGGGTACAGAATGTGGTTAAAGGGCTGAGAAGTGGGGTACAGCATGAGGTTAAGGGGGTTAGAAGTGGGGTACAGCATGAGGTTAAGGGGATGAGAAGTGGGGTACAGCATGAGGTTAAGGGGGTGAGTAGTAGGGTACAGCATGAGGTTAAGGGGATGAGAAGTGGGGTGCAGCGTAAGGTTAAGGGGGTGAGTAGTGGGGTACAGCATGAGGTGAGTGGGATAAAAGAAGAGGGGTACAATAGGTGACGAGGATTGGTAAAGTGGGGTATGCTATGAGGTAATCGGGATGAGAGAAGTGGGGTGCAGCATGAGATGACAGAGGTTAGAGAAGGGTAAACATAAGATGAAGATTACAGAAGTGAGCTACAGCATATAATGTATGAGCGGGGTATTGCATGAGATAAGAGCGATAAATGGGGTGCAGCACAAAATGAGGGAGACCAGAATAAAGTTTGGGGTACCTCATGACATGGAGGAAAGAAGTGGGGTACAGCATGAATTGTGAGGATTGGAATAATGTGGGTTATAACATCAGAAGAGATGGAAACATGGAGAACGATAACTGGAAATAGAGTGAGAACTGGGGTACAGCATCCATCCAAAATAGGAAGTGGGGTCCAGGGAATATTGGCGCCTGGTAGTATGACATGACACAGTGAAGAGGGGTGCAGCATGAGCTTAGAGAGGAGCGAGTAAGGGTCCACAGACGGAGAAGTGGGAGTCGTATGAACGGACCTTGGTAAAATGTTGGGGTACATTGAGTTAGACGATAGTGCTGAAATAGTGGGGTGTAAGAAATTTAAAGGGCAGTAAACCATATATGTTGGTGCTTAAAATAATCCTGTATAACATGTAAGGACTCCTCGCGGTACATATGTGACACACTCCATCGCCCTGTGTATTCACATGACAGTTCCGTGCTGGACAGAACACATCATACAGCATCATGTTGGGGTCACAGAATGGAATTGGGGGCTCAGCTGGGATATGAGGCGCTGGTAACAGGAAAGCTGAGATCTGCCGGTGACTCACTGATACTTTCTTCTAACAATGTTCATGACTCAGAGAACGAGATACATTCAGATAATGATGCAGAGTGTTATATCACATCTCTACATGTATGTGCAGTGTTATATCACATCTCTACATGTATGTGCAGTGTTATATCACATCTCTACATGTATGTGCAGTGTTATATCACATCTCTACATGTATGCACAGTGTTATATCACATCTCTACATGTATGCAGTGTTATATCACATCTCTACATGTATGCAGTGTTATATCACATCTCTACATGTATGCACAGTGTTATATCACATCTCTACATGTATGTGCAGTGTTATATCGCATCTCTACATGTATGTGCAGTGTTATATCACATCTCTACATGTATGCACAGTGTTATATCACATCTCTACATGTATATACAGTGTTATATCACATCTCTACATGTATGTGCAGTGTTATATCACATCTCTACATGTATATACAGTGTTATATCGCATCTCTACATGTATGTGCAGTGTTATATCACATCTCTACATGTATATACAGTGTTATATCACATCTCTACATGTATATACAGTGTTATATCGCATCTCTACATGTATGTGCAGTGTTATATCACATCTCTACATGTATGTGCAGTGTTATATCACATCTCTACATGTATGTACAGTGTTATATCACATCTCTACATGCATGTACAGTGTTATATCACATCTCTACATGTATGTGCAGTGTTATATCGCATCTCTACATGTATGTGCAGTGTTATATCACATCTCTACATGTATGTGCAGTGTTATATCACATCTCTACATGTATGTGCAGTGTTATATCACATCTCTACATGTATGTACAGTGTTATATCACATCTCTACATGTATGTACAGTGTTATATCACATCTCTACATGTATGTGCAGTGTTATATCACATCTCTACATGTATGTACAGTGTTATATCGCATCTCTACATGTATGTGCAGTGTTATATCACATCTCCACATGTATGTACAGTGTTATATCACATCTCTACATGTATATACAGTGTTATATCCATCTCTACATGTATGTGCAGTGTTATATCACATCTCTACATGTATGTACAGTGTTATATCACATCTCTACATGTATGTGCAGTGTTATATCACATCTCTACATGTATGTACAGTGTTATATCGCATCTCTACATGTATGTGCAGTGTTATATCACATCTCTACATGTATGTACAGTGTTATATCACATCTCTACATGTATGTGCAGTGTTATATCACATCTCTACATGTATGTACAGTGTTATATTGCATCTCTACATGTATGTGCAGTGTTATATCACATCTCTACATGTATGCACAGTGTTATATCACATCTCTACATGTATGTGCAGTGTTATATCACATCTCTACATGTATGTACAGTGTTATATCACATCTCTACATGTATGTACAGTGTTATATCACATCTCTACATGTATGTGCAGTGTTATATCACATCTCTACATGTATGTGCAGTGTTATATCACATCTCTACATGTATGCAGTGTTATATCACATCTGTACGTGTATGTGCAGTGTTATATCACATCTCTACATGTATGTGCAGTGTTATATCACATCTCTACATGTATGTGCAGTGTTATATCACATCTCTACATGTATGTGCAGCGTTATATCACATCTCTACATGTATGTGCAGTGTTATATCACATCTCTACATGTATGTGCAGTGTTATATCACATCTCTACATGTATGCACAGTGTTATATCACATCTCTACATGTATGTGCAGTGTTATATCACATCTCTACATGTATGTGCAGTGTTATATCACATCTCTACATGTATGTACAGTGTTATATCACATCTCTACATGTATGTACAGTGTTATATCACATCTCTACATGTATGTGCAGTGTTATATCACATCTCTACATGTATGTGCAGTGTTATATCACATCTCTACATGTATGCAGTGTTATATCACATCTCTACGTGTATGTGCAGTGTTATATCACATCTCTACATGTATGTGCAGTGTTATATCACATCTCTACATGTATGTACAGTGTTATATCACATCTCTACATGTATATACAGTGTTATATCACATCTCTACATGTATGTGCAGTGTTATATCACATCTCTACATGTATATACAGTGTTATATCACATCTCTACATGTATATACAGTGTTATATCACATCTCTACATGTATGTACAGTGTTATATCACATCTCTACATGTATGTGCAGTGTTATATCAAATCTCTACATGTATGTACAGTGTTATATCACATCTCTACATGTATATACAGTGTTATATCACATCTCTACATGTATGTACAGTGTTATATCACATCTCTACATGTATGCAGTGTTATATCACATCTCTACATATATGTGCAGTGTTATATCACATCTCTACATGTATATACAGTGTTATATCACATCTCTACATGTATGTGCAGTGTTATATCACATCTCTACATGTATGTACAGTGTTATATCACATCTCTACATGTATGTGCAGTGTTATATCACATCTCTACATGTATATACAGTGTTATATCACATCTCTACATGTATGTGCAGTGTTATATCACATCTCTACATGTATGTACAGTGTTATATCACATCTCTACATGTATGTGCAGTGTTATATCACATCTCTACATGTATATACAGTGTTATATCACATCTCTACATGTATATACAGTGTTATATCACATCTCTACATGTATGTGCAGTGTTATATCACATCTCTACATGTATGTACAGTGTTATATCACATCTCTACATGTATATACAGTGTTATATCACATCTCTACATGTATGTGCAGTGTTATATCACATCTCTACATGTATGTGCAGTGCTATATCACATCTCTACGTGTATGTGCAGTGTTATATCACATCTCTACGTGTATGTGCAGTGTTATATGACATCTCTACATGTATGCAGTGTTATATCACATCTCTACATGTATGCACAGTGTTATATCACATCTCTACATGTATGTGCAGTGTTATATCACATCTCTACATGTATGTACAGTGTTATATCACATCTTTACATGTATGTACGGTGTTATATCACATCTCTACATGTATGTGCAGTGTTATATCACATCTCTACATGTATGTGCAGTGTTATATCACATCTCTACATGTATGCAGTGGTATATCACATCTCTACATGTATGCAGTGTTATATCACATCTCTACATGTATGTGCAGTGTTATATCACATCTCTACATGTATGTGCAGTGTTATATCACATCTCTCATGTAATGGCAGTGTTTATCTCACATCTCTACATGTATGCACAGTGTTATATCACATCTCTACATGTATGTGCAGTGTTATATCACATCTCTACATGTATGTGCAGTGTTATATCACATCTCTACATGTATGTACAGTGTTATATCACATCTCTACATGTATGTGCAGTGTTATATCACATCTCTACATGTATGTGCAGTGTTATATCACATCTCTACGTGTATGTGCAGTGTTATATAATATCTCTACATGTATGTACAGTGTTATATCACATCTCTACATGTATGTGCAGTGTTATATCACATCTCTACATGTATATACAGTGTTATATCACATCTCTACATGTATGTGCAGTGGTATATCACATCTCTACATGTATGTGCAGTGTTATATCACATCTCTACATGTATGTGCAGTGTTATATCACATCTCTACATGTATGTACAGTGTTATATCACATCTCTACATGTATATACAGTGTTATATCACATCTCTACATGTATGCACAGTGTTATATCACATCTCTACATGTATGTGCAGTGTTATATCACATCTCTACATGTATGTGCAGTGTTATATCACATCTCTACATGTATTCAGTGTTATATCACATCTCTACATGTATGTGCAGTGTTATATCACATCTCTACATGTATGTGCAGTGTTATATCACATCTCTACGTGTATGTGCAGTGTTATATCACATCTCTACATGTATGTGCAGTGTTATATCACATCTCTACATGTATGTACAGTGTTATATCACATCTCTACATGTATGTACAGTGTTATATCACATCTCTACATGTATATACAGTGTTATATCACATCTCTACATGTATGTACAGTGTTATATCACATCTCTACATGTATGTGCAGTGTTATATCACATCTCTACATGTATGTACAGTGTTATATCACATCTCTACATGTATATACAGTGTTATATCACATCTCTACATGTATGTACAGTGTTATATCACATCTCTACATGTATGTGCAGTGTTATATCACATCTCTACATGTATGTACAGTGTTATATCACATCTCTACATGTATGTGCAGTGTTATATCACATCTCTACATGTATGCACAGTGTTATATCACATCTCTACATGTATGTGCAGTGTTATATCACATCTCTACATGTATGTACAGTGTTATATCACATCTTTACATGTATGTACGGTGTTATATCACATCTCTACATGTATGCACAGTGTTATATCACATCTCTACATGTATGCAGTGGTATATCACATCTCTACATGTATGCAGTGTTATATCACATCTCTACATGTATGTGCAGTGTTATATCACATCTCTACATGTATGTGCAGTGTTATATCACATCTCTACATGTATGCACAGTGTTATATCACATCTCTACATGTATGTGCAGTGTTATATCACATCTCTACATGTATGTGCAGTGTTATATCACATCTCTAATGTATGTACAGTGTTATATCACATCTCTACATGTATGTGCAGTGTTATATCACATCTCTACATGTATGTGCAGTGTTATATCACATCTCTACGTGTATGTGCAGTGTTATATAATATCTCTACATGTATGTACAGTGTTATATCACATCTCTACATGTATGTGCAGTGTTATATCACATCTCTACATGTATATACAGTGTTATATCACATCTCTACATGTATGTGCAGTGGTATATCACATCTCTACATGTATGTGCAGTGTTATATCACATCTCTACATGTATGTGCAGTGTTATATCACATCTCTACATGTATGTACAGTGTTATATCACATCTCTACATGTATATACAGTGTTATATCACATCTCTACATGTATGTACAGTGTTATATCACATCTCTACA